>NC_141877.1:631679083-631982113 GCF_056163025.1 Triticum urartu | reverse complement strand
ACTTCCAACACATATCGTCATCTCACCTTTTAGCTAGTCTCTGTTTATTCCGTAGCCTTTTGTTTCGAGTTACTAACACTTAGCAACCGAACCGGTATCTAATACCCTGGTGCTACTAGGAGTACTAGTAAAGTACACATTATAATGCATATCCAATATACTTCTGTCGACCTTGCCAGCCTTCTCATCTACCAAGTATCTAGGGTGGTTCTGCTTCAGTGACTGTTCCCCTTATTACAGAAGCACTTAGTCTCAGGTTTGGATTCAACCTTGGGTTTCTTCACTAGAGCAGCAGCTGATTTGCCGTTTCATGAAGTGTCCCTTCTTGCCCTTGCCCTTCTTGAAACTAGTGGTTTCACCAACCATCAACAATTGATGCTCCTTCTTGATCTCTACTTTTGTGGTGTCAAACATCGTGAATATCTCAAGGATCATCATATATGTCCCCGATATATTATAGTTCATCATGAAGCTCTAGCAGCTTGGTGGTAATGACTTCGGAGAAACATCACTATCTCATCTGGAAGATCAACTCACACTCGATTCAAATGATTATTGTACTCAGACAATCTGAGCACAAGCTCAACAATTGAGCTTTTCTCCCTTAGTTTGCAGGCTAAGAAAATTGTCAGAGGTCTTATACCTCTTGACGTGGGCACGAGCCTGAAATTCCAATTTCAGCCCTCGAAACATCTCATATGTTTCGCAACGTTTCAAAAACGTCTTCGGTGCCTCAACTCTAAACCGTTTAACTGAACTATCACGTAGTTATCAAAATGTGTATGTCAGATGTTCGCAACATCCATAGACGACGTTCGAGGTTCAGCACACTGAGCGGTGCATTAAGGACATAAGCCTTCTATGAAGCAATGAGGACAATCCTCAGTTTATGGACCTAGTCCGCATAATTGCTACTACCAACTTTCAACTAAATTTTCTCTAGGAACATATCTAAACAGTAGAACTGAAGCACGAGCTACGACATAATTTGCAAAGACCTTTTGACTATGTTCAGGATAATTATGTTCATCTTATGAACTCCCACTTAGATAGACATCCCTCTAGTCATCTAAGTGATTACATGATCCGAGTCAACTAGGCCGTGTCCGATCATCACGTGAGACGGACTAGTCAACATCGGTGAACATCTTCATGTTGATCGTATCTACCATATGACTCATGCTCGACCTTTCGGTCTCTTGTGTTCCGAGGCCATGTCTGTACATGCTAGGCTCGTCAAGTCAACCTAAGTGTTTTGCATGTGTTCCGAGGCCATGTCTGTACATGCTAGGCTCGTCAACACCCGTTGTATTCGAACGTTAGAATCTATCACACCCGATCATCACGTGGTGCTTCGAAACAACGAACTGTCGCAACGGTGCACAGTTAGGGGGAACACTTTCTTGAAATTATTATGAGGGATCATCTTATTTACTACCGTCGTTCTAAGTAAACAAGATGCAAAAACATGATAAACATCACATGCAATCAAATAATAGTGACATGATATGGCCAATATCATATAGCTCCTTTGATCTCCATCTTGGGGCTCCATGATCATCTTGTCACCGGCATGACACCATGATCTCCATCATCGTGTCTCCGTGAAGTTGCTCGCCAACTATTACTTCTACTACTATGGCTAACACGTTTAGCAATAAAGTAAAGTAATTTACATGGCGTTTCTCAATGACACGCAGGTCATACAAAAAATAAAGACAACTCCTATGGCTCCTGCCGGTTGTCATACTCATCGACATGCAAGTCGTGAGTCCTATTACAAGAACATGATCAATCTCATACATCACATATCATTCATCACATTCTTCTTGGCCATATCACATCACATAGCATACCCTGCAAAAACAAGTTAGACGTCCTCTAATTGTTGTTTGCATGTTTTACGTGGCTGCTATGGGTTTCTAGAAAGAACGTTTCTTACATACGCAAAAACCACAACGTGATATGCCAATTGCTATTTACCCTTCATAAGGACCCTTTTCATCGAATCCGTTCCGACTAAAGTGGGAGAGACAGACACCCGCTAGCCACCTTATGCAACTAGTGCATGTCAGTCGGTGGAACCAGTCTCACGTAAGAGTACGTGTAAGATCGGTCCGGGCCGCTTCATCCCACAATACCGTCGAAACAAGATTGGACTAGTAACGGTAAGCATATTGAACAAAATCAACGCCCACAACTACTTTGTGTTCTACTCGTGCATAGAATCTACGCAATAGACCTAGCTCATGATGCCACTGTTGGGTAACGTAGCAGAAATTCAAAATTTTCTTACGTGTCACCAAGGTCTATCTATGGAGAAACTAGCAACGAGGGGAAGGAGAGTGCATCTACATACCCTTGTAGATCGCTAAGCGGAAGCGTTCAAGAGAACGGGGTTGAAGGAGTCGTACTTGTCGTGATCCAAATCACCGGAGATCCTAGTGCCGAACGGACGGCACCTCCACGTTCAACACACATACAGCCCGGTGACGTCTCCCATGCCTTGATCCAGCAAGGAGAGAGGGAGAGGTTGAGGAAGACTCCATCCAGCAGCAGCACAACGGCGTGGTGGTGGTGGAGGAGCGTGGTACTCCAGCAGGGCTTCGCCAAGCATCGCAAGAGACGAGGAGGGAGAGGGGTAGGGCTGCGCCAGGGAGATTGAATCGTATCTCTGGCAGCCCAAAACCTCAAGTATATATAGGGGAGGGGAGGGGCTGCGCCCCCACCTAGGTTTCCACCCCTAGGGGTGGCGGCCAGCCCTAGATCCCATCTAGGGGGGGCGGCCAAGGGGGGAGAGAGGGGGGCGCACCACTAGGTGGGCCTTAGGCCCATCTGAGCCTAGGGTTTGCCCACTTCCACTCTTCCTTGCGCCTTGGGCCTTGGTGGGGGGCGCACCAGCCCACCTGGGGCTGGTCCCCTCCCACACTTGGCCCATGCAGCCCTTCGGGGCTGGTGGCCCCACTTGGTGGACCTCTGGGACCCTCCCGGTGGTCCCGGTACGTTACCGATAAAACCCGAAACTTTTCCGGTGACCAAAACAGGACTTCCCATATATAAATCTTTACCTCCGGACCATTCCAGAACTCCTCGTGATGTCCGGGATCTCATCCGGGACTCCGAACAACATTCGGTAACCACATACAAACTTCCTTTATAACCCTATCGTCATCGAACCTTAAGTGTGTAGACCCTACGGGTTTGGGAACCATGCAGACATGACCGAGACGTTCACCGGTCAATAACCAACAGCGGGATCTGGATACCCATGTTGGTTCCCACATGTTCCACGATGATCTCATCGGATGAACCACGATGTCGAGGATTCGATCAATCCCGTATACAATTCCCTTTGTCTAGCAGTATTGTACTTGCCCGAGATTCGATCGTTGGTATCCCGATACCTTGTTCAATCTCGTTACCGGCAAGTCTCTTTTACTCATTCCATAACACATCATCCTGTGATCAACTCCTTGATCACATTGTGCACATTATGATGATGTCCTACCGAGTGGGCCCAGAGATACCTCTCCGTCACATGGAGTGACAAATCCCAGTCTCGATACGTGCCAACCCAACAGACACTTTTGGAGATACTTGTAGTGTACCTTTATAGCCACCCAGTTACGTTGTGATGTTTGGCACACCCAAAGTATTCCTACGGTATCCGGGAGTTGCACAATCTCATGGTCTAAGGAAATGATACTTGACATTAGAAAAGCTTTAGCATACGAACTACACGATCTTTGTGCTAGGCTTAGGATTGGGTCTTGTCCATCACATCATTCTCCCAATGATGTGATCCCGTTATCAATGACATCCAATGTCCATGGTCAGGAAACCGTAACCATCTATTGATCAACGAGCTAGTCAACCAGAGGCTTAGTAGGGACATGGTGTTGTCTATGTATCCACACATGTATCTGAGTTTCCTATCAATACAATTCTAGTATGGATAATAAACGATTATCATGAACAAGGAAATATAATAATAACTAATTTATTATTGCCTCTAGGGCATATTTCCAACAGTGCATCATCCTCTCCTCCCCCTCTCGCCTCCTCCATCGGCTGTGACACGCGTGCGCCCACCAACCGGAGCACGGCTGGCAGATGGATGACGATTTTCATGTATTTTGACTCGGTTAGATCAGTCGATGCTTCCTAGTACTTAATGAATGAGCGTTTGCTGCTGGATATTGCTCCTTCCCTACGGTTTTGTTCACCTTTGATTTCAGAGATGTTGTCAAACCAGAACCTCATCCAACCATCTGGAGTAATATCTTAGCGCGGTAGTTCCACAGCTGCTGCTACTACTAGGCTAATATTCTCATTCATAAACTTCCTGAAAAATGTCTTTTATGTACCTGCTACATGTGCATTGTCTCCATTGGAATTCTGCTCTTAAACTAGGCAATCATACATGATCTGCAACTTTGGGGTACCAAAATGTTTATTTTCGTAGACAGTACACAACTGATCTGTAAATTAGCTGAATAAATAGGCCCTGTAAACTGAGCATGGGCCTATGCCTGTTAATAATCTGCAAGTGGCAGTCACCACTGTTTCTTTGAATAAAAGCAACATTGCTTGACAAGTCCAGTGTCTTGATTCTGCAGATCAAAATCCGGTTAGTGAAGTTAACAAGGAAGTATCTGAGAAGGGTTTCCTCCGAGCTTGAGGCCACACAAGCATTGCCTGGCAGTATGCTTCAGGCACGCGTTTCTTGTGGATGAGCTTGAACGCTTCGAGACGGCCGTCAGCAAATGCGCCGTAGAGATGGCCGTGGGCACATACAGGTTAATTCTGCAGCTCCAGCGCGCCGGTGGCTGGGATTCTATGTTTTCTGTTTTGATGCTGTGAGCCCCCGCCATGATTGGTTCTGTTGCGGGATTTGGTTTGATTGAGATTTATTTAGGTCGTGTGGATTTAGGTCGTATGATTCTAGCACTGTGTACTAGTAGAAATTTAATATAATGACGATGGGACATGATCTCTTTTCTTTATGCTGTGTTAATAGGATACCGTAAATGTAGGCCACCGACAAATATATCATAGTCTCAGTCAGTTCATTTTCTCTGTGGATAATGAATTCTTAGCTCCTGCTAGTTTAGCAAATAGATATCATACTCTTTTTTCTGTGTAAACATAGTTAGCACCTCTGTTTTTGAAGTAGTTCCTTACTTACCTCTGTTTTTGAAGTAGTTCCTTGCCTCTGTGTAAACTGATTTTGGTTCAGCTAAAAACCTGCACTACCTGACTATTTTGGGCAGCGAGCTTCTAACTAAAAAATGAGTTCGTTATGCTCATAATTTCAAGTTGGCCTCTACATATGAGTTGTAAAGCATGTTCTAAGGTTTCCATAGAGTACTTGTTTGCTTCGTTTGGATGTACGGTTTGAGAGCAGCCATCTATTTAGTTTGCTGTCCAGAAATATATTACAGTTTGTAAAAGCAACCAATTCATGATAAGACTTGGTGAGGCTGATGCACATAGCTACTTTCAGTACCTTGTTAACAGTGTTGAGGACAAGTTAAATCCTGTATTGGGGTCCTATTCTTGTAAACATTATGTAAAGCTAAAATTCGTCTATGTCTTGCTTCCTGTGTCTTGCTCATGTGATATAAACATTATGTAGAGCTCTGTTTCTTCTTCTTTTGCTTCCTGTATGTATGTATGTGTCTGACGACGAAGTTGGTTTCTTCAGAATTGATCAAGTCTGACAAATTTGTTCTGAACATTTCTTGAAACAGGGCGAGGCTGGTGATGTCCATGCGGTGATGTCCCTGGGGTGGCGCCACTGTGCCCGACGCTTGCCCTGGTCACCGCGGTGGTGCTTCGGCGGCTTCCAGACCCTCTCCTGGATGTGGTGATGGTCACACCACAGCCGTGGTGTGGCTGAGCCTCTTCTACGGCTACAATGTCCCTCTGGTGAGCTCCTCCCCATTCCTTCTTCTCTGATGTAGCTCCTGCATGGCCTTGGCCATGATTTGGGTTGGACGTGGGGCTGTACTAGTTGCTGCTAGATGCTGTAACCAAGCATCAACTCCTACTGGAGCTCTCTGGTGATAAATTCATGTGGTTCTAGGGTCTATCAGTAGCTGCCCACATGTACTTGCTTTACATATGTGCCCTTGTGATGCTCTGGTGATATGGAGTAGCTGATATCAAAATCATGGTGGTGTTGATGCTTATTTTGCGTGTCTCTAGTGGTGGTGGTGTTGACAGCAGTTACACACCTAGCTTGTAACTAATATCATTACTGCTAATTTACCTCAAGTTAATCTGAACATGGTTGAAATGAGCGCTGCTAATTTTGATGTCTAATACCAATTTTTACCCCAAGTCCTTAAGTAATTATTTTCATTACATCAAAGTTAGCTGAGAATATTGACTAGAATATTTTATGTATGACATGATGCATGTACACATACGATTGAGAAAATACCGAGTTGCAGTGGAACAACCTGGAGTTAGAGAACTTCAAGGACAAGATCAACGAGGTGACCGGCGTGATGGTGGCTGTGTACGGCGGCGACCACAAGTTCTTCGGTGAGCTGGCAGTGTCCATATTGTGTGATATATGATGCTGCTCCGTTGTGCATCTCTCTTTTCTTGTGTGTTGCATCATTGTTGCTTGATAGAGTAAATGATTTCAATTTTGGTTGTGTCCAATCTTTACTATGTACCATGCTTAGCGTTTACTATACTGAGGCATTGGGCATTGGAATTTAGGCATTTATGTATAATTTTAGTTTTGGATGTGTCCAATGCAAACATTGCTGTCAACTGTCAAGTTGATTTTAAAATGTCTTGTTAACTTCATTATTCTGTTATTTATTGTTAAATATGCTGTTAGATTTACTTCTATTTTGTTCCTAAACATTTTGTTCTGTAACATGCAGATGCTGGGCTTTCATGTTTCTTCGTGAGCATCAGGACAAAGAAGTCGGAGGAAGCATAGTTCTAACATTGCTGTCAAGTGTCAAGTTTTGCATTAATGAAGCCCTTTATGCTGCTCCTATTTGAATGTGTGTATGATGTAGCAGAACTAGGCTCATGTGATTGTACACTTGTGGAGCTTGTTATCTGATTGTAAACTTGATGCTGATCACATTTGTATGTGTGTTATATGATGTAGCACTTTGATGGTTGATAATATTTGAAGTATTTCGTGTGTTTTCTGTGTGCCAATTTAAATACCAGGTATTTATTTGCGTGAAATAAAAAAATGAAGAATATTGCCCTGATGGCTAGGACCTAGTACTAGAACCTGACAATGGGGACCCACCTGACTAGTGAACCCAATTTATAAAAAAAGAAAAAAATGAAACTGTTGAGACAAAAAGGCCATGTGCCAAAAATAAAAAGGCTGCAATGTTGGGCTTGGTCTATGAAGCTGACAAAAAATTCACAGAAAAAAATATAAATGGGCTGAATTAATGGGCTCGGCCCATATAAACACCGAATTGGACCGGGCTGAATCTTGTGCCACGTCAGATTGCCACGCTGGATGCCTACGTGGCCTGGGGAGGTTGCTAGTGACCAAAACAAAACAGTAGACGTATTTTGGTCATAAACGTCTTCGACCATTCCAGAAGAAAGGTCGCTATAGTCAGTTTATGACCGCCAACTTTTGACCTTCTGTTTTTGGTCACAAAAAGGTCACAAATGAAAAACCATGACCTTTTAGTGACCAATAGTGGTGGTCACAAGTTGACATATTTCTTGTAGTGGTTGTCGCTAGCAAGATGCTATGTCAAGAAGGTCAAGGTGACTGCCGCGAGAAGGTCGACAGCGGATGTATACTGTTGGCCGGAGCTGTGCGAGGTCGGTGATGGCAGGTGGCTCCTCTTTTTTGCTGGCAGCCCTCACTTGTTGAGCTTGATGGCGGAAGGTCGGCGTATGCGCTCCGGCATGGCGCAGATGAAGGAAGCAGCGACCCTGGCCAAATAAAAGGGAGCGCAGGGCGCGTGGCAGTAGCGACGGGCGCGGGGCGCAGGAAGGTTGTGGTCGGGGCAGGGCTCGGAGGTGGGTTGTGGGAGCGCGCGGGGTCGGCCGCGACGCGAATCGAACTCCGGCGACCGCGCTTGGGGATGGTGGCTCCGACCTCCCTTGCGTCCCGCATCGCCGGACGGGAGGGTCCGCGGGAGGATGTCGGAGGCGCTAGATGCGAGCCACGGCAGGAGGGTGGCGGCGGGGTTGCGGGGGATGTAACACCTCGGATATGATTTACCTAATATGTAATCCAACTCTTGCCGTTTCCGGCGTTAAGTTATTTTATTTTCTCGGGTTCGGGTTTTTGTCTCCGTGTGTTGTTGTTGTTGTCATGCATCTCATATCATGTCATCATGTGCATTGCATTTGCATACGTGTTCGTCTCATGCAGCCGAGCATTTTCCCCGTTGTTCGTTTTGCATTCCGATGCTCCGTTCTCCTCCGGTGGTCATTTCTACCTTTCTTTCGTGTGTGGGGATTAAACATTTCCGGATTGGACCGAGACTTGCCAAGCGGCCTTGGTTTACTACCGGTAGACCGCCTGTCAAGTTTCGTGCCATTTGGACTTCGTTTGATGATCCAACGGTTAACCGAGGGACCGAAAAGGCCTCGTGTGTGTTGCAGCCCAACACCCCCCAATTTGGCCCAAAACCCACCAAAACCTTCTCCATCATCTAGAGCGTTCGATCACGATCGCGTGGCCGAAAACCGCACCTCATTTGGACTCTCCTAGCTCCCCCTATGCCTATTTAAAGCCCCATCCGAAATTCTTGTTTTCCTCTCCCCGAAACCCTAGATCCATCTCCACCCGCCGCCGTCGGACAAAAACTCGCAGGCCGGACAGTGTCCGACCCGCGCCGCCGCCGCCACGTGTCATCCGCCCGTTGGCCCGCGCCGCCGCCCCACTTCGTCGCCGCCGCCGGCCCGGGAGGCCCAGGACGGGCCCCCGAGGCCCATTTCCTCCGCCACCTCACGCCCGCGCCCCGCCGCCGTCTTCCTCGGGGCCGGCCGCCGCCGCCCGGCGCGCCATCACCGGCAGGAGCTCGCCCCGCCGCCACCGGACCTCGCCCCGCCGCCACAAGTCCTCGCCGGAGTCGCCACGTCGCCGCCCCGTCCTCCCTCTCACCGGATCTGGCTCCCCCGCGCCGGAGCGGCGTCCTTTTCCTCGCCGGAGTAGGTGGCCCTCGCCGGCGACCTCGGATCTCATCGGGTGAACAGTGGATCTCGTCGGGTGAACAGTAAACCCTAGAGGTTGCCTCCTTTTTTCCCAAGTCTGCAAATCATATTGCCATGTTCATCGTGCCGTAACTTTGCGTCCGTAGATCCGTTTTGGGCATATAGCATATCAAAATGTTCGTCTCAGAAAGCACATCATTTCATATCATTAAATCATTTCCATTTGAGTTCATCTTGATGCCCGAAATGCTGTCAGAAAAGTGCTATTTGAGATAATTGTCACATCTGCTGCTCCAAATAGTTATTTGTCATTTTTGCCATGATTATTGTGTGCATGATATGCCCCTGAGCTCTACATGTGTTTTGTTATATGCTTTACCATTTTTCCAGAGGTGCTATCCATGTATTTTTGTGATGTGTGTGGTGACTAGCACAAGCTTGCAAAGTGGTGCATTCGTTAATGCTGATTTCAGGGACTTAGCAATTCCACTAAGTCCTTGGACTGTTTTTATCAATATGTCATATGTTCATGTTGTTTTCTAGTGATCCGTGCCTCTTTTGAGGATGATCAGTAAGGATGTTTTGTTAATCTTGTAGTGCTCTATCCATCCATGTCTTTGTTTGCAATTATGGAGCACCCTAGCTTGAGTCAATCGAGCTCTACTTTTGCTATTTCGTGAATCTGGGCAGATTGTCTACTTGTTAGCGATTTTGCCGAGGATGTTGTAGTTGATCCGTGCATGCTATGTTGTTTTTCTTGCCATGTCTAGCTTGTATAATGTGTATTCTTGATGGGTGTATGCTTAGATTGTCATGCCTTACTATATAGTGAGTGCATCGAGCTCGTAAACATGCCTACTTGATATCTGATTTGCATGCTCCAGTTTTTCACTAAGTCTGTGATCTGATTATGTTTTTGCCATGTTCACATGCTTGCATTTGTATTTTATGATCCCTTTTGGCTCAAGGTCACTAAGGGACTTTTGTTAAGCTCATTGAGTAGCTCCATGCCATGTCTTTCTTTGCCATGTTAAGTTCTTGTAGCATCTAGTTTGCATGCTCCAAAGTGTGCTACCTAATCTGAAATTCCAGACAAGTGTTAATTTCACTAAGTCTGAAACCTGTTTACCAATTGCACTTTTGCCATGCTTGTTTGGACCTTTTAATGGATGAATTGGCTGTAGCTCAGCGTTCATCTTTTGTTAAGCTTCACGAGTGGATCCCTGCCATGTATTTTGTTGCCATGTTTGGGTGCTGTATCATGTTTAACTTGTTGCATCTAGATGGCTACTTGCTGTATATCACAGACCGGTGCCATATTTGATTTGCTTGCCATTTCCAAACCGTGTCTCCGATTCCGGTGTTCTTTATATCGATTTCAACCGAAATCACCTCACCTTTCCAGTGGCACACTTGGATTTCCAAGTTGAGGCCAGGTTCATTTATTCCTTGTCAAATCTTGCATATGCATCACATATCGCATCCCACATAGCATACCATGTTTGCATCATGTTGTTTGAGTTTGCACGTGGTTGATTGTGTCCTTTTTGCTTGTTTGTCTTGTTTGGGTAGAGCCGGGAGACGAGTTCGCTAACGAGGAGCCCGTTGAGTTTGCTTTTGAGGATCCAGTCAACTCTGACAACTTTGCAGGCAAGATGATCATACCCTCGAAATCACTTCTATCTTTGCTTTGCTAGATGCTCGCTCTTTTGCTATGCCTATGCTACGATGCCTACCACTTGCTTATCATGCCTCCCAAATTGCCTTGTCAAACCTCTAACCCACCAGGTCCTAGCAAACCGTTGATTGGCTATGTTACCGCTTTGCTCAGCCCCTCTTATAGCGTTGCTAGTTGCAGGTGAAGATTGGAGATTGTTCCTCGTTGGAACATTAGTTACTTGTTGGGATATCACTATATTATCTTGTTATCTTAATGCATCTATATACTTGGTAAAGGGTGGAAGGCTCGGCCTTTTAGCCTAGTGTTTTGTTCCACTATTGCCGCCCTAGTTTCCTTCATATCAGTGTTATGTTCCCGGATTTTGCGTTCCTTACGCGGTTGGGTGATAATGGGAACCCCTTGATACTTCGCCTTGAATAAAACTCTTCCAGCAATGCCCAACCTTGGTTTTACCATTTGCCACCTAGCCTCTTTTTCCCTTGGGTTTCCGGAGCCCGAGGGTCATCTTATTTAAACCCCCCCGGGCCAGTGCTCCTCTGAGTGTTGGTCCAACCTCTCAGCTGCCGGTGGCCACCAGGGGCAACTCTGGGCTGGCCTACCCGTACCTTAGACAATCTGAGTGTGCCCTGAGAATGAGATATGTGCAGCTCCTATCGGGATTTGTCGGCACATTCGGGCGGTGTTGCTGCATTTGTTTTAACTTGTCGAAATGTCTTGTAGAACCGGGATACCGAGTCTGATCGGAATGTCTCGGGAGAAGGTTTATCCTTCATTGACCGTGAGAGCTTGTCATGGGCTAAGTTGGGACCCCCTGCAGGGATTTGAACTTTCGAAAGCTGTGCCCGCGGTTATGGGCAGATGGGAATTTGTTAATGTCTGGTTGTAGATAACTTGAACCTTAATTTAATTAAAATGAATCAACTGTGTGTGTTACCGTGATGGTCTCTTCTTGGCGGAGTCCGGGAAGTGAACACGGTGTTGGAGTAATGCTTGCCGCAGGTTGTTCTCTAGTTATTCGTTCGCGCTTTGCCTTCTCTTCTCGCTCTCTTTTGTGAACAGGTTAGCCACCATATATGCTAGTCACTTGCTGCAGCTCCACATAATTACCTTGCCTTACCTATAAGCTTAAATAGTATTGATCGCGAGGGTGCGAGATTGCTGAGTCCCTGTGGCTCACAGATTACTTCCAAACCAGATGCAGGGCCAGACGACTCCGTTCCAGATGATGCGCTTGAGCTCAAGTGGGAGTTCGACGAGGACTCACGCCGTTACTATGTGTCTTTCCCTGATGATCAGTAGTGGTGCCCAGTTGGGGCGATCGGGACCGTGTCGCATGTTGGGTTGATCTTTTATTTTGGCACCATAGTCGGTCCATGAGTGATTGGATGATGTAATGCTATTTATGTACTTTGTTGACGTGGCGAGTGTAAGCCAACTATGTACCTTCCCCTTTTATTATCTATTTACATGGGATGTTGTGAAGATTGCCTTACTTGCGACATTGCTTTCAATGTGTTTATGCCTCTAAGTCGTGCTTCGACACGTAGGAGATATAGCCGCATCGAGGGCGTTACAAGTTGGTAATCAGACCCTTCCCCGACCTTAGGAGCCCCCACTGCTTGATCATTTTTAGCAGCCGTTGTTGAGTCTAGAAAAATGTTTTGAGTCATTTAGGAATTATATATCGGAGAGTTTAGGAATTCTTTTTACTCCCCAGTCCCTTCATCGCTCTGGTAAGGCATCCTGACGTAGAGTTTTGACTCTTCTCTTCTCAAATTTCACTAAAAAAAATTAGGATCACGCGGGTATCTTGGAATCGTTCCGATGGTTTTGTGACGAGAACATTGTTCTTGGTGCCTCCTGTCATTCAGGGGTTGTGGCAGTGTCCCGGGGAGTTGAGCTCCGAGGTGTTGTCGTCACAATTTTATCGTTGCAGTTCTGGAATACCTGAGTTTAGTTCGCCGACATCGAAAATCTCTTTTATGCAGTTGTTGGTGAGATAACCTCGACTCCACCCAGTACTAGGGCGGGAGTTCGGGAGTATTGCCATAACTTGTATAACGGATGCTTTTCGAAGGTTGAGGTAGATGGTTTACGAAGTTTTTCTCGGTTATGTGTTGAAGGATGGATACAGCAGGATGTAGGATTTGCTAGATTTGGGTGAGATATTATGCTTCCCCTGTATCCCCAACACCTGATTGCATAACCGGAAAGGTTTGGGAGTTTCATAGGTGGGAATTCTTGTAGCTCTAGTTCTTCTTCCACGGATATTTGGTTTGAGATTGGGATTTCTTACCAAGTATTCGTTCTTGTTCCGTACCTTGTCGATTTATTCCTCTACCTAAATTCTAAGTGGCTTCTCAATTTATGGATATGTTACCATTTCAAGTGGAATGCATTCGTTCTTATGTTCGGATGTGAAGACTATCTGTTGCAAATTATACCCACTTGATTCAGCTTCAATTTTATCTGTCAATGTGCTAACGGTTGTCACCCTCTTCAGGATGGCTCCCGCTAAGAGCAGCAATCAGAATCAGAATCAGGATCCGCCACCACGTCCTCCTCCTCCGGAGGCATGGCAAGCTGTGATGGCTGCAACCAATGCAAACATGCAGTTGATCATGCAAATTCTTCAAGAGCGCAATCAAGCGAACCAAGGCAACCAAGGCAACAATCAGAATTATTTTGCTACACTCAACCAGTTCCTTGCTAACCAGCCAAAGACCTTCAGCAATTGTGTTCAGGCAACTGATGCTGACGATTGGCTCGTGGACTTATGCAAGCATTTCGAGTGCAGTAACGTCAGGCCTGAGGACTTTGTCAAGTTCGCTTCCTTTCAACTCAAAGACCAAGCTGCAGAATGGTTCCAGCAGTACAAGGATTCCAGAGGTGGCCGTGTGATTACCTGGGATGAATTCCGTCAAGACTTCAAAGCTCATCATATTCCTCAGAGCGTGGTTGAAAGCAAGCGTGAGGAATTCCGCAACCTGAAGCAAGGTTCTTTGTTTGTCTATGACTACAACAAGTTGTTTCAGAAGCTCGCCCGCTTTGCTAAGCAGGACGTCCCTGACGAGAAGAGCATGATATACCAGTTCAGGGGTGGTCTCAGAGAAGAAATCCAACTAGCTCTTGTTCTCTTTGAGCCCTTGAGGTACGATGAGTTCTACAACATGGCATTGAAGCAAGAGGCTGCTCAACTAAGGTGTGATGCTTCCAAGAAGCGAGTCAGAGATGCTACTCCTTCTTCCTCTACTCAAGTGGCCAAGCAGCAGAAGTATTGGCTTCCTCCTCCTCCGTTCCGGCAGCCGTATCAGAAGAGCAAAGGTGGCAGTGGATCTTCCCACCCACCCAACCCTGGCTTTCAGAACAAGACTTCATCTCAAGCTCCAAGATCGAGTGCTCTGTATCACCGTCTGCTTTCAGAGGTCACGTGCAACAAGTGCCAACAGAAGGGTCACTATGCCAACAAATGCTTCAATCAGAGGCGTCAACCTCCTCCTCCTCGTGTGAGATCAGCAAGTACAGATGTGGTCAAGCATAACCCCAAGCACGCCAAGGTCAATTTGATGAATGCAGCTCAGGCAGAGGACTCGTCAGATGTCATCATGGGTAACCTCCCTATTAACAATATTCCAGCTAAAGTTCTTTTTGACACTGGTGCATCGCATTGTTTCATCTCGAGACCGTTTGCATCTAAGCATGGGTTGGCCTTGCAAATTTTGCCTAGACCGTTAGCAGTTGTCTCTCCCGGTAGGCGCATGCATGCTAACTCCATTGCTCCGGATGTTACTATCACTTTGGGTGACTACAAATTTCTGTCTTCTCCTTCGGTTCTTGGTGACTCGGATATTGATCTTATTCTTGGAATGGATTGGCTTTCTAAGCACAAGGCGCATCTTGATTGTGCTGCCAGGAAGATTCAATTGACTCATTCGTCTGAGGATGTAATTGTCTTTGCCGCTCGCGATGATACAATCCGTCTGTTTTCTCTCAATGAGAAGGGTGAACTGGATGCCATCTCTCAAATTCCAGTCGTTTGCGAATATCAAGACGTCTTTCCAGAAGAGCTTCCAGGAATGCCTCCGCACCGGCCAGTTGAATTCGTCATCGATCTTGAGCCTGGCACGGAACCAGTGTGCAAGCGTCCTTACAAGCTCGGACCTGAAGAGTTGAAGGAGCTGAAGAAGCAACTCGATATTCAAGAGCGAATGGGTCTCATTCGACCTAGTTCCTCTCCGTGGGGTTGTGGAGTTCTTTTTGTGAAGAACAAGGATGGAACGGACCAACTTTGTGTTGACTACCGTCCATTGAACAAGAAGACTATCAAGAACAAATACCCACTTCCCAACATCAACGAGCTGTTCGAACAACTCAAAGGTGCCCAAGTATTCTCCAAGCTAGATTCGAATCCGTGAGCAAGATATTCCCAAGACGGCTTTCAGGACAAGCTATGGTTCATGTGAATACACTGTCATGTCTTTTGGCCTCGTCAACGCTCCTCCGACTTTCTCTCGCATGATGAACTTCATCTTCAACGCCTACACAAATGACTTTGTTTTGGTCTATCTCGACGAAATTCTGGTCTTTTCGAAGAACAAGGAAGATCATGCCAAGCACTTGCGTTTGGTGCTTGATAAGCTCAGGGAACACCAGTTCTACGCCAAGTTCTCAAAGTGCGAATTTTGAATCGATGAGGTTCTTTATCTTGGGCATATCATCTCTGCCAAGGGCATTGCGGTGAATCCTGAGAAGGTGTCTGCAATTGTGAATTGGGAACCACCTCAGAACGTGAAGCAACTCCGTAGCTTCCTCGGTCTCGCAAGCTACTGTCGAAGGTTCGTTGAGAACTTTTCAAAGATCGCGAAGCCTCTCTCAAATCTTCTCCAGAAGCACGTCAAGTACGTTTGGTCTCCGGAGTGTGACATTGCTTTCAACACTTTGAAAGAGAAATTGATCACTGCTCCAGTTCTGACTCCTCCTGATGAATCCAAACCGTTCGAGGTCTTATGCGATGCCTCTCTCCAAGGTCTTGGTGCAGTGTTGATGCAAGAGAAGAAAGTTGTGGCTTATACCTCTCGCCAGTTGAAGCCCAACGAGAATAACTACCCCACTCATGACCTCGAGTTGGCGGCAGTTGTGCATGCTCTTTTGACTTGGAGACATCTCTTATTGGAAAGAAAAGTGGACATTTTCACTGACCACAAGAGTCTCAAGTACATCTTCACTCAGCCTAATATCAACCTCAGGCAGACTCGATGGGTCGAAATGATTCAAGAGTATAATCCGAGTATCGAGTATACTCCAGGCAAGGCCAATGTGATTGCTGACGCATTGAGCAGGAAGGCTTATTGTAACAGTCTGATTCTCAAGCCTTATCAACCCGAGCTTTGTGAAGCTTTCCGCAAACTCAATCTGCAAGTTGTTCCTCAAGGTTTCCTCGCCAACCTTCAAGTCTCTCCTACCTTGGAAGACCAGATTCGCGAGGCTCAACTTCTTGATGCTATGCTGAAGAAGGTGAAGATTGGGATGGCCAAGAGCCAACCCAAGTACAAGTGCTACTGCCTTGATGACAAGGATACTCTCTTCTTCGAGGATCATATTGTTGTGCCCAAAGGTGATCTTCGTAAGGTTATCATGAACGAGGCTCACAATTCACTCCTCTCCATCCACCCTGGGAGCACGAAGATGTATCAGGACCTCAATTAGGCTTATTGGTGGACTCGAATGAAGCGCGAGATTGCTCAGTTCGTAAATGAGTGTGATGTCTGCAGAAGAGTGAAGGCAGAACACCAAAGGCCAGCTGGTCTCCTCCAACCTCTTACCATTCCAGAATGGAAGTTTGACCACATTGAGATGGACTTCATGACTGGGTTTCCAAAGTCCAAGCGTGGCAATGATGCTATATTCGTTGTCATCGACAAACTCACTAAAGTGGCTCACTTTCTGCCTATCAAAGAGTCAATCACTATAGCTCAATTGGCGGAGCTCTATACCTCTTGAATTGTCTCGCTGCACGGTATTCCACAGGTGATCTCTTCAGACCGTGGCAGCATCTTTACCTCCAAGTTTTGGGATTCTTTTCAGAAGGCCATGGGCACCAACAGAAAAATAAGGTGAACAGATAAAAAACGTTATGGGGATGCTTGCAGGGTTGTCCGTATTGTGCTTCCGCCGATGCCCATGGTATCTTGAGTGCGTAGTGATGCGCGCGTGGTGCAAATTTTTCCAGTACATTATGTGGGTGGCGGAAGACAAACTGCTATTCGCGTTCCCGAAGTGATCGAACATCGGAGGAAACTGTTTCTGGCTCCTGGCATTCTGCTGGCGAGCCAATCCGTCGTCTTTATCGCCTGGTGGCCCCCTCCCCTTGTGATCGGCGTTCACCTTGCCTGCCTGCTTGAAGACCCAACAATTTCGATTGGTATGATTAGCTGGCATATCAGGGTGACCGTGAATCTGACAAGGTCGGTCCAATATCCTGTGAAGGGTGGATGGTCCATCCTGGTTTGCCTTTAGTGGCTTCTTCCGTTCACCGGGCTTCGGATTGTGAAATCCGGCGTTCACCGCTGTGTCGCGTATATTACTGCGACTGTTGTGTTCGGTTCGTTGTGGCTTGCCGTTGCCATCTCGGATTTCGGAAGTGCCCGGGCCGCTGGCGTCGTTGCTTTTACGAGCAAGCCAGTTGTCTGCTCCTGCGCAGAAGTGGGTCATTAGAGCGGTAAGGGCTGCCATGGATTTGGGTCCTTCCTGGCCAAGGTGACGCGCTAGCCATTCATCCCGGACGCTATGTCTGAAGGCCGCAAGGGCTTCTGTGTCCGGACAGTTGACAATTTGGTTCTTTTTGACTAAGAACCTGGTCCAGAGCTCCCTGGCTGACTCGCCGGGCTCCTGGACAATGTGACTTAAGTCATCGGCGTATGATGGCCGGACATATGTTCCCTGGAAGTTGTCTCGAAAGGCGTCTTCCAAATCTTCCCAGTTGCCAATGGAATTTTCTGGCAAACTGTTTAGCCAGTACCGAGCTGGCCCTTTAAGTTTGAGAGGTAGGTATTTAATGGCTTGGAGGTCGTCTCCGCGCGCCATGTGAATATGGAGGAGGTAATCCTCGATCCATACCGCGGGATTTGTTGTTCCATCGTATGTTTCGATGTTAATGGGTTTAAACCCGTCTGGAAATTCGTGCTCCATTACTTCGTTAGTGAAGCAGAGAGGGTGTGCTGCTCCTCTATGTTGGGCCACACTATGAAGCACCTCCGGCGGGCTCCGTTTACGGTGTTCGGACCGGGCATGGTTGGCTTTATAGCGTCCGAATAGGCGACCATCATCGTCGGTCGGGGTATATCTTCGTGATCTGTACATCGATCTTGTGCGTCCTGTTCTACCCTCCGTGTCTTGGTTGATATCGCGGGTATTCCCCCGAGCTGTTTTGTTTTGACGGCCGGATGGGTTGGTATGGTGCTCTGCTTGGGCTGCTGCTTTGTCTGGACCGAACTGTGGTCGGCCCGCCGCATTGTTTGATGGTGGTATGGGTTCCATCGCCCTACCATCATATTGAGGGAGCCACATATTCTTGGGGTGGCTTTTTACTGGGCTGCTGAGGTCGTATTCCTTGGCGGCCAAGACCTCGGTCCATCTATCATTGAGCAAATCTTGGCTTGCTTGAAGCTGCAGCTGCTTCTTTCTTAGGCTCCTTGAAGTGGCTATAAGCCGGCGTTTAAAGCACTCTTGCTCGAGAGGTTCCTTGGGCATGATAAAATCCTCATTGCCGAGGATCTCCTCTTCCTCGAAGAGTGGGAGATAATTTCTGTCCTCCGAGTCCCCATATGTGGTCTACTCATCAGAGCTGTCTTGCCCGCCTCCCTATTCCTCCTGCCCGGATTCTACCTCAACTGGGTTTTTGTTATCCGGAGTATCGTCTTCTCTGGTGCTGGCAGTGTTTTCTCTTGGGCATTGTGACCTAGGACGCCGGTGTCCGGGCTGTGTACCAGGCGGTTTATTCTCGACCAGATCCTCCTTGTCATCGTCGCGAGCGTCGTAAGGTGTGTCTATCATACACACGTCATACCAGGAAGTGGTCATCCCATGTCGAGCGGGTAGTAAGCTCTAGCCTTGCTCCTCATCATCGTCCACACCGTTGATGTCTTCGGAGCGGGGGTCGGGCGTGTTGGTTAGGTCTTCAACAGTGGCTATGAAGTGGGTGGCGGGTGGGAAACAAAATTCTCCATCGTCCGCCGAAAGTTAGAACCGAACATAGTTCGGCGACGGGTCATCTGGCAGAGATAGGTTTTCTAGCAAGTTTAGTATGTCACCCATGGGCGAGTGTTGGAAGACATCCGCCGCGCCGAACTTGAAGATCGATAAACGATCGAGTTCGGTATACGCGGGCTCGTAGGGTTCGGAGTTCGACATCGGAGGCGAGTCCGAGGTACCGGTGATGCAGATACCGTATGAAGTGGAATCTGCGTGCGGCTCCGGCGTCGCGGAATCGGTAGCCCCTGTGATGGGGTCGAGCTTCCCATCTTCGGGTGACTTGATCTACTTCGGGTTTAGGGCCAGAGTTGCTACAGGAGCTATCTCCTAGATGCGGCCCAATGACAGGTTTAAGCCATGTTCATCAAGGCGATGGGAAGCGGTTGCCGCGTTCTTGAATCTGTCGAAGATCAAATCTCCACGGATGTCTGCGACGTAATTCAAGCTTCCGAATCTGACCTGATGGCCAAGGGCGTAGCTGTCGATCTGCTCCATATGGCCAAGCGAGTTGGCCCGCAGTACGAAGCCGCCGAATACAAAGATCTGTCCGGGGAGGAAGGTTCCTCTTTGGACAGCGTCATTATTGACGATTGAAGGGGCCATCGAACCTTTTATCGATGGCAAAGTGGAACTCTCAATGAAAGCACCAATGTCGGTGTCAAAACCGGCGGATCTCGGGTAGGTGGACCCGAACTGTGCGTCTAGGATCGATGGTAACAGGAGACGGGGGACACGATGTTTACCCAGGTTCGGGCCCTCACTATGGAGGTAATACCCTACTTCCTGCTTGATTGATCTTGATGAATATGAGTATTACAAGAGTTGATCTACCACGAGATCATAATGGCTAAACCCTAGAAGTCTAGCCTATATGGGTATGGTAATGAGTATATGTCGTGTCCTTTCCGGACTATCCCCTTCGGTTTATATAGACATCGAGGGGATCTAGGGTTTACACGGAGTCGGTTACATAAGAAGGAATCTTCGGTTGCCAAGCTTGCCTTCCACGCCAAGTAGAGTCCAATCCGGACACGGTGTAGTCTTCGGCCTTCATGTCTTCACAGCCCATCAGTCCGGCCGAAAGGATAACAGGCCGGACGCTCGAGGACCCCTTAGTCCAGGACTCCCTCAATTACTTCCCCATTGCTAGCTCTCCATCCTATTTCCTGCTGACTCGCCAATAGGCCTTGGCTTACGTAATCATCAAGGATTTCCTTGGTAACCAGAGAACGTTCCCAGTTGACGATAGTCATTTTTGGTGGTTTAAAAGCTACGGCCTGGAGATATAATGTGGTGAGTTAATACTACGGTGACAATTTGATTAATGGTTGCATATAATAGTTCAATAGCTACAAACCAACTATGGATATACAATTGATCATGGTTATACCTTCGTGATGAAGGTCGGGTCAGCTGCAACTAAGAAATACCTTAACCATGGAGCATAATTATCAAGTTATGAGCAGCATATTGGCAGGTCAAGTTGCAGAAGCATGTTCGGTACTCTTGGCGAGTCACAAATTCATAATTAAGCCGGTTAGAGGCTAGCGGGTTACTAAGTTATTATCTAAGCTGCCCGAATAACATTGGCAGGGCAGTTATCTATAGATCTGGGATTGATGAAATTTTTCTAAGTATGGGACAAACAAGTTTTACAATTTATGCCTATAATTTTGGATCTACTACAGCTTTGGAAAATGAAGAACAATTCCAAAACCTAAGCTACAGTGGTGGCAAAAGTGGCAAGCCGTTCTTGGATTGAACTAAGTTCTATAGCCAGAAAGTGGATGAACTTGAGAGAACCACGATGAGCAAGCTGATGAACTACATGAACTTCTATGACCTAATGCGGATCTGAAGCGGAAAAGGAGGAATACCTGATGAGGTTAATTAAGAGCGCGGTTGCGCTGCAGTTATCTGGTCCATTCAGGTTGATGCAGCGGCCTTTGTCGGAGTCGCTCGTGAAGAACGGTCGGGGCGGCGGAGCTCTTGTGCGGCAGAGGTCGCGGGGAGGAAGAATAAGTGGAAGCAAAGGGCATAAAAGTGAAAAAAGGGCCCCCTGCCTATTTATAAGTGAAAGAGTAAAACAGTGGAATGGCAGGCGCGGAAATCGATGAGACGTCATGATTATCTTAACACTGGAGGCGCCTTGATTCTCGGACGACCAATTAATGTAAAAGGATTCGTTGTGATGTTATCGGATTTTTCTGCATTTATCTCACATGACATTGCGGCTGGTTATAGCGATTTGTTCAAAGTTAAGCATTGGAAGGAAGACTCGCCAACAACAAGCAGTGAAGATTGACATGAACAAGTTCAAATCAATATGGTGCCTAATGTTGGGAATACAGCCCCACGGTGTGACCCGCTCAGGAGGGGCTGGGTCACACTGTTGGTGACTCAAGAATGAAAGGCTTAGATGGGCCTAAGGAGACGTGGAGACTAGAGGCATCTTAAGAGGCAAGCCTGTTGAAGGCCCAAGACCCGGAGGTGTGAGCCGCCAGATGGTGACTTGCCTAGTAAGGCAAGGCGACTTAGAAACCGAGTTGGTCACGTTGTGTGATCCGACTTGGACTCTTGTAAAGCCCTCGGGCTCGACCTATGTATATAAAGGCAAGACCCTGCAGCGGGTTAACTCAAGAAACAATTGATCGATAGCTAGGTCAAGCGATTATGCTCCCTTGTAATCGATATTCAAGCAATAGTCAACAAAAGCGGGAGTAGTCTTTTACCTCCTTGTGAGGGGCCGAACCTGGGTAAACCCTGTGTCCTTTGTCCCATTCAACCCCTTCAAGCTAACCTACGTTGCGATGGCTCCACACCTAAGTCCTTTCACAAGGGCATCTGTCATGACAAGACCACGACACATGTCATGGATGATTCTCTTACAATTGTAGTACAACCATATTGTTTATTTTTGTTGTTTGCAATGTTATTATGCTCGTAATGTTCGTGTTACAATTTGGTGATGCATGTGATTATATATAATGCATGTTATGTTTGAAAATTTAGTTATTAATATATTAGGATGATGTCCTTCGGTTGCATCATGCATGATTGTGTTGTGATGATGGATATATGAGTTATTGGATTTGATCCTTTAACAAATGAGCTTATATTTTAATTCATATCTTTGTCAAAAAAACTTTTCATACTTTTTTGCATGGCTCTGATGCGTGTCAATGGATTACCTTCCATAGATTTTTGCATGGCGAACCTTATACGGAAATTGCCAAATTTGGTTATTTAATGTGCGTCATCAATTGTCCATTTGTACTATCAAGTAATAAAAAAGCTTCCATACTATTGCTGTGTAAAATATAGTGAGAACTTTTAGCATTGCGTATGTAGGAATTTTTAACTAAGTATATATATAGGTAAATCTTTTTTTGCGGGAAATATATAGGTAAATCTACATGAGTCAATATGAGCAGCATCATTGGACTCGTTCAACGATGCTGCTCATATTGCTCAAAAGTGGCCGTCGCTTTCTAACTTTGTAGACGCAACCAACTGCCTCATTACGCATCCATTGTGATTACAAGATTGGAGGGGAGATAGAGTGCAATACCGTTCAAGTGAATGACATATTTGGACTAGGCTATTATTTGTTGAATGAAGGTGAACAAAATAAGTAGCATTTGGTTCATGTGTCTAATACCTTAGGCAACATATAACTTGAAAAGAATTACACTTGTCTATAGATCAATGATGAAACTTCAGATCTACTTCTCATATTAAATGCACGACAACCTTTTGATGCAAAAGTTTGACGAATAATTTATACTCCTTAACTTATGCATCGAAGGCAGTCGTACATTTTGTGTGTGTTCATAAGGTCCATTATGTTTTCTGAGATCATGATATATCACTCTGTTTTCTTTCGTTGTCTACATTTATTTGAGTTACAATTTTTGGTATGTTTGAATCGTTCATTCAACTTTACATTTATGAACGGGGATACATTTCTATAGCATTGTACCTAGATGATCCCTAGATGATCATGGACTCACTCCATTGGTCGAGACTTTCTACATACTTGTCTTTTGTTCGGATCTTAACCCTGTTTAAGCTAGATAACAAGATTTTTTTTTGAACCAGATACCCATTTTAGTTGCATTGCACAAAAGGATATTGCCACAGGATCTCAGCCAACTTGCTCATATTTAGTCTATGGATGGGAGCATGGTGATGTATGTGAGCCACAACATATGTTTAGTTGCACTGCATCAAATGAAGATCACAACAGGGTTCCACAAAAGAAGGGAGGCCTACGACGAAGACGATGGAGCCTACAGTACTCCCCTTCAGTATGCACCATTCATAAGTTGTTAATGTGTTAAGTTGCAGTTCCTTAAATATTGCATCCTCATAAAAACATGTGTGTATACATACACAATATAAAGCCGCCACCTTCCCCTCGAATTCAAGAAGATGAGGGTCATGTTTCTGTAATAGTGTAGGGCACCGGCCCCATGCCCAACGAGGAATGGGACAGGATGATGGCCGAGATCACAGATAGCGGCGATGAGTAGTTTGTTTCGTTTTTATGTAATCTTTATATTTTGTTTAATGTTCAATAGAGTTTGAATCAAGTTTGATACACTAGTTTGATCAAATTTGCATCGAATTTGTGTTCAGTTTTTAAGGAGTTAAGTTTAGGGGTTTGGTTAGAAACCATACTATTTTAGAAGAGCACAAATACTCCTGTAAAGGATACTCCGCCCGTTTACTCCTCTAAATTTGCAGGGCTCTAAATTTATGGGGAGGGGGGGCAGTTAGATGAGTCAGGGAGGTCATGGGCAGGGAGCGCCTTCTTGCTTATGATCTGGATGGATGTAGGAAAGAATGGTATGAAACGCCGGGAAATACCCTTTGGCTCCCGCATGTATATACACCCTATATGGGGTAGTTTTTAAAAAATAATTAAAGAAAAAGTCAAAATAGTTCAAAATTATTTTTAGATTAAACTTAACTTGCGCACTAGTATATAATTTTTCCCAGAAAAAACCAACGTTGACTTCACAGCGAAAAAGAC
Source organism: Triticum urartu (assembly GCF_056163025.1). NCBI lineage: Eukaryota > Viridiplantae > Streptophyta > Magnoliopsida > Poales > Poaceae > Triticum > Triticum urartu. The sequence goes on along the minus strand of NC_141877.1, from coordinate 631,957,970 downwards.
AATTTATTTGCTATTATAGATCACTATTCACGCTATTTTGACCGAAAATTTGTCTTTTTTGAAAAGAAGTCAGAGAAGAATTTTCTTTTTGTGGAACTTTTCTCACTAGAACAATGAAAGGCCAAGTTCATTTCAAAAATATTTTCAGAAATTTTTGACTTTTTGTTGAATTGCTATTTTTAATTTTATTTTCTATATAAGGTACATATGTGCCCAGGAACCACGTTCATTCCTTCTCTGCTGATGCCTGGCCATCTTCCTCTGGTGGTTAAAATGTTGACGATGTGTTGATGCTTCTTTGTTATGTCATACACCAAAAGCGCTCCCCTGTGCTACGCACTTGTGATTGTACGGACTATTGACGCCGGCAACGTCCTTCTCGACGCCGACCCTGCCGGCCTTCGCGGTCTGCTGCTTGTACGAGTACCGGATGGCGACGAGCACGTAGAAGCCCAGGTTGGCGGCGGAGATGCCGGCCAGCAGCCAGTAGAAGAGGTCCAGCCTGCTCCGGCTCAGGTCCTTGCCGAACCACCCGTCCCGCCGCCCGCCGTGCGAGCTCACGCGGCTCGCCGCCGCGATCAGCTGGCTGCTCAGGAAGCTCCCGGCGCCGATCACGCTCAGGTACAGCCCGATACCCAGGCTGCGCATCGTCTCCGGCATCTGGTCGTAGAAGTACTCCTGCAGGCCCACCAGCGCGAACCCGTCGCCCACGCCCATCAGCGCGAACTGCGGCACCAGCCAGAACACCGACATGGTGACCTTGGAGTCCAGGCGGCGCCGCTCGACGACGGCCGCCACGGCCATGGCCACCACGGCGAACGCCATGCCGATGCCGATGCGCCTGAGGACGCTGATCCCGCGCTCGGCGCCCGTGGCGCGGCGAAGGCACGGCTCGAGCACCTTGTCGAAGAGCGCCACGGTGGCGATCATGGCCACGGCGGCAAGCGCGAAGACGGACGCCGGCGGGAGCACGAAGTGTGGGCCGAGGTGGCGGTCCATGGCCATGCCCTGCTTGATGAAGAAGGTGGACACCTGCGCCGCCGCCATCCCGAACGGGAGCGTGGCCACCCAGATGGGCACCATCGACGCCACCAGCTTCGTCTCCTCCACCTGCGTCACCGTCGCCAGACGCCACGCCCCGCGCCAGACCTCGCCACCATGCTCAAAGATTGCCGCCTTGTCGAGACACCGGAGCTGGTCGGTGTGGCAGAGCAGCCTCTTCTTGCCGTCGTCCTCCTCGTACAGCTGGCCGGCGTCGGCTGGCAGCTGAAGGCGCCGCTTCATGACCGCGGCCACGACAACCCGCAGCAACGGCGTGAGGGGGCTGCCCTGCGGCACCCTGTACCGGTACGTCCGCCACCCCGCGAGGTAGACGACGAGGGAGCAACCCATGACGGCGGCGAGGAGCACGGTGGCGGCGCCCCATCCGATCCGCTCCTGGATATAGACGACGACGGTGACCCCGAGCAGGACCCCGGAGCAGAGCGCGCAGTTCCACCAGTTGAAGTAGGACATCTTCTGCAGCCGCTCGCCGGCGTGGCCGTCGTCGAACTGGTCAGCGCCGAAGCTCTCGAGCGCCGGCTTGTGTCCGCCGGTGCCGACGGACACGAGGTAGATCCCGACGAAGAAGAGCGTCTCGTGAACCCGCGGCACGGAGGCGCCGTCCGGTCTGAGGCCCGGCACCAGCTGAGCCACCGCGAGCAGGACGAGGCCGAGGAGGTAGACGGCGGTGGAGAGGAGGACGGTGCGGAAGCGGCCGAGGTAGGCGTCGGCGACGAAGCCGCCGAGGAGGGGCATAAGGGTGGTGACGCTCATCCAGTACTGGGAGTTCACGGCGGCGACCTTCATGTCCTGGTGCAGCACCTTGGTGAGGTAGATCATGAGGCTGGTGGCGATGCCGAAGTAGCTCAGCCGCTCGCTGAACTCGATCACTGCCAAAACCACACAACAAGAAGTCAATAACGTTCACACACTGCCATCAACCAGACGAACAGAGACAGAGACAGAGACAGAGAGATCAGGAGGGAGCTTACGGATGATGAACATGGCGGCCTTCCATGAGCCGGTGGCGGCGCGGAGGGGCGGGCGGCCGCGGTGGTCGACGGAGGAGTCGTCCACCCATTTGTCCCACTCCCCATCTCCGTCGCCGACGCCATGGCCGCCGCCGCTTAAACCCTGCTGCTTCCTCATCACCGAATCAACCTCTCTCCAAAGTCCAAACTAACCAAAAGGACTCACTCCACTGCGCTTTTGGACGTACTAGTAGATTGATCTGTGGTTTTTGGTGTGAGGCTGGGAGGAAAAGAGGCCCAGTTATATAGCCGCGCGGGTGGGGCATGGACGGGGCGGGGGGGGGGGGCGGGGCAGGGGAAGTTGGGGGAAGAAAGGCCACGTCGCTGTTGAGATACTCCATGTGTGTGTTTGTGTGTGCACGCGCGCGAATCGAATCCACGAAAGGAGGCCTCGTTTTTTTGATTTTTATCAAAGTTCTTGAGGGAACGAATCGATGTGAGGGATTTGTTGGCGTTTTTTTTTTTCAGAAGTGTGTCACAACTCACACTCACATCACACCTAGAGGCAGTGGCGGAGCTTGATAAGAATCTCGGGGGGCCAAAGCGAAAATATGAACAACCAGGAGGGCAAAGAATTGATTTTTTTCCTAATCTAAGTTATGCATAATAATTTTTCTTCATTATTTTGCCTTGGGCACGGCCCTCAGACTTGCGCTAAGCTCCGCCACAGCCTAGAGGTCTAAATGCAATATATCTAGTGTAGATACAACTTCTTTGATACTATAGCTTGTATATTATCTTCATTAGCCTGTATCTTAGTGTAGATATAACTTCTTTAATGGTTTTCCTACGCATCCGCGTACAACTGTTTTTATAGGATATATGTTTAGGCTTAGTTTGAGAGCATGGTATTTTTAAAACCATGGTAATGTAAAACCCCAATATTCCAGTGTCTGAGCAATGAATATTTCAGTTTCTAAAAACCATTGTTTTTCTAGAAAAGGAAGAAAGAGCTCAAGGCCCCTTTTTAAATAGGGCCAATTCCATCCCCCCCCCCCCCTCTAACTTTGTCCCGAGCTCATCCTCACCCCTAAATAAAAACAGTGTGAAAGGGTATTTTCATAACGCCATATAACAGAAGAGGGGTATAGTTGAGCACTATTTTTATTTAAGGGTAAAGATGAGGTCGGGACAAAGTTAGGGGGGGATGTAAATGTCCCTTTAAAATACTGCGAAGATACTACTCGTTGGAGATACTACGGTTTATAAGCTATGGTATTTGTTGATGCCAAACACAATAATATTTTTAAGACTATAGTTTCTAACAAAATGATATTCTAAAATTTATTTAAATATACTTAGCTGCCAAACACGGCCTTAAGGCGACTCTAACAGAGTTGTCATATGGGCAGTCGTCATAATGCACATAGAGTGTGCTCCATATGCATTTGGAAGGTGCCTAGGCGATACACAAACTCTCATTTTGTGTGTGTTTATGAGAGAAAAATCATCACTTGTTTTGTTTAGTGCTAAGAATCATGTCTAGATTAAGACATTAACTGGCTTTCCTCATTAAATAAGATTTAAGGTGTCGCATCAAAAACAATTCGTAGACCTCTTCCAATGGGCAGGTGCTTAGATGAGGTGCTAAGCGCATTAAATAGTTTAGCAACTCTAGTCCCCAATGCATAGGTGCTTAACTTGTTGTTGCTAAGGCTAGCCATAGTGGGGGTAACTTAGGTAGTAACTTAACACATCCCAAGACATTTTTGCTTATGTGGCAAGTATTTAATAAGGAAAGAGATGTTTGTGGTAACATAATATGTTACTGTAACATACTCCCCCTTTCCGGTTTATAAGGCTCAATTCAAAAATCTCACCAACCAAGGTAGATGATGAGTGGTGGAATATTTTTTGTAGTTTGCAAAAGCACCCAATTAATGCTCTTGTTTTCCTCAAAAAATCATGTTTACGAATGCATTAATTGCAATGCATGCATGCATTGATCAGTTTTCTCTTAATACTTGCATGCAATGATTTAATGCACCTTGAAGTTTGAACATGTGATGGGGAACAACCAAACTGAGCCTTATAAAATGGAAAAACTAAAATTTTGAGATAAGCCCTATAAAACGGAAAGGAAGGAGTAGTGATTTCCAAGGCAAAATGAGTCTATGAGCTAATAAATGAAACCATCTATGACACTATTACTTAGTTACTTTGCACTATGAAGGTAGTAACTTAGACTAGTGTCATATGCATGGCACTAGTATAAGTTACTGATCCCCACTATGACCAGCCTAAGCTACCTTCATTTAATGAGTTAGCTACTAAACTCTTTCATGTATTGGTGAGCTTGCTTCATTTAAATGTTCTGCATAGGTTTACGCGTTTAGCATTGGTTCTTTCTGGGGTCACCAAACTCATCTCTCTCCTCTTAATTATCTTGCCACATCAGATTTTTTGCCTACATGGCACGCTTAGCACCTGTACAAGGTGGAGTATTAGGAATAGTAGTTAGGTACGGTAGTCAAAGCAAACCGGGAGTGAGTTATTGTGTATATGAAATAAAAACAAAATATTGAATGAGTAGAGCACAATTTTAGAGACAATTTATAATCATGTGGGTGTTACTTTGAGCAATTTATGTATGAAAAAGGATAAGATTATGGTGTAAATACAGTATACTGCCCTTTAATTTTGTGAGAGCATTCCCAGTATTTGGTCCCTGACATCACATGGCAAAATTCTTGACAAACCTAAGCATTTCTTACACCTTAAGAAATATAAATTATTTTATATATGTTAATAATTAAGTTTAGGGTATATACAGTGGTTGATAAATAATTATATCTGAAGTTTTCACGTAATTTAGATATGACGATAAAATTGTGCGTACAATGGGTTGTTTCTTCATTTTATCTTCAATAACTAGCTATGCCTAAATATGTGGTGGGAGATATCCTCTATTCTTAAATAGTTGCAACCCACTACCTATTTTCCCACTTCATACAACTATGCCACATCATCAAGTCATGCATGTGGTCATAAGTTAGAATTTGTACACTAATCTATCCATGCAATCATGCGGACCTTAACAATCATGCATGTCAATTTGTTTCACTAATTTTTGTGTGGGCATAGGCATGTCGGATTGGAGCAAATATATGTTGGTCATCTTACATACTTCTTATGTAGGCACCCCGTTGACTTTGATCCAGCTTTTTTTTCTCTTTTTATACAACATTTCATCACCTGCTTCTTTTTAGAAAAAATGTAAACGGGGGGCAATCTTAAATTTGGTTTCCAATACTTTTAGTTTTTAGGGCAATCTTAAATTTGTTTTCCAATACTTTTAGTTTTTAGCATATATTTATGCATTTATTTTACTAAGATTCCAGCAGAAACGCGGGGGATATGATCTAGTTGTGCTAAGAGACCATCGCTTAATTAAATGAGGGCATTATCTTATGATTTTTCTCTCATCCACCGCAACAATTATCCCACAAAATACTCATAAGATAACATCATTTTACATGTCCTTAGAAATTCCTTTTACTGTGTTGTTTCTGGCTAGTGGGCCATGTGTTTTTTTTAATAGTTTAGATTTCTTACCACATGTGTCACGTGGTCTAGAAGACCATGTATTTACGACTTAGCAGCCGAGGTAGTATATGCATGCCTGATACACCTAAAGAGCTGACCCTGGATCCGTCGTTGGGCTTCAACCAAATTTGGATCGGACGACGACGACGTCATGCACTCATGCTTGCCACCGAAGTCGTTGCTGACCTGCGTAGGAGCAGTAACGTATGTGTACATGCATTCACTGCGCTCACTAATTAACACGCGCAGTACGCCAGCCATCGTACAACACATTTCAATCTCTTCTAACAAAAAGAAAATCTCCTTTTGAAATTGGCTGGCTGGCTCTGACTTTGCGCGGCGCGGCGGAGCACGTGTTTCATGCACGCATTTATCCGGCACTATAAATCTATAATGGTCTCTGAGCGCCATCAGCCACCGGAGCGACGGACGGAGACGGTGCGTCCTCTTGCAAATGCCACGCTCCACTTGGCCTGAGCCGGAGATGGAGATGATGCAACGAGATGTGATAGAGAGCTGCATGCATTCGTGTGATGCAGATCAGATCAGATATATGGCCGGACTGGACTTGGTCACTTTTAAGTCAGCGCGCTACAGTAGCCTGAGTTTGACCACTCTGGCCCGTAGGATCTAAAAGGAACCATCCAGATCTCTTGCTACATTAATAATTAGGCCGGATAGATATAGTATGACCATTGTTGTCAGAAATCCTTTTCTGAGCCCGGGTCGTCTGCACCTGTATTTAATAAAAAATCAAAATAAATACTACAAAAATTCAAAAAATTCTAAGAAAAATTCTCATGATAGACAATTTGATGCATGAGGTCCGTCCCAATTTTCAAATCATTTGGACGACTAAGCAACTCTCGGCAAAAAAAACAAATTCAGATTCTGTAAAACAGTTTACTGTTCATATACTTTTTTAACCCGATTTGTCTTTTTGCTGAGAGCTACTCAGATATTCAAATGAGCTAATATTTGGAGCGAACCACACGCAATAATTTTTCTACCATGAGAAAAAATAATTTTAAAAAAATAATTTTTTTTTTGAATTTTTTTTTTACCGGGTGCAGATGAGCCTGGCACCGAATCGCTGCACTCCGTTGTTTCTGCAATGTGTGAGTTGTATCAGCCAGTGACTTTCCTTCTTCAAGTTAGAGAAGATCGATGTGCCGAGTATATAGTACGTACATACTTTCAACACAGCACAGTTCAACAACCATTTGTTGCACCATAGTTGGCGAGCTAGCCATCCTAGCTAGAGGTTCCACTTCGGGTCTGCCATGTTAACTCTGGGTGGGTGGGAATAGTTTGTTCCACATGTTCATTTCCTTCAAAACCAAAAGAAGTTCGGCCTCATCTTATTTAAAATTCCGCTCGGGCCGGGCATCTAACTGAAACATAAATAACATGAGGCTGAGGCAAACATGCGACAACTAGACTAAGAGCAACTCTAGTAGACCCCGTAAAACACCTGGCCCGTAAAAATTCTGGCGAGTATGCGGGCTCGGACCAATTTTCCGGCCAGAACAGAGCCCGCATACTCGCCTGGCCCGTAAAAAATTATGCCGTAGCCCGCAAACCGCACGCCCCGAGCACTATAAGTACGGTTCCGCGACCCTTTTGCGGGTCCAAACCCTATTCCCCCGTCGTCGCGAGCCGCCCGATTCCCCTTTCCCCTTTCCCAATTTCTCGCTACCGGCGACCACCCGCCCCGCCTCCAGCCGCCATGTGGGGGCGAATGTGGAGCTCCGGACGCGGCTTCGGCAGCAGATCCGGCCGTGAGAGGGACCCGGAGCGCGAGCGGCGCGTCCGGTCCGACGGCGCGAGGAAGCGCGGCGCCCGAAAGTGGACCAACCACAGGATGTCGCCATCGGCGAGCTTCAACCGCCGTGAGACGGAGGAGTACGACTGCCGGCGCGCGTCCTTCTCCTCCGCGAGGTCTTCCTACGTCGGATCCTCCTCGTCCTCCGCCGCGGGCTTCCTCCCCGCGAAGAGGGAGTGGTCGGGAGAGGAGGAGGAACCGGAGCTGCCCATGCTGTTCGCCTTCGTCCCGGTGAAGGAGGAGCTCGAGGAGCCCGCTCCGCTCGGCCGCCGCGGAGTCGTCGGGCCCGAGGACTACGTCACGGACTTCGATGCGGTCGCCGCCGCCGTCGCCGAGCGGAGCATGCGCGAGAAGGAGGAGCGCCGGTGCCACGCCGAGGAGCTCGAAGCCCTCGAGTGGCGGCAGGCGGTCGCCGCCAACGAGAAGGCTGACGAGTGGCGCCGCATCCGCGCGGAGCAGACGGAGAAGTATGTCGATCTGTGCAACTCCGGCGAGGAGGATTGAGCGTTCGGCTCCTCCATGGCGCCGTCCAGTTGCCGCGACCTCGCCGCCGTCAGATCCGACCCCCTAGTACTAGTTTAACGTAGTATGTAGTATAACTATGCTTGTAGTTTGTTGATAATGTGCTGAACTATGTAGTAGGAGTATGTGATGAACTATGTTTGTGCAATTTCCCCTGCGAAAGTGTTTTTTCAAATTATGCAGGTTTAGATACGGGTTTTGCTCGGCCGCGCATGTTTTTAATCCGCAAACGCGATTTTCGTGAAACCGCAATCGTGTTTTGCGGGTCGAATTTTTGCGGCGTCTGCTAGAGTTGCTCTAAGATATATCATTCGCTTGCAGAATATAGTACTCGCTCCGATCCATATTAATTGTCGCTGATTTAGTGCAATGATCGTGGGGAGTATTTACATTCTTCATAGATTCCTCTTAGATCTTTCAGTTTTGAATTTGGGGAGGAGATATTCACGGCTACTGATGGTTTCAGTCTTCGTACCGATCAAGGGCCTCAGTTTAATGCTGAGCAACATCCTACTATCTAAAAATCTTCATATCGATATACTCTTTCTTAGCTAAGCCAGTGGATGATCGATCCTATTTGATTATATCATGGGCTCGAAAAATGGATCTGAAGTTGAGTGAAATGTACTCGAACAAGCTGGACTACTAGAGCCCGTAAAATTAACGCGCTTGATTCAATTTTCCTAAAACTTGTCGTTTTAGATTTGAACGGAGTCCAACCTTAAAAATTTTAAATTTTAATACCACACCTCTAACTTATTCTATTTGTTTTAAAAAATGTGCACACTTATTATATTTTTTGTTAACTTTTTCCAGCGTTCAAATCACATGGAAACCGTGTGATGGCCCTAACGACGACAGCTTTCAAGCACTGAAGAGAGCATGATGTCAATGCCCCGCAAAAAAGAAGTATGATGTCAATGTCAAATCATATTACATATAAGGAGGTCAAAACCTAAGTGCACTATAATGCAAAGGGTCAACCGCGTGGTAGTGCTTATAATTTTAAAAACAAGCACCTCAGGAGCAGACGGTAGTCTTGTTTTTCTTTTATTTCCTTTTGCTGGAAAGGAGGTAGTCTTATTTATTTATTTTTGATAAAGGGCGACTTTATTATCTCAAAATGTAGCATCAAGCGGGTACAAAGCATTATGAGTAACACCCGGCTCTGCATAACTAAGATGCACATAGCCAAATCTAGAAGTCTGACAAAAATTCATGAAATAAAAATCGACAAATCGGCAACAGTAGATTCCTTTAGACCGACACTATGCCTCTGTCGGAGGTGGTGGATCGATCCGTAGGTTATGCTGCCACTCATGTTGGGAAAAAAAACCTCCATAGCCACCTGCTCCAATCGCGTACACACCACCATAAACAACGGTTGGTACTCCGGCCGTTGTAGCATAGACCACATACGTAGCGAGTGCGTACACCGAAAAATAACCTGTAGAGGAGAAGCATTTTTATCATTAAAAACCAAATCATTTCTACATAGCCAAAGCGACCAAATTAAGGCATATGCTCCCACCCTTATTAGCATTTTGAACCTATTTGTAATACCGTACAACCAATGACCAAAAATATTGGCAACACTTGTGGGCGGATACAAATTTGACGCTATTTGGATGACTGACCACGTAGAACGTGCAGATTTGCATTGGAAAAAGAGGTGTTTGATTGTCTCGTCATGAGTACAAAAAGAACACTTCTTACTACCTCGCCAGTTTCACCGTGCGAGGTTGTCTTTGGTTAACCACTAGTAGAAAAATGGCCTTTAGTCCCGGTTCATAAGGACCTTTAGTCCAGGTTCTGAAACCGGGACTAAAATGGCATACTAATGCCTCTCCCTTTAGTCCCGGTTCTGGGGACTAAAATGTCGGTACTAATGCCTCTCCCTTTAGTCCCGGTTCAATCCAGAACCGGGACTAAAGGGTGCGGCCACGTGGAGCTCCACCTTTAGATCGGGACTAAAGGAAATTTTATGATTTTTTTTTGAAAAAAAATTTTGAAATTTTTTTTTGAATTTTTTTTATTTTTAAATTTCTGAATTATTTTAACCTCTAGTCTGTAATCACCACCCCTCATCACTTCTCAATTTATCCTCTAATCACCCCTCATCATTCCAAATCATCTAACTTCCCGAACGGTCACCCATCCTCCCATTCCCCCAGCCTGAGCACGCTTAACTTCCAGGTTCTATTCTCCCTCGTTCCAAGTCTGCATTTGTTGTTTTCCTGACAATACTAAGATGTCAATCCTATGAACCTTCAGGAATTTTGCTTGAGCATGAAGTGACACATTTCATAGTTTTATTTTGAAACTATTGTTTTAAAAAACAATAATTATTTAGTAACACTAATATTTCTTGAATAATTACTTTGACCATTGTTTGACCACAGTTTGACCAGATTTGACCAAACTTGAAATAACTGAAAAAATTATTTAGTAACACTAATATTCTAGAATAATTAGTTTGACCATTGTTTGACCACAATTTGCCCACTATTTGAATTTTTTTCGATTTTTTTCACTCTAGATCTTAAAAGCCCCGTAACTTTTTTTCTATTAGGTTTTTGAGGATGGATGTAACTTTTCGAGTAGATGATTTTTCATATAAAAAACTTTTTCATCCGAGTTAGTATGCAAAAGTTATGCCCATTTTTACAAATTTCAGAGAGATTTTGCAAATAAAGTCAAAATTCACATTTGCAAATTTTCCCAACAACTAGACCACATATCACATGGGAAACTTATTTTCTTTTATTTTTTTGATATTTCCATCATTTTATTTTATTTTTTTAAAACTGAAAAGGCGATCCACTGGGGGGGTATAGTTTGAAAATGGGACCTTTAGTACCGGTTCGTGGCACGAACCGGGACTAAAGGTCTCATCCCCATTAGTCCCGGTTCGTGCCTCAAACCGGGACTAAAGGTCTAATCTTTAGTCCCGGTTTGTGGCACGAACCGGGACCAATGGTTGTGGGCCAGGAGCGAGGCCCATTGGTCCCGGTTCATCCCACCAACCGGGACCAAAAGGTCTAGATGAACCGGGACCAATGGACCACGTGGCCCGGCCGGCCCCTGGGCTCACGAACCGGGACCAATGCCCCCATTGGTCCCGGTTCTGGACTGAACCGGGACTAATGGGGTTACCCGACCTGGACCAAAGCCCCCTTTTCTACTAGTGAACACAACTCCCCTACGGAGATACCACATGAAGATTTTCACTTTTAGTGGAATTTTAGACTTCCAAATTTTCTTATTATTACTCGTTGGTACCTCAGAATGCGTGAGTGCACGGTACATAGAGTCTACTGTGAAAGACCCTGATGTAGTAAGGTTCCAGCGAAACACATCCTGACCTTCTGTCGGGTTAATCGAATCCAGCCGGGATAAAAGATTATGCCATGACACAAGCCGGGGGCCAATCAAATCCCGCCTGAACGAAATATTTGATGGGGAAGAAGCGAGCACGTGCGCAATAGTATTATTCTTATCGCGAGCGATGTTATATAAGGTTGGATATTGTTCTCTGAGACTGGCATTGCCTAGCCAGATGTCTTCCCAGAAACGAATCTCCGACCTGTCCTTTATCGCGAAAGACCCAAAGCGAAAGAGGTGTTTCTTTGCCGCCATTAGGCCAGCCCAAAAGTGCGAGTCGCCAGGTTTCCAATATGCCTGGGATACCGCCTTTTGGCCTAAATACTTGTTGCGCAACATGGTTTGCCAAACACCATCCTCGTTAAGAAGTTTAAATAAACATTTACTGAGAAGGGCCTCATTCTTGACCTGCAGGTCATGAATTCCAAGGCCACCTTGGTCTTTAGGCCTACAAACCACGCTTCATTTGGCCAGCCTGTATTTTTTATTTTCACCGTCTCCTTGCCAAAAGAATCTGGATCTAAAGTAGTCCAGTCTTTGCAGGACCCTTTTGGGAGTTGGAAGAAAGAAAGCATATAGAGAACCATATTTGTGAGGACGGAGTTAATCAAAACCAGCCGACCACCAACTGAGAGTAGTTTTCCTTTCCAACTGTTCAACTGTTTCTCTAGATGCTCCTCCACATGCTTCTACTCTGCAATGGTGAGACGCCGATAATGAACTGGTATTCTCAGATATTTAATCGAGAATTGGCCAAGTGCGCAACCAAACAGGTCAGCATAGTCGGCCGCCGCCTCAACGGATTCTCCAAAGCAGAACAATTCGCTTTTATGAAAGTTAATTTTGAGGCTCGACATTTGCTCAAATGCTGAAAGCAATAGTTTCAGATTTTGAGCTTTGTCTAGGTCATGTTCCATAAAAAGAATCGTGTCATCGGCATATTGTAAAATAGAGAGGCCACCATCCACAAGGTGTGGCACTACTCCCGCAATCTGTCCATCCTGCTTGGCACGGTCAATCAGAATAGCTAGCCAGCATGTCAGCAACAATGTTAAATAACATTGGGGACATGGGGTCACCCCACTAGTAGAAAAAGGGTCAGATGTGAAGCACATTAGTGCCGATTTGAATTTGAGCCGGCACTAATGTGACCATTAGTGCCGGTTCCAACGGCTAGGCGGGCGGACATCCTTAGTACCGGTTCGTGGGCAACCTTTAGTACCGGTTCATGCCACGAACCGGTACTAATAAGGCCAGTGCGGCTGTGGTCAGGCTGGGGCCCCCACGAAGACCTTTAGTACCGGTTCATGGCATGAACCGGTACTAGAGTTTCTTATTAAGCTGATTTTTAGTCCCACCTCGTCAAGGGAGAGGCAGTATGAGCGGTATATAAGACGTGCGTGCAGAGACAATGACGAAGAGGCGCAATGCTCACCTGCACATTGATTTGCTTCAAGCCTTTCGGAATAGCATAGGTTGCACTGAGCTATGTGCAGTGCAGTCTACACTATTCCGAAAGGCATGAAGCAAATTAACCAGCATTGCACCTCTTTTTTATTTTTAATAACTTATTTGGACTCCGGACTTCTTGTGTGTTCAGTATGCAGCATTCAAAGCGACGTCATCAATTTCCAACATGTTCTGACATCATTTGTTGTTTTTTAGTCATTTACCTAATTGTTTAGAGAGCTAAATGACCGTGAAATTGAAAATCACTACAAAATGAACTGTGAAAATGTTGAAACTTGGCATGGTATCATCATTTCACCCGCATAGTATGTGCAAAAGAGTAGAGAGGGTCACGGCAAAAACTGGACGCACTTCGTGTACATAATGGACAATCTCTTTCGGAGTATCAGGGTTTCGGACGAGAACTCATCTGTTACATGGGCACTTCAATGTTTTTTAAAATTATTTGAACTCCGGACTTCTTGTGGGTTTAGTATGCAGCATTCAAAGCGACGTCATCAATTTCCAACATGTTCTGACATCATTTGCTATTTTTCAGTCATTTACCTAATTGTTTAGAGAGCTAAATGACTGTGAAATTGAAAATCACAACAAAATAAACTGTGAAAATGTTGAAACTTGGCATGGTATCATCATTTCACCCGCATAGCATGTGCGAAAGAGTAGAGAGGGTCACGGCAAAAACTGGACGCACTTCGTGTACAAACTGGACAATCTCTTTCGGAGTATCAGGGTTTCGGACGAGAACTCATCTGTTACATGGGCACTCAATGTTTTTTTAAACTTATTTGAACTCCGGACTTCTTTTGCATTTAGTATGCAGCATTCAAAGTGACGTCATCAATTTCCAACATGTTCTGACATCATTTGTTGTTTTTCAGTCATTTACCTAATTGTTTAGAGAGCTAAATGACCGTGAAATTAAAAATCACTACAAAATGAACTGTGAAAATGTTGAAACTTGGCATGGTATCATCATTTCACCCGCATAGCATGTGCAAAAGAGTAGAGAGGGTCACGGCAAAAACTGGACGCACTTCGTGTACAAACTGGCAATCTCTTTCGGAGTATCAGGGTTTCGGACGAGAACTCATCTGTTACATGGGCACTTCATTGTTTTTTAAACTTATTTGGACTCCGGACTTCTTATGTGTTCAGTATGCAGCATTCAAAGCAACGTCATCAATTTCCAACATGTTCTGACATCATTTGTTGTTTTTCAGTCATTTACCTAATTGTTTAGAGAGCTAAATGACTGTGAAATTAAAAATCACTACAAAATGAACTGTGAAAATGTTGAAACTTGGCATGGTATCATCATTTCACCCGCATAGCATGTGCAAAAGAGTAGAGAGGGTCACGGCAAAAACTGGACGCACTCCGTGTACAAACTGGACAATCTCTTTCGGAGTATCAGGGTTTCGGACGAGAACTCATCTGTTACATGGGCACTTCAATGTTTTTTAAACTTATTTGGACTTCGGACATCTTGTGGGTTCAGTATGCATCATTCAAAGCGACGTCATCAATTTCCTACATGTTCTGACATCATTTGTTGTTTTTCAGTCATTTACCTAATTGTTTAGAGAGCTAAATGACCGTGAAATTGAAAATCACTACAAAATGAACTTTGAAAATGTTGCAACTTGGCATGGTATTATCATTTCACCCGCATAGCATGTGCAAAAGAGTAGAGAGGTTCACGGCAAAAACTGGATGCACTTCATGTACAAACTGGACAATCTCTTTCGGTGTATCAGGGTTTCGGACGAGAACTCATCTGTTACATGGGCACTTCAATGTTTTTAAACTTATTTGGACTCCGGACTTCTTGTGGGTTTAGTATGCAGCATTCAAAGCAACGTCATCAATTTCCAACATGTTCTGACATCATTTGTTGTTTTTCAGCCATTTACCTAATTGCTTAGAGAGCTAAATGACCGTGAAATTGAAAATCACTACAAAATGAACTGTGAAAATGTTGAAACTTGGCATGGTATCATTATTTCACCCACATAGCATGTGCGAAAGAGTAGAGAGGGTCACGGCAAAAACTGGACGCACTTCGTGTACAAACTGGACAATCTCTTTCGGAGTATCAGGGTTTTGAACGAGAACTCATCTGTTACATGGGCACTTTTCAATGTTTTTTAAACTTATTTGAACTCCGGACTTCTTTTTGCATTCAGTATGCAGCATTCAAAGCAACGTCATCAATTTCCAACATGTTCTCACATCATTTGCTGTTTTTCAGTCATTTACCTAATTGTTTAGAGAGCTAAATAATTGTGAAATTGAAAATCACTACAAAATGAACTGTGAAAATGTTGAAACTTGGCATAGTATCATCATTTCACCCGCATAGCATGTGCGAAAGAGTAGAGAGGGTCACGGAAAAAACTGGACGGACTTCGTGTACAAACTGGACAATCTCTTTCGGAGTATCAGGGTTTTGGACGAGAACTCATCTGTTACATGGGCATTTCAATGTTTTTTAAACTAATTTGAACTCTGGACTTCTTTTACGTTCAGTATGCAGCATTCAGAGCGACGTCATCAATTTCCAACATGTTTTGACATCATTTGCTATTTTTCAGTCATTTACCTAATTGTTTAGAGAGCTAAATGACTGTGAAATTGAAAATCACTACAAAATGAACTGTGAAAATGTTGAAACTTGGCATGGTATCATCATTTCACCCGCATAGCATGTGTGAAAGAGTAGAGAGGGTCACGGCAAAAACTGGACGCACTTCGTGTACAAACTGGACAATCTCTTTCGGAGTATCAGGGTTTCGGACGAGAACTCATCTGTTACATGTGCACTTCAATGTTTTTTAAACTTATTTGAACTCCGGACTTCTTTTGCGTTCAGTATGCAGCATTCAAAGCGACGTCATCAATTTCCAAGATGTTCTGGCATCATTTGTTGTTTTTCAGTCATTTACGTAATTGTTTAGAGAGCTAAATGACCGTGAAATTGAAAATCACTACAAAATGAACTGTGAAAATGTTGAAACTTGGCATGGTATCATCATTTCACCCGCATAGCATGTGCGAAATAGTAGAGAGGGTCACGGCAAAAACTGGACGCACTCCGTGTACAAACTGGACAATCTCTTTCGGAGTATCAGGGTTTCGGACGAGAACTCATCTGTTACATGGGCACTTCAATGTTTTTTAAACTTATTTGGACTCCGGACTTCTTGTGTGTTCAGTATGCAGCATTCAAAGCGATGTCATCAATTTCCAACATGTTCTGACATCATTTGTTGTTTTTCAGTCATTTACCTAATTGTTTAGAGAGCTAAATGACCGTGAAATTGAAAATCACTACAAAATGAACTATGAAATTGTTGAAACTTGGCATGTTATCATCATTTCACCCGCATAGCATGTGCGAAAGAGTAGAGAGGGTCACGGCAAAAACTGGATGCACTTCGTGTACAAACTGGACAATCTCTTTCGGAGTATCAGGGTTTCGGACGAGAACTCATCTGTTACATGGGCACTTCAATGTTTTTAAATTTATTTGGACTCCGGACTTCTTGTGGGTTTAGTATGCAGCAGTCAAAGCGACGTCATCAATTTCCAACATGTTCTGACATCATTTGTTGTTTTTCAGTCATTTACCTAATTGCTTAGAGAGATAAATGACCGTGAAATTAAAAATCACTACAAAATGAACTGTGAAAATGTTGAAACTTGGCATGGTATCATCATTTCACCCGCATAGCATGTGCGAAAGAGTAGAGAGGGTCACGGCAAAAACTGGACGCACTTCGTGGATAAAATGGACAATCTGTTTCGGAGTATCAGGGTTTTGGACGAGAACTCATCTGTTACATGCGCACTTCAATGTTTTTTAAACTTATTTAAACTCCGGACTTCTTTTGCGTTCAGTATGCAGCATTCAAAGCGACGTCATCAATTTCCAACATGTTCTGACATCATTTGCTGTTTTTCAGTCATTTACCTAATTGTTTAGAGAGCTAAATGACCATGAAATTGAAAATCACTACAAAATGAACTGTGAAAATGTTGAAACTTGGCATGGTATCATCATTTCACCCGCATAGTATGCAGCATTCAAAGCGACGTAATCAATTTCCAACATGTTCTGACATCATTTGCTGTTTTTCAATCATTTGCCTAATTGTTTAGAGAGCTAAATGACCGTAAATTGAAAATCACTACAAAATGAACTGTGAAAATGTTGAAACTTGGCATAGTATCATTATTTCACCCGCATAGTATGTGCGAAAGAGTAGAGAGGGTCACGGCAAAAACTGGACGCACTTCATGTACAAACTGGACAATCTCTTTCGGAGTATCAGGGTTTCAGACGTGTTTGACACGAGAAAAATATCTAAAACTCCAGGGAGAAGGGAGAAGGGAGTGTGTTTCTCTCAGACGCCGGGAAAAGAAAACTGAGTATGCGGGCGTGCCCGTGTACCGTAGTACACAAAGAAAAAGAGATACGGGAACATGTATTTCATTAATCTCATTGGAGAAATAAAATTACAATATCCCATAAAAAAAGGTGCGCTCCGTGGCCTACTAGCACGGCCAAGCTGGCTGTGGCGATTGTGTGATCTCCTGTTCCCGGGGCCTCGGAAGGCTCCCGGTTAATTACTCCCGCGGGTTGCTCCGCGGGATACCTCCGATTGAGCTGTGTGGTCGTTTTCGTCGTCTTCGCTTCGCGTTCTCCATGCATGATGATGGCGATGTGTGTGTGTGGGCGGCGGCAGAGCCCATGTCCTCGTCGGTACACGCGCCGCAAGTAGCGTGGCCTTTGCGGTGGCCGCGCTTGCCCTCGCCGTCGTGCCTCGTCGGTCTTGACGGCGTTGGAGGAGTTGTTGTTGGGGTAGCATGGATCGCGCTCGGCTCAGACTTCTCGACGACCAGTAGCTTCTCAGGGTGTGCAAGGGGCTACGCCTTGCGGGAGTAATTGTCGGTGGAGACCATCATCCGTGATGACCGTCGCGTTGCTCGCGCCAGCGTGGCCTGAGTGGTCGACACCTCGTCCCGGCCAGACGCTGAGTCCACGGCAGTCGGCGTAGTCAAGGCATCGTCTCACGAGATCGTAGAGGAGCGGTGTTGTTGTTGAAGTCGCGTCGTCCTGCAGCCGCGCCTTGTCCTCGGGCGGTGCCAACCTGCTCGGCTCCGGCCTATGAATGAGCGTGACGCGTGTAGCAGCGGCACCATGGCAAGGCACCATCTTCACAAGCAGGATACAGGCGCCGTTGTAAGGTGTCATCTTCACGATGTGGCGTCACTTGCAGGGACTCTTCCTTGAGCGTGCGGCGCCACGAATGTACGACGCTGTGACGAGCTCCACCTCTTCTTCTTGAATGATGTAAGACGCGCTAAAGCGAACGACGACCAGCGGTGAGCATGCCACCTCGCCATTGGCTACGTGCATGGCCCATGCATGTGCAAAGGCCACTTACGTAGTGCACTGCCACACATTCAGACGTACTTAATGTTCAGCTTCATTCTTCTATAGCATTTGATGTAGACGAAATCCTCTGGCTGGAAATGGACGGCAGGTGCGGCGACATCCCAAGTACCACGTCCATTGCTTCATGCGGTGGTGAGCCCAACGGCCATCTTCACGCCTTGGACGCACACGAGTACGTATCAGGAGCATGCCTTCTTGTTCTTGTGTAGACCACTTCATGATGTTTGGCTGGACTAACCTGACACCATCGCCAAGGCACCATCGAGTCCGGGCGAGATGAAGGATAGGCACTACCCCGGTTCCAAATGGGATCTCGTTTCCCCTGAAGGAGACGCGAGCAGCACCGTCGTGCCACGTGAAGGAGTCGGTGATGTCGACATGGTCCGCAGCTTCGTCCTTCATGGTACCGGCTCGCCGAGGTGGGCGAAGGGTGTGACGGGTGATTTGAATGGCGGGAGGCATCGTGGCGAGCACCATGTCGTGGTCCTCGGCGTGATGAAATGGAGGTGAGCAGTGTGATGGCGAGTTCTGCGTCGTCAACTTCTACGACACCATCTTGATGAAGTGAACGAATGGCCCGACGGCGAACTCCAGATCACCGTCTTCAGCGGCGTCTCTCCGGCGCGACGAAGCGGACGGCGGGCTCCATAGAGCGGTGAGGTTGACCTACGTGTCATCGACCTCCAAGGCACCAGCTTGACGATATTGATGGTGGGCAGCGCCGTGTCGTGCACTGTGTCATTGTGTTCTGCGGCGCTGTTGTGACGAAGTGGGCGCGAGGAGTGGGGGCGGCCTCCGTGGCGTCGGCCTCCATGGCGCCGGCTTGGCGACATCGAACGGTGGGCGGCATCATGGCGTGCTCTGTGTCGTTGTCCTTCCGCGGCGCCTCGCGACGAAGTGGGCGTGAATGGTGATGGTGACTTGTGTGTCGTTGGCCTCCATAGAGCTAGCTTGGTGAAGAATCTGGCGGGGAGCACCACGGTTGGCTAAACGGCATCTTCGTCTAGCGGCGATGAGTGGAGGGCGACCACCATGGCGTCGACCTCCGGGACATCGACCTTGATGGCGTTAGCGTCCATAGCGCGGGCTTGGTGAAGACGAGCTCCGGCGGCGCGTCGTTCTCATCAAGCGGTGATGAGTGGGGGCGGCCACCGTGGCGCCGACCTCCAGGGCACCGACCTCGGTGGCGTCCACGTTCATAGCGCGGGCTTGGTGAAGACGAGCTCCGGCGACGCGTCGTCTTCGTCGAGCGGTGGTGAGCGGGGTCGGCCTCCATGGCGCCGACTTCCATGGTGGGCGGCGTTGTGGCGTGCTCCATGTCATCATCTTAGTCGAACCGTCGTGACGAGGTGGACAGCAGGTGGTGATGGCGACCTCCACGTCGTTCTTGGTAACGCTGGCTTGGTGAAGACCATCCCCGGCAACGTTGACTTCATCATCCAGTCCGGCGGCTCCATCTCCGGCGGCGGTCCAACATGCGAACGATGCCGGGCAACGCTCCCGACTTGTGTGCGTGCATGCTATATGCCAAGAAAGAACTAAGCAAGAGATTTGTTAGATCAAAGTTTTACCGTTCGGGAACACGAGTTTGGCCTCCATGGTGGTTCGCCTCCTCCTCCTCGCCTTGCTCCAGGGATGCAGTCGTCTGAAACTCTGCCAGAGGCTATCCACTCCGCCTCCGGCCGATGCATGAGGATTCTACGTGCGTTCTTCCCTCGGCCTGGCCATGAGTCCCGATTGATGGGTGCGTGGGTTGCGGATGGATTGGTTGCTGCGTGGTTTGACGAATAGATGTGTGCGTGAGATGACAAATGGATGGGTGCCGGAGGTGTTGTGCGATGGATGGGTGCCGGAGGTGTTGTGCGATGGATGTATGCGTGCGTCAGTTGCCTTGAGAATGGATGTGTACGTGAGGCTTCCTCTGCGTAGCTAGGTGTGTGTATTTATAGGTAGGAGATGGGCGACCCGGCGGATGGAGACGGGCCAAACGTCCCGATTTTTTTGGACTAGATATGGATGCAATCTCCCCCTGAATCTTATCATCTCGCTGATGTTTATCTTTCTTCTTCTTGACGCGTACGCCTGCACACAGAAAATGAAAACCGTCTCATGCGTACCTAGCTACCTGACTGACGGTGGGCCTGGTTCATTCGATCGCCCCCTTCATGCTTATCTCCGGGGTTTGCTAGTTGAAATAATCACAGGTATTCAAGTACGTATACGCGCGCTTGCCGGCCGGTATATACGACACTTAAAGAAATACGCATACTGTATGTCATCTTGTGGGCGCGCCGTAGATGTGGACTCCGCCTTCTGATTGTAACCTGCATGTGTGTATAAGTTTATGCCACGGAGCATCAAGTGCAAGTATACATTGGTTAGTACGTGAGCAAACTCAAAATGCATGCATGCACGTACCATTGCATCGAGGATTGCCTAATGCGTGTGTGTACGTATACACCCAATAAAAACATATATGTGTATAACTTGCAATATAGAAAAAAATACATTTATACTTATATCTTCTGAAAATAGTAATCACAAAAATACATCGAACAAATGCCCCCTCACCGAAGAAAGTTCGAGCGCGTAGCAGGTCGAACTTTATTTGGTGATTAGTTTTTTTTGGCGCATCATACGTGTGCAGCCTGATTTTTGGCGCATCATACGTGTGATCGCATCATAACGACCTGCGTACATTTTCTACAAACGGCGAGGCCGTTGTGATTTTGCACGGGCGGCCAAGGCTATAAATATAGCTAAGGGCCCCGTGCATTGGCCTCGTACTCACCTTCCTCCGGCGCCGGCCAAATACAGAGATCCGATCGTGAAGACGTGCTCCCATCCAGCCGAAGTTCCTCCGTCCAGCTAGGTATGCTGCTGCTAGCTAGTCTCTACCTTTTCTCCCTGGCGTTGGCGATTAGGCGACTCTGCATGCAGGCACTCTCCCATGACTTCTCTTCATTTGTTGTACCTTGCTAGGATGGGTCGCGAGAGGCTGAACAAGTCAGACCATGGCAAAGGTGACGCCAAGACGTCGAAGCACTACGGCAGCAGCGATGCCGGAGGTTCGTCCAGCAGCCGCCGTCACAAGGATCGCTCAGCTCCTCTGGCGCCTTCTAGGTCGGGAAACAAGTCCGACGGGATGGAGTACACCCGTTTGTCTCCGCCCTTGCCGCCTCCGGGCAGCACGGCGCCGCGGAGTTCACGCCACCGACCCAACCACACTTCCAAAACCTCCGAGGGGACGGTCATTGCTATTGACTCGGACGCTCCATTGGATATCCCTGAGGTAAATAAAAAATGTCTACATACCTTTTTTTTCTAAATACCTTTTTTTCTCTTTTTTTTATTTTAACTATCTTCATCTTCGTGTACGCAGGACCAGCTGGAGGATGTATTGCCGAACGTCGTCGTGAGCGACGGCGCGCAGCGCCTCTTGGCCGAGGCGGTGGAGATGACTGAGCAGCCTGTGGCAAAGGCCACGTCTCCAGTGAAGGATGCTCCCGCGGTGACACTTGCACCGCCGTTGGTGCATGATCCGGTGGTGAAGTCAGCGCCACCGATGACCGGTAGCCCGGCGGAGAAGCCCTTGTCTCCGGCACCATCAACCAGTGCAACAGAAGTGGGCAACAAGCGATCACCTGGCGATGTAGACGTTGGGGTAGTCTCCAAGAAGCCCAGATCACCTCCTCCTGCAGGTAAGCGTTGCTCTTGCCACATGCATGTCCTTTGGATGACCCCTCTTTTTTTTCTCTTACATATATTTCTCGTGCACTTTTTTTTAGGTGTCGCGAATGACACACCAAACCTGGACGACTTTTGCTCTCCCGAAGCTAAGGAACTCCGGGCTTTGGTGTCAAAGCACCAGAAGATCATTGGAGAGGAGGGCGTCACGTTTGATAGCTTTAAAGCTCCTCCGGCTGAAAAGACACCTACGCCCAGCCTCATCCTCCCGGCAGCTAGCTAGAAATATATAAACTGGGAACTTGCTGATATTTAAGAAGCACTCAGGAAGCGGCCTCTTGACAAGGAAGAAGCCATAGAGATGATCACCTCAGCAATAGGCCCATGGAAGAGCTGCTACGGGAGCAAGACCCCGCCCGATCTCGAGGTCCTAATTGGACGCCTCCAGGTGGTGGTTGCTTGGCTTCGAGGGCATGGTGACGCCGTTCCTGCAGACGCCCCCGCACCTGAGCGTGTGATCTCCCTGATAGGTAAACTTGATGCAGCTCTTGTGGAAATCGCTTCTGGACGTCACCGTCTTGAAGAGGATGGGCCACGTCTGGAGGAACGCCTTGCCGACCTGACGTCCGTCCACCGCCGGCAGTTGGAGCAAGCTGAAGTTCATCGGAGGATGGCCGAGGGACACCGCAAGCTTGTTGAGGATAACACGGCCCTTGCGGAGAAGCATGCAAAGTTGGCAACGCAAGCTGAGAAGCGTGCGACAGTCTTGACTGAGATGACGACGTCCTGCACCCAGAACCTTAGAGCTCACAAACAAGCCGTTCGGATCTCTTCCGAGGAGACCGATTTGTATGCGAGACGCCGTGAAGAGGCGGGCGCATTCTTGGCGGCTAGCGGCACTCCCCCAGAGATCGCAATCATCCTGTCGTACCGTCCTCTTGGGTGAGGAGCCGGTCCGTTTCATCATCTTCTGCAGTTCTGCTCCGGTGACGAAGGGTTGTTTGCGCGTCGTCGTCCTTCCGGCTCGCTACGCGCACGATCCTCTCCTGCTCATCAGGTACCCGGCTAGCTCGACTGCGGCTGTTACGAACTCCGAGGCCGGTGACTAGTGTATGGGTACGTGTATCTTGACCGCCTGCCGTGTTTTACCTGTGTAACAGAAAAAACAAACCAAAGTATACGTGTGAAGGGTTAGATGCATGACCCATGCACGCACGTATTCACGATCGCACTGAGTAAGTCATGCATTCGCTCGTGCCGGTTTTGAATCATCACTGTTTCCGCCTCCGGCGGCGAGCGCCGACCACAATGACTTCGCGGACGCCGCGGCCTTTCAGGCTCCCCTCGCTCCTCCATACACTCTGTGCTAGCTCCACCGCGTCGTCAGCTCCGTCCGGCCGGCTCCACCGTTGCTTGCACGCATATCCTGCACGTCCTCTATATTGTACCTGTATGGAAAATAAAGAGGAAAAAGGAAAAGAAAGAGATAAGAGAAAAAAACAGAAAAAAAAGGTTGCCTTGCCATAACCGTGATAAGGACGGTAAACTCCTGGTCTTTGTTGATCATTGTAGTGCTCGGCGCCACCGCAACACACCATCACCGCCGAGGTAAGAGACTTCTCGTCGCGTGAACAACATGTTCTGGACGCCATGTACACCATGTAGGCACGTAGTTGCAGGTATGTTCTTCCGTACGCGCATTCTTTAGTGAGTTCCTTGCGATCGCCCAACGGACGATGCCAGCCGACGAGACAGCCCTACTTCGTCTTCATTTCATGGCGAAACATCATGCCTTGTCCTAAAAACAAAATAGATTTTATCAAACTTGTCGTGACCGCCTAACTGTTGCGGTGCTAGACGACTAGATCGGAGGGTTTCACAGATTCATGCTGGCCGCACTGGCGCATTGCATTGCTCCCATTATCTTCATATGATGATGTAGGTGAGGCGTCGGTAGACCATCGACAACTCTGTTTCACCACAAATAGTGTACCGCCAGGTGGTATGCCGGGACACCATCAGCCTTATGGATGATCGAGGGATGATATTGCCCCCAAGCTTCATTGTTGTTGTAGACAGGGTGCCGGAGTGACATCAGCACCTCCTGAGCTCAGGTGCTTCTTTCTTACACCCATTGTTCATGTTGGTGCAGATGATTGCTTGCCGGGATGCCATCAGCATAGCAGGTTGACGTCGGGATATCATCGACATCCACAGGCGTACAGGGTTGCCCCGATGCCTGTGTTGTTGGTTGGTGTAGAGACTCGACGTCGTGTTGGCGTCAGCAACGCCGAGAAGTACCTTTTCATTGCCTGCAAAAGATGTTGGGGAAGCGCAACGACTAGAAATACCCAACAAAAGAAAGCGAACAAGGAGGAAGAAAACAAAAAGGAAGGTTTGGTTGGGTTTTAAAATGTTGGCTTTCCCGTTATACACCAGCTATGGGTGTGACATCCGAGAAGGCTACCAAAGGACTTGTCATCGGGAATCGTCGAAGTACCATGACGATTACAAATCAACAACTGCTTAAGCCTCAGTGTACGTGTATGAAGACGCCGTGTTTCGGGATGCTTCCGAGAGGCAACAGAAATTCATATTCTAGCCCATCATCATGCTGAGGGGCCCCACAACTCGCCATGCCCCTTGTACATGCCTCATGAACCCAGATACTTGGGTATGGTAGGTTCAGGGTAGATGGTTTTGGGAGAACAGCTTGGCGATTTTTCTTCATGCCTTATCGAGGGGTGGTGAACATCTACCTTCCGCCTTCTTTCCAGTGTGTCTCTTACTGCTTGGGACAACTTGATTGCTTCTTGGACTCTTGTGGTTTTTTTTGATTTCTTCTTGGAGATTTGGGATTGTTTTTTTTGTGTGGATTAATTGATTGCCCGCGGACTTCATGAACTTGCTTGAACTTTTGTGGATTTCGCTTACACTTCTTGATGATTCTTCTTCCATGACTTCTCGAAGACCCACTTTGAGAACTTGGAAGGCACCTGTTCACCTCTGTGGACTAAGAAAACCCTCAGGCATTTTATCTGGAGCTTTTTGATGGCGTATCCCAGGGTTGTCATGTGGCTTCGCACCGAACCGACTTGCATTGGGCCAGGTAGCCACCATGAATCTTTTCCTATAGTCTCCCCTGGGATGCGAGTCTCGGCGAACATGAAGCATGACAGGAAACATGAAGGGTGTGGGGTCTCGGCGCTCAGAAGTGCCTAAGTAATCGTCTCCACTGCCTCCGAAAGCATACACCTGATATGTGTCGTGCATTGTGGGTGTAGGAGCCGCTCTGCCTGCAACTTGACACATTGTGCCACCCTCCGACAAGTCCTAGGGTAGCCGAAACTTCAATCAACAGCATGATGTGGTAGGGTAAAAGCCAGTTTTTTTAGACTGAGTCCGTTAAAATTGGGGAGACCAAGAAAATATCCACAACATGCAATGAAGAGTGCATCATGGATCCGATAGCCCACTAAAAAAGGGTCTTCCCAAGAAAAGAAAAGAAAAAGGCAACGAAAGAGGCAACATTTTAAGGAAAATATTTTTTAAGGAACCTTCCGTTGATTGGAGGCATAGGCCGGACTCCCTGAGAATCAATCAGCTGGTATGCACCCCCGTCGTAGACTTGCTCGACGACATATGGTCCTTCTCACTTTGGCTCGAACTTCCCCTTCGTCTTGTGCGTGATGACGATGGGTCGACGGAGCACGAGGACCAACTCGCCCTTTCGGAATACGCGCTGCTTGACGAGCTTGTCGTAGGCTCTCACCATGTTCTGGCGGTAGAGCTCTAGGTTTTGTAGGGCATGAAGTCGCTCCTCTTCAAGGGGGTCGAGCTCCTGGAAACGAAGTTGTACCTGTTCATCTTGGGTGAGTCCTTCCTGGAGAGCCACCCGTAAAGAGGGTAGCTGGACTTCCAATGGTAGTACGGCTTCACTCCCATAAACAAGAGAAAAGGGAGTAGCCTATGTCAGGGTACGGACTGTAACACGATACGCCCATAAGGACTCGAAGAGACGATCATGCCAGTCTCTCTTGTGCCTTGTCACCGTCTTCTTGAGTATCTTGCCGAGCGTCTTGTTGAAGGCTTCGATCGCTCCGTTGGCTTGAGGGTAGTAGCCGATGGAGTAGTTCCACTTGATCTTGTACTTCTCCATGAACCTGTACATCTTGTTGGACTTGAAGGCCTTGGCATTGTCGGAGGTGATGTGGTGTGGTATCCCAAAGCGATATATAATATTTCGCTCTAGGAACTTGATGACGTTGTCGCTCTTCACCTCCCGTAGTGGAACGGCTTCCACCCATTTGGAGAAGTAGTCTGTCGCGGCGAGGATGAAACGATGCCCCCTGGATGACGGAGGGTCAATGAGGCCGATGACGTCGATTCCCCAGGCGTCAAATGGCCAAGAGGGAACTGTAGGTGGCCAGCTTGTGGGTGGCGACACGAGGGTCCAACCCCGGCATCTCCTTGTAGTTCCAGGCGAAGCAATCTCGGTACTCCATCAAGAAGCTTCGGTACTCTTCTCGCTCCTCTTCTGTCAGCATGGCGCTAACAAAAGTGGGGCGTGGATCATCTTCAATCCCGAGGTTGACCTGCACAAGCTCGTCAATGGTCGGCTGCCCTCCATCCTCGAGTTCTTGGGGTGCTGGTGAGGAGATGAACTCATCATCACTTGGCTCGACGTTGATGGGGTGTTGTTGATGAGGAAGGATGGGCGAAGTGTCAGAGTCGTCGCTCGACGAGACCGACGTGGCATGACAGTTGACTCGTGCTCCGTCGTCGGGCTCCTCCCCTTCATCTCCAGAGACATCATAGGTGTAGCATTTCGTCGTAGGGCGGGTCAGATCGCCAAGGACACATGTCATGGCATGCTGATATGTTGCACCAGCATTCTTCAACCCGAAAGGCATGCTGGTGTTGTAGAGGTCCCCTTCTAGCATTGGTCGCCCTTCGTCTTCTGGTTCTCGTGGTGTTGGCGCGGGGCCAAGCTTCCCTTCATCGCTAGGGTCGTCAAGATCAATGTAGCCGAGCCCAAACTTTGGTTGGGCCTTGCCTTTTTGCTTGACGAGGCCCTCTGCTTGTCTCCACCATTCTTCACATATAGCCGGCGGTGGAGGCATCCTGTTGTTTCGACGAAGAGTGATCCCGGCCTTCTCCAGCAAGCGAACCATCTTGGGCTCAGCCTTCATCGTGTGTAGCACCTCCTCTGGGTCACTGCAAGGTTTGGGAAACTCACATATAGAATCACATTGTTTTACCTGGGGAACCTTGTAGAAAATGGTATGGACTCCACATCCGGGTGAGTTGGGAATCGCCCAAACCTCCAACGAAGAAGCCACTGAGATGTAGAGTGACGGGGGCTGCACGCCTTGAGCTCCCCTTGCGACTTCCTCCATCTCTTTTATTCTTGTTCTAACCACTCCTGGTGCGGGCGCGGGTTCCTCCTTCGGAGTCCTGCGTGCCCGCAACGTGATGGTTGGTGGCGCATCATTGCTGCCTATTAGCATCTTTCGACCCTCCTGGGCACCTGCAGAGCTTCCAAGTGTTAAACAGCTAGGGTCTCGGTGCGCCGAGGTCGATGAAGAAGGGGTAGCCTCCTGACGAGGCGTCGTTGCCGACCTCAGGTTGGCTGACGTTGATGTCGGGAATCTTGCCTTCAATAGTAACGGGGCTGTTGGAACAGGCTCAAAAGATCCTGTCCCACGCGAGGTCGAAGTAGAGCTCCCGATCTCTACAGGGGAAGAGCGATTGGAGTCGTGGCGCCCTGTTGAGGATGATCGCCTACGTCCTTGGCTCCTATGGCTTCGCGGGAAGGAGTCCTTTGCCCCGGAAGGTGAGCACGGCATGAGGAGGCGCTTTATCTCGGCCGCCGGTGCCACACCTGGCTTGATCAAGACATCAGCCGAAGGTGTCGTCCGCCCTAACTGCTGATCGCTGCCTTCTACAGGGAAGTAGTACTTTGCATCTACATGGTGAGATTCCTACACAGTGTAAGGAGAGATGTTGCCGATGATGCACTGCTGCGTGCCTTGGGTGTCAAGGAACTTCAGGCACTGGTGAAGAGTGCATGGCACGACCCGGTACTTGTGAATCCACGGCCTCCCCAGAAGGGCCGAGTAGGAGGTGTTCGCTTCGATGACGAAGAACCGCACCTTGAAGCTGAACGTAGACATCTGGATCTTCACCGTGATGGCACCCAATGTTGCCTTTCCCTGGTTGTCGAAGCCGCAGATCATTACATCTGTGGACTCCAAGTCGTCCACCGTGAAACCAGCCCACGTCAAGCTCTGAAGGGGCAGAATATTCACGGCAGACCCTGGGTCGATGAGGATCCTGCGAAGGTGTGCAGTGCCAATGTTACCTTCCACGTAGAGCGGTCGGTTGTGGTCACTATCATCTATGAGCTTGTCTTCCCCGTCGAATGTTATTTCATTCATGAATAGGGGGTTGGAGAAGAGGCGATGCTTCGCCATTGACACCTCGTATAGCTCCGGAGCTTGAAGCACCTAGATGAGGACTTCGCGAAGGTTGGGCACCATCATCAGGGCATCATGCACACTCAAAAGTGCGGGGATTCGCTTGAGGTGGGCGATGATGTTGTAGTCGATGTCATGTTGCTTCGTCTTCCCTTGGCCTTGTTCTTCATGCACTTCCTCTTGCAAGGGCGCCTCTTTTGAGGCAGCCGACTTGGGCACCCTTGTTGGCTTGATCTTCAGTGGCTCAGGTAGAACCTTGCCTCCACGCAAGTTCATGTTCACCTCTTCTGCTTGCACGTCCTTCTTCGTGTCTTCGGCATGGAACACCTCTTGCTCTTCGGGTGTGAACACATCTTCCGAATCAGAGCTTGGTGTGTCGCTATAGCTGAGGATGGCGTTGCAACTTTCTATGTTTGATGATTGGGATGGTCTAGCTCCTTCTTGGTCTTCTTGCCTCCCCTTTGCCAGTACCTGCACTCGAGCGCGTGGCATGAACTGCTCCAAGGTGGGTAACACGCGCCCTGGCCGTGGGAACGACTCGTTTCCCTCCGACTTAGGGACGAATCTTGGTGGAGGGCGGTGTTGACTCGGATCAACTCGTCTTAGGATCCTTGGGGCGGCTTGCGCCATGGGAGCTGCGCGTGGAGGTCGAGGTGGAAGGCTCCTCGGGTACGGCTTCCGGCGAACCATTTTCCAAGGCTCCTCCTTTTGGATGGCTGGGGTTGCCCCCTGATGGAGTGAAAGTGCTTGCGTCGTGGACAGAATGAGGCTAGATAGCTGGTCTTCAACCTGCGCGAGTGGCACCCACTTTTCTTCGTGCTCCATCTCTTGACCTGGTGCAGGGGATGAGGCCACACTCACCATGTTCACCGTGTGGTAGTCCGGGTTGATGGCTTCTGGGTCCAAGTTGATCCTCTTCTCATTAACAGCTTGTGACGCCCCCGTTTTGACCGTACACTAATCATACACGCAAACGTGTACGATCAAGATCAGGGACTCACGGGAAGATATCACAACACAACTCTACCAATAAAATAAGTCATACAAGCATCATATTACAAGCCAGGGGCCTCGAGGGCTCGAATACAAGAGCTCGATCATAGACGAGTCAGCGGAAGCAACAATATCTGAGTACAGACATAAGTTAAACAAGTTTGCCTTAAGAAGGCTAGCACAAACTGGGATACAGATCGAAAGAGGCGCAGGCCTCCTGCCTGGGATCCTTCTAACTACTCCTGGTCGTCGTCAGCGGGCATCACGTAGTAGTAGGCACCTCCGGTGTAGTAGGAGTCGTCGTCGACGGTAGCGTCTGGCTCCTGGACTCCAACATCTGGTTGCGACAACCAGGAAGAAGGGATAGGGGGAAAAAAGGGAGAAAGCAACCGTGAGTACTCATCCAAAGTACTCGCAAGCAAGGAGCTACACTACATATGCATGGGTATCAAATGGAGTAAAGGTATCATATGTGGACTGAACTGCAGAGTGCCAGAATAAGAGGGGGATAACTAATCCTTTCGAAGACTACGCTTCTGGCAGCCTCCGTCTTGCAGCATGTAGAAGGGAGTAGACTGAAGTCCTCCAAGTATCATCGCATAGCATAACCCTAACCGATGATCCTCCCCTCATTGCCTTGTGAGAGAGCAATCACCGGTTGTATCTGGCACTTGGAAGGGTGTGTTTTCTTAAGTATCCAGTTCTAGTTGTCATAAGTTCAAGGTACAACTCCAAGTCGTCCTGTTACCGATGATCACGGCTATTCGAATAGATTAACTTCCCTACAGGGGTGCACCACATTCCCCAACACGCTCGATCCCATTTGGCCGGACACACTTTCCTGGGTCATGCCCGGCCTCGGAAGATCAACACGTCGCAGCCCCACCTAGACCAACAGAGAGGTCAGCACGCCGGTCTAAACCTAAGCGCCCAGGGGTCTGGGCCCATCGCCCTTAGCACACCTGCACGTTGCGAACGCGGCCGAAAGCAGACCTAGCCTAGTGGCCTTCCAGTCCAATCCGGCGCGCGCCACTCAGTCGCTGACGTCACGAAGGCTTCGGCTGATACCACGACGCCGGGATACCCATAACTACTCCCGCGTAGATGGTTAGTGCGTATAGACCAAATGGCCAGACTCAGATCAAAAACCCAGATCTCGTTAAGCGTGTTAAGTATCCGCGAACGTCGACCAGGGCCAGGCCCACCTCTCTCCTAGGTGGTCTCAACCTGCCCTGTCGCTCCGCCTCAAAGTAACCGTCGGGGGCCGTCGGGAACCCAGGCCCACCTCTACCGGGATGGAGCCACCTGCCCCTTCAGCCCCCATCTCCGAACAGTATCACAGGTAAGGTAACTGTGTAAAGTATATTGTATATGCCCGTGATCACCTCCCGAAGGGATCACGGCCCAGTAGTATAGCATGGCAGACGGACAAGAGTGTAAGGCCACTGATGGAACACTAGCATCCTATACTAAGCAGTAGGATAGCAGGTAATGGTATCAACAGTAGTAGCAAGGATAGGCTATGCATCAGGATAGGAATAACGGAAAGCAGTAACATACTACACTACTCTAATGCAAGCAGTATAGAGAAGAGTAGGCGATATCTGGTGATCAAGGGGGGGGGGCTTGCCTGGTTGCTCTGGCAAGAGAGAGGGGCCGTCAACTCCGTAGTCGTACTGGGTAACAGCGGCGTCGGTCTCGGTGTCTAGCGAGAGAAGAGGGGGAAGAAACAATAAATATTTAAGCAAACAGATGCATAGCGATGCATGACACGACAAGTATCAGTGCTAGGGGTGCCCTAACGCGGTATGAGGTGATACCGGTGAAGGGGGGAAACATCCGGGAAAGAATCCCCGGTGTTTCGCGTTTTCGGGCAGAGGAGCCGGAGGGGGAAAGTTGCGAGTTTGGTATGCTAGGGATGCGTGGCGGACGAACGGGCTGCGTATTCGAATTCGTCACGTCGTTCTGAGCAACTTTCATGTACAAAGTATTTTCATCCGAGTTACGGATTAAAAGAGATGATTTTCTAAAGATTTAAATCATTTTCTGATTTTAATTATATATTTAATTCCAACATTATCCAAAACAGTGTGTGATGACGTAGGCATGACATCAGAGTGATGTCAGCAGGTCAACTGGTCGGTTGACCAGTCAAACCAGACAGGTGGGTCCAATGGGACCCACATGTCATTGTCAAGGGCCTTAACAAAGTTTTAAAACTAACTAAAATGGGTTAATTAATGGGTGGCCCCAGCAGTCAGTGTCTAATTAGGCTTTAGTTAATTAACTTATTTAATTAGTAGTTTATTTATTTGTTTTCATTTGTTTTATGGCATGGGGCCCGCATGTCAGTGGCAGTAGCTGCCACGTCAGCGAAGTTGACTTGGTCAACGTGGTCAGTTGGGGCCCCCAGGCCCACAGGCAGCGACCCAGGGGTGGGGCCCGCCTAGCCACATCGGCGGACGGTGCCGGAGCGACTCCGGCGACCCAACAGAGGCGGCCCCTCGCCGGAGTTGGCCGGAATCGCGCTACGGGGCACCAAATCGGGCGCGGCCAGGCTCTCTGGAACGGCCTCTTCACGCCGCGTCCGATGGAGGGGAGCACGACGGCATGGCCGGAATGGTCGCCTAGAGCTGCGGGCGTCGGCGGGAGAGCGGCGTAAGGTGCGCAAGGGGAGGGGCGAGCCGTAGGCGAGCGCGGAGCAGGGGGGCGCGGCAGCGAGGCGGGCGTGCAGACACGCGCGGGCGGCGAGCGCGTCCGCGCAGGGGCCAAGCATGGCCAGGGCACGACCCGGTCGCGTCGAGCGCTGGTCAGGGGAGGGAGTGGCTGCAGGCAGCAGGCGGGGCTCGGCGGTGAGCGCGCGTGCGTGCGCGCGGACGGCGCCGACGATGGAGGGGAAAGAGTGGAGGTCGGGGCCTCACTGCGAGGCGTAGGGACGTGGCAGCGGTGGTTGAGGTGGAGTCGGGGGCGACGGTGCCGGCGAGGAGGAAGGCGACGGTGGCGTCGGGGGTCGAGGCGGCGAGGTCCAGGCGGCGGCGCGGGCCCCGGGCGACGACGGGCGGCATTAGGCGGGCGCAAGGCGAGCGGCGGCGAG
This sequence comes from Triticum urartu, assembly GCF_056163025.1. Taxonomy (NCBI): domain Eukaryota; kingdom Viridiplantae; phylum Streptophyta; class Magnoliopsida; order Poales; family Poaceae; genus Triticum; species Triticum urartu. The sequence continues at coordinate 631,925,434 of NC_141877.1, read as the reverse complement.
CGCAGGGGCGCTGCCCCGATCTGGATCGGGGGCGGGTGCAGAGGCATGGGGGGGGAAGTGGGGGAGTGGGGCGACGGGTAGTGGCTAGGGTTTCGGGGTCCAGGGATAAGGGGAGTGGGGGTGGGCCGGTTGGGCCTGTTGGCCTGATGGCTAGCTGGGCCATTCGGCCCAGGGGGAGGGGGTTCTTTTTTTGTTGTTGTTGTGTTTGTTTTCTGTTTTTTTTCTGTTCTTTTTTATTTATTTTCTTTTCTGTTTTATTTTGTTCCACATTGTAATTTAGTTTTGTGAAGTAGCAAAAATGATCCCTAAATTGGTAATAGGAATTATACCACTGCCACAATTAACTTGGCACCTAAATATATTAGTTTGTAATTGTTTATCATTTTAAAGCATTTAAATAATCATTTTTGCTACTGTTTTAGTTTATTTAGTGCATTTAAGTATTTTATTAAGAGATGATTTCTTCACCAGCATTTATTATGGATTATCAGACACATTAGGGACAATTTAGTTTTGACTTTTGAAAAGTTTAATTGTTTTGACTTTAATTCAAATTTGAATTTGGTTCGGTTCCGAGCTAACACGAGATTATCAACAATAATCGAGGTGACGTGGCGTCATTACCAGAGGGTTACTGTAGCTTGATTACCCGGGCGTCACAATTCTCCTCCACTACAAGAAATCTCGTCCCGAGATTTAGGAGCGGGAGTAAGGGGGAAGGGATTTGGTTACGAAATTCTAACGAATCTTTTCGGTCTTGGTTGCTCTTCTCGAAGTGGTCGATCCATTATATTGATGTCTTCATTTCTCTGCTTCAGGTCATTATGGTGAAGTCGTCCTTTTCTTCAGGCACTCCAACGTACTTACGAATAGGTAAGGGGCAGCTCAGTCACGACAAAATGTTTATGAGGGAAACCATCTGGGGTTAACCATGAATGAGCATAAGATTATCTCTCGAGTTGAACATATAAAATACATCGAGAGTACAATACGAAGGTACAAGGAGAGGGTCCAAGCGGATAGATAGCTGCTCAAAGTCTGAACCAGAGTGAGAAAAGGGTTCAGAGTGGCGAGAGTAAGCATTGCGTCTGGTACCAGAATAGAGCAGTAGGAAGGTAGCTCGCGAATTACCTACGAAGCCAAGCATAAGGGATAACTTTGAAGCAGGGATGTACAGGAGAGTCAGGTTTCGATCCTGTGGAACTGTGGGTTATGGGTCCACCATGTGGGTTAAAATTAGGAAGGGCGGCGACGTCTTGCACGATCATGTAAGCAAGGCATGTCAGAGGATAGCCTGTTAGTTATGTCAGCAACAACCTCGGTACCAAGGGCGAGGGACGAAGAGAACCATTTTCCTGCTCGTTGAATGAGGCGGACCATTAGGCAAAGTTCTCATCCATCGGTGGATACCGGAATGTCATCAACAATAGTAACAGGTTCTTACTGACAGAGTTGTACACCGAGGTGCTTACAAAAGCAGTGACTTATTACTGCTTAGATCATATAAACCTCAAGAAGGTTAAACAAAACAATGGAAAGGAAAATGTGATTATCAGATTAAACAGAACAATGGAAAGGAAAATGTGTTTAAACACATATTCAAGGGTATATCCTTTACAAGGACAAGCAAAGCATGATATCCATGACAGGAAATAATGTAGAAAACTCTTTAGGTAGGGGAGAGAAATTTCATGACATTACCCATACAACGGTGTTTGGATAATTGAGCGGGAAACATTTAGCATTGGGCTTCAAATCTTCTTGTTGAAAATTGAAATACCATAGACATGCTTCGAGATAGCATTGACATGGTCTTCAAGCAAAGGTCGGAATTGGTTATACAAAGGATTCATCAGGAACAACTTATGGAATAAGTCTTACAATTTCCTCATGGAAGAATGGTTAACCTTGATAAAATGGAAACTATAACAATAGGTCCTCCGGCCAAGTGTACTAGGATGACATCACCTTACCGGGCCATGTAAGGACTAATGTTATGACTCTTGGAAAAATGTTCTAACCATCATATCTGACCGAGATTCAGATCTGATCGGTGTTAGGAAACCTCAGACTCAAGATGCCTGAGAAGAAAAGGTGCAAGACAAATTGACGAGACGACATTGTAAGATTCTCGGGAATTGAACTGTGGAAGCAAGTTCCGAATCATGAGTTCATTATTAAATCAAGGATAGAATGAGGAGGTGGCTGATGGAATCAGCGACAATTCATCGAGATTAACAAAAGATGGATTTCCACAATTAAGTGAACAAGGAGATAACATTTGTCAGATCAAATGATATAAGGAAGTATGCTCACGGAAAACATACACAATTAAACATTGGTTGGAAGGTGCGCCCAAAATATGGGTTGGGTTGCACGACCAATGTCAGAATGGTGATTCAATAATCAATAGTCTAAGAACGAACGGCCGACCATTAACTTCAAAGCAATAGGGTTGCTAGAAGGGCAGAATCCAAACAGCACCGTTCACCTGTTGGTATCCCGGTTAGATCCAACTCGGGGACCAAGAAAGAATGGTGATGGTGATAAGTATTACCTGTATCAAGAATTCTTAGGAGGTGGTGAAATTCTCACGACATTCTTGACATAAAAGATGGTAATACTCCAAGGTATCGAAGAATAATTGCTGGATAGCACGGGTCTCCAGGTATAACACAAAACACGAACAGGTTTGTGTTGGAGGGAAAGCAATAATGTTGTCGGTGATAACACAAATCATCGAGGGACAAGGATGGTTACATGTCATCATACATTTGGTTGATATTCTAGAAGGAATCAAAATGTTGTTTGATGACCACGACAAATTTAGTCGAGAGGCTCCACGAAGATGTAATCAATCGGCGATGACATCAAGTGAAAGGAATGATGAAGCGAATGGTTATTGGAACCATGGTTATGACACAAACTCGAAATCAAGTTTGCTGTTCAGGGAGAAATGATAGGATGAGGAAAATTGACGTAAGCTTAGCTCATCGTCGAGAATTGTGCTCCGTGAAGGACCAGGTATCACAGTTAAAATTTAGCACAATGATGATATAGCCGATCAGGCTAGGAATGACTTAAATGAATATTAACTCGTAAGCAACAACATTTACTTAAGAGTTATTGAATCAGAGTGCGGACTCGATTCACTATTCGATGTTCTCGGTTGATGTCAACCCAGAACCTAGGACCAATTGGATCCGGCGAGTGATAATGGTTTATGAAGAACCCATAAGAAGTTATGATGTCCCATGATATTCCCGAGATACCAGGGTGTAATACTCGACGGTAGATCAAACTAAAGGTTGGACTGGTGTATTGGTCCACACAAGACAAGTGCTTAAACTTGCCCGAGAAATGGGGTCAAAGAAGAACATATGGTCGGAACCACGATTGCAAGGATCAATTCACAGATACCAAATGATATTATATCAAGGAGGATAGTTATTATTGCAAGAAGCTTCCATGATAGGATATACATCGTGTCCATGGGCATGAACACAAGTTCAAGGTCGACTCCCACTTCTTCAATGCATAACCTTTCATTCACTGCTCTAGATAAAACTGATTTCAGTGTCAAAACCTACCTGGTGAATTATCAGAGGAGTATGACCCGTGAAAACTTTCGAGTTCACACAGTTTTAGAGAAGGCATATGTTCAACCCATAGGGGCTTCTTAGAAACATATACCACAAGTTTCATGAGTAAATATTACCAGCTCGAAAGCAGAGCATGGTTGGCAAAAGGAGAGGATACAAATTACCAAAGGCATTATGTATCGGAGAAAGAACTCACAAGGTGATTAATTATGAAGGACATTGTCGGATAATAATCCAACAGTGGATATGGTGATCCACAATGGAGCTGATGTGAGTATCGATACCCAATCAGAGGAAGAAAGAATGCAAATGCATCGTTTTACAGAACATCTGAATAATTCAACGTTTAAATAACAAAGGAATTATGATTTTCAAATCAAGGGATCAGGAGCAAACGCTCTGATCAAGGACGGACAAGTTGAATAGACTTAGGGGTACAATCGATGGCAATCTGATTGGCCGAGGACCAGCTCACGTTTTAAATGACATCTGAGCTGGAAGGATGAATTCTACGATCTGAGTGAGGATTGCGAGAATTCGCAACATATTGAGTCAATGGACTCAAAATGATATTGACAAAGGTAGCCAATAAGATTACTATACTTATGGAATTAACCATAATGCAAGCAAGCAAGAATTTCAGGAGCAATAGGTTGCTCAGGATTTTCGGAAGACCGAATGGTATTTCGAAGAATTTTGTGAACTGCATGAATATCTGGGGATGAGCAGATACTCGATAAATGCGAGTAATTATCCGTAGTGGTATGCATGTGGCAAAGAACTGCAAGGCAGTAGGCACAAAGTATTCTCGGGGTATCTTATAGTAACAAGATCGACTGGGAATAAAAGTAAGCACGTCAGGTCTAAATACTTATCCATAGGGATATTTCGGTGGTAGGGACTTGCAAAAGCAACGGCATAAGGTTTCAACAGAATATCGGAGAGTATCTTCGAAATCCTCTAGTGCAGCCGACGATCCTCTGGACTGAAGGGGGTTCTCCGGGAGAAAGTATTTTCGAGAACCTAAGTTAGATTTTTAGTAAATTTATTAAACCCGAATAGAAGAGAGATCAGAGTCCCAGAGTAAGGATCGAGGAGTAAAAGATCCTAATACCACCCAGATGGCGACATGGGCCCATGGGCCGCACAGCCATGTTAGAAAAACAGTTTTCATCGACTAGACTCAACTTCGGCCAAGGAGTTGGAAAGGGGATTCCTACAAGCAGTCGGTTCTGATACCAACTTGTGACGCCCCCGTTTTGACCGTACACTAATCATACACGCAAACATGTACGATCAAGATCAGGGACTCACGGGAAGATATCACAACACAACTCTACCAATAAAATAAGTCATACAAGCATCATATTACAAGCCAGGGGCCTCGAGGGCTCGAATACAAGAGCTCGATCATAGACGAGTCAGCGGAAGCAACAATATCTGAGTACAGACATAAGTTAAACAAGTTTGCCTTAAGAAGGCTAGCACAAACTGGGATACAGATCGAAAGAGGCGCAGGCCTCCTGCCTGGGATCCTCCTAACTACTCCTGGTCGTCGTCAGCGGGCATCACGTAGTAGTAGGCACCTCCGGTGTAGTAGGAGTCGTCGTCGACGGTAGCGTCTGGCTCCTGGGCTCCAACATCTGGTTGCGACAACCAGGAAGAAGGGATAGGGGGAAAAGGGAGAAAGCAACCGTGAGTACTCATCCAAAGTACTCGCAAGCAAGGAGCTACACTACATATGCATGGGTATCAAATGGAGTAAAGGTATCATATGTGGACTGAACTGCAGAGTGCCAGAATAAGAGGGGGATAACTAATCCTTTCGAAGACTACGCTTCTGGCAGCCTCCGTCTGGCAGCATGTAGAAGGGAGTAGACTGAAGTCCTCCAAGTATCATCGCATAGCATAACCCTAACCGATGATCCTCCCCTCATTGCCTTGTGAGAGAGCAATCACCGGTTGTATCTGGCACTTGGAAGGGTGTGTTTTATTAAGTATCCAGTTCTAGTTGTCATAAGGTCAAGGTACAACTCCAAGTCGTCCTGTTACCGAAGATCACGGCTATTCGAATAGATTAACTTCCCTGCAGGGGTGCACCACATTCCCCAACACGCTCGATCCCATTTGGCCGGACACACTTTCCTGGGTCATGCCCGGCCTCGGAAGATCAACACGTCGCAGCCCCACCTAGACCAACAGAGAGGTCAGCACGCCGGTCTAAACCTAAGCGCCCAGGGGTCTGGGCCCATCGCCCTTAGCACACCTGCACGTTGCGAACGCGGCCGAAAGCAGACCTAGCCTAGTGGCCTTCCAGTCCAATCCGGCGCGCGCCACTCAGTCGCTGACGTCACGAAGGCTTCGGCTGATACCACGACGCCGGGATACCCATAACTACTCCCGCGTAGATGGTTAGTGCGTATAGACCAAATGGCCAGACTCAGATCAAAAACCCAGATCTCGTTAAGCGTGTTAAGTATCCGCGAACGTCGACCAGGGCCAGGCCCACCTCTCTCCTAGGTGGTCTCAACCTGCCCTGTCGCTCCGCCTCAAAGTAACCGTCGGGGGCCGTCGGGAACCCAGGCCCACCTCTACCGGGATGGAGCCACCTGCCCCTTCAGCCCCCATCTCCGAACAGTATCACAGGTAAGGTAACTGTGTAAAGTATATTGTATATGCCCGTGATCACCTCCCGAAGGGATCACGGCCCAGTAGTATAGCATGGCAGACGGACAAGAGTGTAAGACCACTGATGGAACACTAGCATCCTATACTAAGCAGTAGGATAGCAGGTAATGGTATCAACAGTAGTAGCAAGGATAGGCTATGCATCAGGATAGGAATAACGGAAAGCAGTAACATACTACACTACTCTAATGCAAGCAGTATAGAGAAGAGTAGGCGATATCTGGTGATCAAGGGGGGGGGGGCTTGCCTGGTTGCTCTGGCAAGAGAGAGGGGCCGTCAACTCCGTAGTCATACTGGGTAGCAGCGGCGTCGGTCTCGGTGTCTAGCGAGAGAAGAGGGGGAAGAAACAATAAATATTTAAGCAAACAGATGCATAGCGATGCATGACATGACAAGTATCGGTGCTAGGGGTGCCCTAACGCGGTATGAGGTGATACCGGTGAAGGGGGGAAACATCCGGGAAAGAATCCCCGGTGTTTCGCGTTTTCGGGCAGAGGAGCCGGAGGGGGAAAGTTGCGAGTTTGGTATGCTAGGGATGCGTGGCGGACGAACGGGCTGCGTATTCGAATTTGTCACGTCGTTTTGAGCAACTTTCATGTACAAAGTATTTTCATCCGAGTTACGGATTAAAAGATATGATTTTCTAAAGATTTAAATCATTTTCTGATTTTAATTATATATTTAATTCCAACATTATCCAAAACAGTGTGTGATGACGTAGGCATGACATCAGAGTGATGTCAGCAGGTCAACTGGTCGGTTGACCAGTCAAACCAGACAGGTGGGTCCAGTGGGACCCACATGTCATTGTCAAGGGCCTTAACAAAGTTTTAAAACTAACTAAAATGGGTTAATTAATGGGTGGCCCCAGCAGTCAGTGTCTAATTAGGTTTTAGTTAATTAACTTATTTAATTAGTAGTTTATTTATTTGTTTTCATTTGTTTTATGGCATGGGGCCCGCATGTCAGTGGCAGTAGCTGCCACGTCAGCGAAGTTGACTTGGTCAACGTGGTCAGTTGGGGCCCCCAGGCCCACAGGCAGCGACCCAGGGGTGGGGCCCGCCTAGCCACGTCGGCGGACGGTGCCGGAGCGACTCCGGCGACCCAACAGAGGCGGCCCCTCGCCGGAGTTGGCCAGAATCGCGCTACGGGGCACCAAATCGGGCGCGGCCAGGCTCTCTGGAACGGCCTCTTCGCGCCGCGTCCGACGGAGGGGAGCACGACGGCGGGGGTGGCCGGAATGGTCGCCTAGAGCTGCGGGCGTCGGCGGGAGAGCGGCGTAAGGTGCGCAAGGGGAGGGGCGAGCCGTAGGCGAGCGCGGAGCAGGGGGACGCGGGAGCGAGGCGGGCGTGCAGACACGCGCGGGCGGCGAGCGCGTCCGCGCAGGGGCCAAGCATGGCCAGGGCACGACCCGGTCGCGTCGAGCGCTGGTCAGGGGAGGGAGTGGCTGCAGGCAGCGGGCGGGGCTCGGCGGTGAGCGCGCGTGCGTGCGTGCGGACGGCGCCGACGATGGAGGGGAAAGAGTGGAGGTCGGGGCCTCACTGCGAGGCGTAGGGACGTGGCAGCGGTGGTTGAGGCGGAGTCGGGGACGACGGTGCCGGCGAGGAGGAAGGCGACGGTGGCGTCGGGGGTCGAGGCGGCGAGGTCCAGGCGGCGGCGCGGGCCCCCGGCGACGACGGGCGGCATTAGGCGGGCGCAAGGAGAGCGGCGGCGAGCGCAGGGGCGCTGCCCCGATCTGGATCGGGGGCGGGTGTAGAGGCATGGGGGGGAAGTGGGGGAGTGGGGCGACGGGTAGTGGCTAGGGTTTCGGGGTCCAGGGATAAGGGGAGTGGGGGTGGGCCGGTTGGGCCTGTTGGCCTGATGGCTAGCTGGGCCATTCGGCCCAGGGGGAGGGGGTTCTTTTTTTTTGTTGTGTTTGTTTTCTGTTTTTTTTCTGTTCTTTTTATTTATTTTCTTTTCTGTTTTATTTTGTTCCACATTGTAATTTAGTTTTGTGAAGTAGCAAAAATGATCCCTAAATTGGTAATAGGAATTATACCACTGCCACAATTAACTTGGCACCTAAATATATTAGTTTGTAATTGTTTATCATTTTAAAGCATTTAAATAATCATTTTTGCTACTGTTTTAGTTTATTTAGTGCATTTAAGTATTTTATTAAGAGATGATTTCTTCACCAGCATTTATTATGGATTATCAGACACATTAGGGACAATTTAGTTTTGACTTTTGAAAACTTTAATTGTTTTGACTTTAATTCAAATTTGAATTTGGTTCGGTTCCGAGCTAACACGAGATTATCAACAATAATCGAGGTGACGTGGCGTCATTACCAGAGGGTTACTGTAGCTTGATTACCCGGGCGTCACACAGCTCTTTGGAGCCATTCTTTGAAGGCGACACAATCCTCGATGACGTGACCCACATACCTGTGATATGGGCAAAACAATGGATTATCAGTCATCCGTACCTGATCGGGCCTCCGAGGTTCTGGAAGGTTCAATGCTCGATGCTCCATTAGCTGACTGAACATGTCCCTGACAAGTTCACGATGGAAGATGTACTGCTTCTTGAGGAGCTCCTGGATCGACGGGCGTTGTCTTCCTGCTGCTTGTTCGCCTCTTGCTCCAAGACGGGCACCTGGCCTTGGGGTGCAGACGAGAAGATCTTAGTGGTGTTTGCTTCCGCCGGCGCCTTCAGCTTGCCCCCATTGTTAGCTTGCTTGGATGTCGCGGCGAAGCGCTTGGCAGGGTCGAATGCGCTGGCATTCTTGTAGAGCTCCATTATCTGCGGTGATTTCTCGAACTCGAGCTTTGTGGCTGCTACTGCCGTGCTTAGGGCACTGAAGGTTCTAGGCTCGCGCCGAGAGACCTCAAGTGACCAATGTTGTTGCATCCCATGGACACACATCTCGATGGTGTCCTCAAGGTGCATCTCTCTAGCGAGGCACACATAGCTGTTGCGGAATCTGATGATGTAGTCGTCGATGGAATCATCTCGTCGTTGTCGAACTTGCGCCAGCTCAACGATGGAGAAGTCCTTCTTCATGGCGACGAAGTGCTTCTTGAAGACTTCCTTCATGCCCGCCCAACTTCCAATGAATCCGACCGGTAAACGACTGTACCAATGGAATGCAGGTCTCGTTAATGACCCTGAAAATTGACGCAAGAGAAGTGACGAGTTGTTTGCTGTGTCGCTGCATGCCGCCTCAAAGTACGCCAAGTGCTCCCTTGCATCACCGGTTCCATCGAACTGGCGGAACTTCGGTGGGTGCCACCCTGAGGGGTATGCCACCATGTCGTGCCACGCCTCATAAGGCTTCTCTAGCTCGCTCTTGGAGGTGCGAGGTGCTTGATCTATCATCATTTGCTTGAACTTTTTGGCCACCATATCTTCAACAATGTCGTGGCAGTCCTTCAACATGCTTGCATTTGGCGCCACGTTGGCAGAACCAATGGGGCTAACCAATGGTCGAGCGTGTGTGCTAGGGTCTTGGCATTGACGCACATCATTAGGAGGCGGCACTGCATGAGTGTCACCAAGTAGCTCTTCTTCTTGTGGATCCACCACCCGTCGTGGCGCGCCTCGTGATGGAGCACCTTGGTTGTTCATCATGAGCTCGATGAACTGGTCAAGCTTTGACGACAACTGGTTGATTGCCTGCCGCTGGTCCCTGACCTGTTCTTCTATGGAAGCTTGACGCGCCGCTACCGCATTTGCGGCACCTGGGTCCTGGACGACAGCATCGGGATCTTCAGGGGCACCGCCACTGTTCACCATGCGAACTAGCGCAGTGTGGAGATCTCCAATACCATCTTCAGAATCTGATAAGTCAGAAGGAAAAAGGTCTTGGTAAGGAGGGGAGTTCGGGTGCATCTCCAATGAAGGCGAAGAAGATGAGTCGGAGAAGCTCTCTTCGTCGTCGAGGTCGTCCTGGTGCTCTCCATCTCCAACAGGCTCATCTGTTACGCTCTGACGTGCGATGGACCTCAGTCATGTGTTAGCTCCAGGCCAACTTGCAACCTGGTGCAGTCCGTTAGGGTCTTCAGGAAGACAAGCCTTGATGTCGGTGTAGCGGCGTGGCGATATGTCTCGATGTCGCGAAGTACTCCCATCCGCTAGAGATCCTTTGCCTGCAGTTACAGGAAGACATGGGGCCTTGGATCTTGCACCTTCTTGAGATGACGAAGAGCTTGTCTTGCCCCCCCCTCTGCTCCTTTGAACCATGCACACACATGGCCAAGGCGGGGTAAGAAAGTCTTCCGGAAGTCCGCCTTAGGGTTTGGCATGATCTCTTCATCTGAAGGATAGCCAAACTCCTGGGTGACGCGAGGAGGTCGTCATCCATTACTTGACTCTTGACTGGGTTGCACTCCTAGCATGCCACATAAAGCAAGGTTCTTCTCAACTAGTTCTTTTGCTTTGCCTGCCTCGTGCTGAAGCTTATTAGACTCCCCATCTTGGTCCAACCTATCAAAGGGAACAAGTGGAGGATTCATGGGAAGTGTTGCATCTGGTTGGAGAGCGGCCTTGGATGTAGCCTCAGGAGCCGCTTCGTTGCTGGTGGAGGTCGTTTTCTTGGTTACTTCAATGCCGTCCATTGGCATGGCCGACGGGGGTGGTGTTTTTCGGTCCTCCAATGGGGGTGGTGTCATGGCCGCCTTCACCTGTTCATCATATTTTGGGGGAAAGGATGAAGAAGGCATCTCCTTGCTCCTTTGCTCTGCGTTGCTTGTGGAGGACTTGCGTGGTTTTGGCGCCAAACGACTGAGCAGGTAGTTATACCGCTCGTGCCGCTCTAAGTCGGGGGAGATGCGGAACCTGATTCTGTCATTTTCTTGAACGACCGCGCCATCTGGTCGTAGGCATACCTGGGTGTGTCGAAGGACTAAGTCCTCGAGTTCTTTATATAGAACTTGGCGGTTTCTCCGACGCCTCTCGCGCTTGCGTTGGTTATCCGTCGGAACGACGCCGGCTCTTAGTGGCACTGGTGGCGTGGGGAGAAGTGGTGGTGCAGGTCGTCGCGCAGATGAGGAAGTCCTGTCCATCGTTGCCTGTAGTTGTGGATGATCTTCCCGCCTAGGAGGGGAAGATGGCCGTGTTGGAAGCGTTGGTCGCGGAGGGTCTCGTGGGCGCCATTGCTGACTGGGCCGTGTGTTCCTTTCTTCCTCTTGGTGTCTTGACCATCGGTTCCAATGTGGGGGCATGTTGGGATGCCTTCGTTGTTGAAAGTGTCGGGTTGGTGATGGTGGTCGTCGAGGTGCCAACGTGTGGCGCTCATGTTGAGGGCGATGACTCGGGGCTTGACGCCTGGTCCCACCTGCACCTTGTGTTGATGATGTACTTGGTGCCGCTGGATCAAGTAGCCGCCTCTGGATGTTGTTCATCTGCTCTTGGAGTTGGCGAAATTCTCGCCGCAGGTCTTCGGCGCGCGGCGCTGGTGCTTCATGGCGAAGGACAGAAAATCTATTGTCGTTGGCGAGAGATCCTCCGTCGACCGCTGAAGTATGGAGGCATGGCGCCCATGCCCCCCGTCGAGTATCTTCAAGGTTGATGGAGACTGTAGGGCCCGGTAGAACAGGCTCCTTGCGTGAACGCCTCTTCCAGAACTCCTTCATAATGGCCCGCCTCACCAGCTGCTTGATCTTGGTGGGCTCGTACGCCCAGTCGTCAGGGAACAAGTCATACGGAGGGGCCTGGGTGCTCTGGTAAGTGAACACCTTGTCCGCCAAGTCCCTTGCTCCGAGGGACCAATCCTCCTCAGGCACCGTGCTCTAAGCAAGGCGTGAGGTAATTTGCTGGTGGAGTCGTTGTACCTTACGATACTTCCTCCTATAGTTTCGAAGAGGGTGCGGGCTTTCCGACAAACGTGCGTTCGCCATGAGTTTCCGCAAGTTCTGGGCGATGGCCTCCAAACCTTCGAGCAGCTCAACCTCGGTGCGTCTGGGTGCTGGTCGTGAAGGCTTCAAGTGTGGAAATGGGGTAGGGGCGTGATGGGATGCCGCTCTTGCCCGCCTGTTGGAGGCCTTGGCACGAAGGCGGTTAGCCGCCTCCACGTCTCATTTCATATCCGCCCTTGTCGATTCCTTCAACAGGGCCCGTGCCTCGAGCATTAGCTCGCGACGCTCCTTCTTCGCCTTGGCGGCCTCCCGCCTTTGCGCCTTCCTCGACTGCACAGTTTGGAACTGCGCAGGATCTTGAGCTTCGTGCACGTAGACCTTGTCACCGAGCTCGATGACGATCATTGCTGGCATCGATCCAAACTGAAGCACCGATGGCTCCGAGTTGCTTCCGTGTGAGAGTCCACCTGCAGAAAAAGGTATCTCGATCAACGGAAATCCTCGCCGATGCCTTGTCATGCAGCATGCTGTGTGGATTGGGAGACGGGCGAAGACGATTCAGACGACCACAGCGAAGCAGAGATGGGAGGAGAACCATGTCCCACCAGGCGTGCCAATTTGTTTGACACGAGAAAAACATCTAAAACTCCAGGGAGAAGGGAGAAGGGAGTGTGTTTCTCTCAGACGCCGGGAAAAGAAAACTGAGTATGCGGGCGTGCCAGTGTACTGTAGTACACAAAGAAAAAGAGATACGGGAACATGTATTTCATTAATCTCATTGGATAAATAAAATTACAATATCCCAAAAAAAAGGTGCGCTCCATGGCCTACTAGCACGGCCAAGCTGGCTGTGGCGATTGTGTGATCTCCTGGTTCCCGGGGCCTCGGAAGGCTCCCGGTTAATTACTCCCGCGGGTTGCTCCGCGGGATACCTCCGATTGAGCTGTGTGGTTGTTTTCGTCGTCTTCGCTTCGCGTTCTCCATGCATGATGATGGCGATGTGTGTGTGTGGGCGGCGGCAGAGCCCGTGTCCTCATCGGTACACGCGCCGCAAGTAGCGTGGCCTTTGCGGTGGCCGCGCTTGCCCTCTCCGTCGTGCCTTGTCGGTCTTGACGGCGTTGGAGGAGCTGTTGTTGGGGTAGCATGGATCGCGCTCGGCTCGGACTTCTCGACGACCAGTAGCTTCTCAGGGTGTGCAAGGGGCTACGCCTTGCGGGAGTAATTGTCGGTGGAGACCATCATCGGTGATGACCGTCGCGTTGCTCGCGCCAGCGTGGCCTGAGTGGTCGACACCTCGTCCCGGCCAGACGCTGAGTCCACAGCAATCGGCGTAGTCAAGGCATCGTCTAACGAGATCATAGAGGAGCGGTGTTGTTGTTGAAGTCGCGTCGCCCTGCAGCCGTGCCTTGTCCTCGGGCGGTGCCAACCTGCTCGGCTCCGGCCTATGAATGAGCGTGACGCGTGTAGCAGCGGCACCGTGGCAAGGCACCATCTTCACAAGCAGCATACATGCGCCGTTGTAAGGTGTCATCTTCACGATGTGGCGTCACTTGCAGGGACTCTTCCTTGAGCGTGCGGCGCCACGAATGTACGACGTTGTGACGAGCTCCACCTCTTCTTCTTGAATGATGTAAGACGCGCTGAAGCGAACGACGACCAGCGGTGAGCATGCCACCTCGCCATTGGCTACGTGCATGGCCCATGCATGTGCAAAGGCCACCTACGTAGTGCACTGCCACACATTCAGACGTACTTAATGTTCAGCTTCATTCTTCTATAGCATTTGATGTAGACGAAATCCTCCGGCTGGAAATGGACGGCAGGTGCGGCGACATCCCAAGTACCACGTCCATTGCTTCATGCGGTGGTGAGCCCAATGGCCATCTTCACGTCTTGGACGCACACGAGTACGTATCAGGAGCATGCCTTCTTGTTCTTGTGTAGACCACTTCATGATGTTTGGCTGGACTAACGTGACACCATCGCCAAGGCACCATCGATTCCGGGCGAGATGAAGGATAGGCACTACCCCGGTGCCAAATGGGATCTCGTTTCCCTTGAAGGAGACGCGAGCAGCACCGTCGTGCCACGTGAAGGAGTCGGTGATGTCGACATGGTCCGCGGCTTCGTCCTTCATGGTACCGGCTCGCCGAGGTGGGCGAAGGGTGTGACGGGTGATTTGAATGGCGGGAGGCATCGTGGCGAGCACCATGTCGTGGTCCTCGGCGTGATGAAATGGAGGTGAGCAGTGTGATGGCGAGTTCTGCGTCGTCAACTTCTACGGCCCCATCTTGATGAAGTGAACGAATGGCCCGACGGCGAACTCCAGATCACCGTCTTCAGCGGCGTCTCTCCGGCGCGACGAAGCGGACGGCGGGCTCCATAGAGCGGTGAGGTTGACCTATGTGTCATCGACCTCCAAGGCACCAGCTTGACGATATTGACGGTGGGCAGCGTCGTGGCGTGCCCTGTGTCATTGTGTTCTGCGGCGCCGTTGTGACGAAGTGGGCACGAGGAGTGGGGGCGGCCTCCGTGGCGTCGGCCTCCATGGCGCCGGCTTGGCGACATCGAACGGTGGGCGGCATCGTGGCGTGCTCCGTGTCGTTGTCCTTCCGCGGCGCCTCGCGACGAAGTGGGTGTGAGTGGTGATGGTGACTTGTGTGTTGTTGGCCTCCATAGAGCTAGCTTGGTGAAGAATCTGGCGGGGAGCACCACGGTTGGCTAAACGGCATCTTCGTCTAGCGACGATGAGTGAAGGGCGACCACCATGGGGTCGACCTCCGAGACATCGACCTTGATGGCGTCAGCGTCCATAGCGCGGGCTTGGTGAAGACGAGCTCCGGTGGCGCGTCGTTCTCATCAAGTGGTGATGAGTGGGGGCGGCCACCGTGACGCCAACCTCCAGGGCACCGACCTCGGTGGCGTCCGCGTTCATAGCGCGGGCTTGGTGAAGACGAGCTCCGGCGACGCGTCGTCTTCGTCGAGCGGTGGTGAGCGGGGTCGGCCTCCATGGCGTCGACTTCGACGGTGGGTGGCGTTGTGGTGTGCTCCATGTCGTCATCTTGGTCGAACCGTCGTGACGAGGTGGACAGCAGGTGGTGATGGCGACCTCCTCGTCGTTCTTGGTAACGCTGGCTTGGTGAAGACCGTCCCCGACAACATTGACTTCATCATCCGGTCCGGCGGCTCCATCTCCGGCGGCGGTCCAATCATGCGAACGATGCCGGGCAACGCTCCCGACTTGTGTGCGTGCATGCTATATGCCAAGAAAGAACTAAGCAAGAGATTTGTTAGATCAAAGTTTTACCGTTCGGGAACACGAGTTTGGCCTCCATGGTGGTTCGCCTCCTCCTCCTCGCCTTTGCTCCAGGGATGCAGTCGCCTGAAACTCTGCCAGAGGCTATCCACTCCGCCTCCGGCCGATGCGTGAGGATTCTACGTGCGTTCTTCCCTCGGCCTGGCCATGAGTCCCGATTTATGGGTGCGTGGGTTGCGGATGGATTGATTGCTGCGTGGTTTGACGAATAGATGTGTGCGTGAGATGACAAATGGATGGGTGCTGGAGGTGTTGTGCGATGGATGGGTGCCGGAGGTGTTGTGCGATGGATGTATGTGTGCGTCAGTTGCCTTGAGAATGGATGTGTACGTGAGGCTTCCTCTGCGTAGCTAGGTGTGTGTATTTATAGGCATGAGATGGGCGACCCGGCGGATGGAGACGGGCCAAACGTCCCGATTTTCTTGGACTAGATATGGATGCAATCTCCCCCTGAATCTGATCATCTCGCTGATGTTTATCTTTCTTCTTCTTGACGCGTACGCCTGCACACAGAAAATGAAAACCGTCTCGTGCGTACCTAGCTACCTGACTGACGGTGGGCCTGGTTCATTCGATCGCCCCCTTCATGCTTATCTCCGGGGTTTGCTAGTTGAAATAATCACAGGTATTCAAGTACGTATACGCGCGCTTGCCGGCCGGTATATACGGCACTTAAAGAAATACGCATACTGTATGTCATCTTGTGGGCGCGCCGTAGATGTGGACTCCGCCTTCTGATTGTAACCTGCATGTGTGTATAAGTTTATGCCACGGAGCATCAACTGCAAGTATACATTGGTTAGTACGTGAGCAAACTCAAAATGCATGCATGCACGTACCATTGCATCGAGGATTGCCTAATGCGTGTGTGTACGTATACACCCAATAAAAACATATATGTGTATAACTTGCAATATAGAAAAAAAATACATTTATACTTATATCTTCTGAAAATAGTAACCACAAAAATACGTCGAACATGACAAGAACTCATCTGTTACATTAGCACTTCAATGTTTTTAAAATTTATTTGAACTCCAGACTTCTTGTGGTTTGGTATGCAGCATTCAAAGCGACGTCATCAATTTTCAACATCTTCTGACATCATTTGTTGTTTTTCAGTCATTTGCCTAATTGTTTAGAGAGTTAAATGACCGCGAAATTGAAAATCACTACAAAATGAACTGTGAAAATGTTGAAACCTGGCATCGTAACATCATTTCACCTGCATAGCATGTGCGAAAGAGTGGAGAGGGTCACGGCAAAAACTGGACGCACTTCGTGTACAAACTGGACAATCTCTTTCGGAGTATCAGGGTTTCGGACGAGAACTCATCTGTTACATGGGCACTTCAATGTTTTTTAAACTTATTTGAACTCCAGAGTTCTTTTGCGTTCAGTATGGAGCATTCAAAGCGACGTCATTAATTTCCAACATGTTCTGACATCATTTGCTGTTTTTCAGTCATTTACCTAATTGTTTAGAGAGCTAAATGACCGTGAAATTGAAACTCACTACAAAATGAACTGTGAAAATGTTAAAACTTGGCATGGTATCATCATTTCACCCGCATAGCATGTGCGACAGAGTAGAGAGGGTCACGGCAAAAACTGGACGCACTTCGTGTACAAACTGGACAATCTCTTTCGGAGTATCAGGGTTTCGGACGAGAACTCATCTGTTACATGGGCACTTCAATGTTTTTTAAATTTATTTGGACTCCAGACTTCTTGTGTGTTCAGTATGCATCATTCAAAGCGACGTCATCAATTTCCAACATGTTCTGACATCATTTGTCGTTTTTCGGTCATTTACCTAATTGTTTAGAGAGCTAAATGACTGTGAAATTGAAAATCACTACAAAATGAACTGTGAAAATATTGAAACTTGGCATGGTATCATCATTTCACCCGCATAGCATGTGTGAAAGAGTAGAGAGGGTCACGGCAAAAACTAGACGCACTTCATGTACAAACTGGACAATCTCTTTCGGAGTATCAGGGTTTCGGACGAGAACTCATCTATTACATGGGCACTTCAATGTTTTTTACACTTATTTTAACTCCGGACATCTTGTGTGTTCAGTATGCATCATTCAAAGCGACATCATCAATTTCCAACATGTTCTCACATCATTTGTTGTTTTTCTGTCATTTACCTAATTGTTTAGAGAGCTAAATGACCGTGAAATTGAAAATCACTACAAAATGAACTGTGAAAATGTTGAAACTTGGCATGATATCATCATTTCACCCGCATAGCATCTGCAAAAGAGTAGAGAGGGTCACGGCAAAAATTGGACGCACTTCGTGTACAAACTGGACAATCTCTTTCGGAGTATCCGGGTTTCGGACAAGAACTCATCTGTTACATGGGCACTTCAATGTTTTTTAAACTTATTTGGACTCCGGACTTCTTGTGTGTTCAATATGCATCATTCAAAGCGACGTCATCAATTTCCAACATGTTCTGACATCATTTGTTATTTTTCAGTCATTTACCTAATTGTTTAAAGAGCTAAATGACCGTGAAATTGAAAATCACTACAAAATGAACTGTGAAAATGTTGAAACTTGGCATGGTATCATCATTTCACCCGCATAGCATGTGCAAAAGAGTAGAGAGGGTCACGGCAAAAACTGGACGCACTCCGTGTACAAACTGGACAATCTCTTTCGGAGTATCAGGGTTTTGGACGAGAACTCATCTGTTACATGGGCGCTTTTCAATGTTTTTTAAACTTATTTGAACTCCGGACTTCTTTTGCATTCAGTATGCAGCATTCAAAGTGACGTCATCAATTTCCAACATGTTCTGACATCATTTGTTGTTTTTCAGTCATTTACCTAATTGTTTAGAGAGCTAAATGACCGTGAAATTAAAAATCACTACAAAATGAACTGTGAAAATGTTGAAACTTGGCATGGTATCATAATTTCACCCGCATAGCATGTGCAAAAGAGTAGAGAGGGTCACGGCAAAAACTGGACGCACTCCGTGTACAAACTGGACAATCTCTTTCGGAGTATCAGGGTTTCGGACGAGAACTCATCTGTTACATGGGCACTTCAATGTTTTTTAAACTTATTTGGACTCCGGACATCTTGTGGGTTCAGTATGCATCATTCAAAGCGACGTCATCAATTTCCTACATGTTCTGACATCATTTGTTGTTTTTCAGTCATTTACCTAATTGTTTAGAGAGCTAAATGACCGTGAAATTGAAAATCACTACAAAATGAACTATGAAAATGTTGAAACTTGGCATGGTATCATCATTTCACCCGCATAGCATGTGTGAAAGAGTAGAGAGGGTCACGGCAAAAACTGGACGCACTTCGTGTACAAACTGGACAATCTCTTTCGGAGTATCAGGGTTTCGGACGAGAACTCATCTGTTACATGTGCACTTCAATGTTTTTAAACTTATTTGGACTCCGGACTTCTTGTGTGTTCAGTATGCATCATTCAAAGCGACGTCATCAATTTTCAAGATGTTCTGACATCATTTGTTGTTTTTCAGTCATTTACCTAACTGTTTAGAGAGCTAAATGACCGTGAAATTAAAAATCACTACAAAATGAACTGTGAAAATGTTGAAACTTGGCATGGTATCATCATTTCACCCGCATAGCATGTGCGAAAGAGTGGAGAGGGTCACGGCAAAAACTGGACGCACTTCGTGTACAAACTGGACAATCTATTTCGGAGTATCAGGGTTTCGGACGAGAATTGATCTGTTACATGGGCACTTCAATGTTTTTTTAACTTATTTGAACTCCGGACTTCTTTTACGTTCAGTATGCAGCATTCAAAGCGACGTCATCAATTTCCAACATGTTCGGACATCATTTGCTGTTTTTCAGTCATTTACCTAATTGTTTAAAGAGCTAAATGACCGTGAAATTGAAAATCACTACAAAATGAACTGCGAAAATGTTGAAACTTGGCATGGTATCATCATTTCACCCGCATAGCATGTGCGAAAGAGTAGAGAGGGTCGCGGCAAAAACTGGACGCACTTCGTGTACAAACTGGACAATCTTTTTCGAGTATCAGGTTTCGGACGAGAACTCATCTGTTACGGCGGCACTTCATTTTTTTAAACTTATTATAACTCCAGACTTCTTTTGCGTTCAGTATGCAGCATTGAAAGCCACGCCATCAACTTTCAACCATCAACTTGGCATGGTATATAAAAATAAATAAATAGAAGAAAATAACTGAACAGAAAGGAAAAAAAGCAGAAAAGTAAAAAACAATAGCAGAAAAGAAAAAAACTATATAAAAAACTACTCAGAAATAAATAGAAGAAAATAAATATAGCAGAAAAGAAAAAAAACTACTCAAAAATAAATAGAAGAAAAAATAAAGCAGAAAAGAAAAAAACTATATATAAAAATTTGGGGCGCTGCCCTGTGGGCCTGCTAGACCACGGGCGTGCAATTTCAGGCCCACAAGGCCCAACAGACTCACAGGGCAGCGCGCCGTAGTTAGGTCCAGAAGCCTGCTTTATAGAGGAGTTCGAAAGGGCAGCCGCGGCTGGGATTATAAACCAGTGCGGCTGCCCTTCGCCCGATGAGGTGGGACTAAACTTTGTGCACCGCGGGTGGCAGCGCACAACCTTTAGTACCGGTTGGTGGCTCCAACCGGTACTAAAGGGTGGTCTTTAGTACCGGTTGGTGGCTCCAACCGGTACTAAAGGTTACTCTTCCCGCCTCTTGGCCTGGCCAAAGTTGGCCTTTATTACCGGTTGGTGACTCCAACCGGTACTAAAGGCCCATCCTATATAAGAAAACACTTAAAAAAATTCAGTTTCTCATCTGCTTCTTCTCCTCTGTCCTGTCGCCCGTCGCCCCTGTCGCTGCCCCCTTCGACGCCCCCGTCGCCACCCCTCGTCGCCACCCCCGTCGCCGCCCCGGCCGTCCCCGTCCCCGTCGCCGCGCCCCGCCCCGTCGTCCCGTCGTCCCCGCCCGGCCCGTCCCCGTTGTCGCCGCCCCGTCCCCATCCCCGTCGTCGCCATCCCCGTCGTCACCATCCCCGTCGGCGCCGCCCGTCACCGCCCCCGTCGCCTCGCCTCGCCGGTGAGATCCTGCCCCGGCCGCCATGTCCACACACACACATTGTTTTTTAGTTATAAATTTTAGTTCTAGAAATTTTTATGTTTTTTATTTATAGAAATGTTAGAAATTTTTCTGTTTTTAGTAATAGAAATATTAGAAATGTCAGTTATATATAAATGAATTACCTAGATAAGAATGTTAGAATGTTAATGTTAGATGAATTAGATAGAGAAGTTAAATATTAATGTCAATTGTTAGATGAATTAGATAGAGAAGTTAAATATTAATGTCAATTGTTAGATGAATTAGCTAGATATTAATTAATTAGGTATATGAGATTATTTGAACTAGTTGAATTAATATAACTAGTTTATTTTTAGTAAATGCTTAGTTGAACTAGCTAGTTGAATTAGTACTAGTTTATTTTTAGTAAGAAAATTTAGGTATATGAGATTTGATGATCTAATTAAAATATTACTATATATAGCTACTTTATATATTTTAGTAAGAAAATTAATGGAACTAGTTTATTTTTAGTAATTTCTTAGTTGAATTAGTTGAATTAATAGAACTAGTTATTTTTAGTAAGAAAATTTAGGTATATGAGATTTGATGATCTAATCAAAATATTACTATATAGAACTACCTACTTTATTTTAGTAGGAAATTAATAGAACTAGTTTATTTTTAGTAAATGCTTAGTTGAATTAATAGAACTAATTTATTTAGTTGAATTAATAGAACTAGTAAGTGTTTAATGTTTCACCTATATATGAACATATGTTAGATATTAATGTCAAATGTTAGATGAATTAGATATAAATTATATGTTAGATATATATTTAATTTAGTTATATGAGATTTCATTATCTAATTAACATTTTATTATATAGAACTAGCTACCTTATTTTTAGTAAGAAAATTAATAGAACTAGTTTAGTTGAATTAGTTGAATTAATTAGTTGAACTAGTTAGTTGAATTAGTTGAGCTACTTTATTTAGGTATATTTTTCGTAAGTGCTTAGTTGAATTAGTTCAATTAATTAGTTGAACTAGTTGAATTAATAGAATTAGTTGAATTAATATAACTAATAAGTGTTTAATGTTTCACCTATGAACATAGGAATGTCGTCTGACGACGAACACGATTTCATTATGTGCGAATACTGCGAAGACCAGCGCGGCCTGTGCGGCAGAAATTTTCTAGTTGATGATAGACGCTTTAGCATCAAGCTGGATGAGAACTTCGAAGTGGATACAGTAAGTCACAACGACAAGTCTTTTTTCGTAATTAAGCATGACTTATGCTTCATTTGCTTTAACTTTTAATTTTAATTTTTCACTATTCTACTAGCGTATCCCCTGTCATGCAAGAATTTTTGTCTTGGATAAGATAGGTTTCAGTCCTAACGAAACTATGGAGGTAAAAAGAGTTTACTTGAAGACCGAGCATGGTTATACCTTCAACGTTAAATTATACAATGCAGACACATACACCTATTTTGAATGCAAAACTTGGCAAGCACTATGCAAGGCTTATGCATTTGAGCCTGATATGGTTATCACCTTTGATATTCGTCCGGAACATGATATTGAAGGTAATAGAGACATCTGGGTCAATGTGCAGACACCTCTAGTTCTACCATTATGTGAGTTTCTCAACCATATTTATGTCTTTGATATGAGATTATTTGAACCAGTTGAATAATTAATAGATCTCAATTTATATTGACAGCTTACTTCCAATCAAGCAAACATGTCCGGTGCTTGGTAGACAGGACCGTCCACTGTCCCGGGGCTGAACTAAACTGCAAGGAGAAAAGTCATTATGTTTCATGGCTTGAGGATCTTGATGCTGTCAAGATAAAAAATTGCTGCACTTAGAAATGTTAGTACTCAAAACGTGCGACCAATAGTGTTCGTATTGAACTACGGTCACATATATTTAGGAAAGATGGTAAGATTTCTACTATTTCTCCTCGGTGCATCTTTTGCATACATTATTTTTTTAAGCTAAACTTCATTGCTAAGTATGTTACTATACGATGTTCTTCAACAGGGACTCCCGATGAATGTTGTGCCTGATTGGATCGAGACTAAAGGTACCATGAATATTGTTAGTTTACGGCCAAGATATCCTACAATGCACTTTAGTGCATTCAGGATTTCTAATAGCGAGGAATGCTTAATAGTAAAAGACTGGAGCAAAATTGTGAACGATCACAGAGAAGTACTAGGGGGCAGCAATCAGAAGCGCAACCCACGATTAGGAGACATGTTCATCTGCATGCTCCAATATGATGAATCAGGAAAGCTATACATGTTCTATGCTAATTTACCCGAGAGAGAGAGCAGCATGAGTGATTAATTAGCTAGTTCATGCTCTTAGTACTTGTCCTCTCATGTCCGTGTTCTTCGTCCTGAACTTAATCTCAAAGAGTGATTTGCTTTTGTGGTGTTATGAATGCTTATAATATCATTACCATGTTGAACTCGATGATATCTTTGCTTCTGGTACAAGTGAATGTTTCTTCTTTAAGCTAGTGTTGGTGGTGATTAGATAGCGGTAATGACTATATGATGATTAAGTAGTGGTAATGAGACGACTATTATATGATGATTTTTAGCTAGCTATGAAAACTGTTGTTGGTGATGATATATATGATGCAAGAGTTTTTATATTAATATGATGATGATGATGATGATGATGAGTTATTATATCATTTATGAAAGAAACTGCATATTAGTTTCAACTGGATGGATTCTAGCTAAGTGATTAAGTATATGCCATATCCATATTACCCCGATCACTTAATTAGGTGATCAATTATATATAATATGGATATGACATATACTTGATGACTTAGCTAGGATCCACATGCATCCAGTCAAACTAATCTGCGGTACATTCACCTAATGATTTAACAACTCATTATAATGTAAAACAATCACTAAATTAAATTGAAAACATAAAATTAAAGTAAAAATAAAAAATAAAACCAAAACACACCCAAACATTTAGTACCGGTTGGTGTTACCAACCGGTACTAATGTCCTACGCGCCCACGGAGCTGACTCGTGCCACGTGGTTGCCCTTTAGCACCGGTTCGTGCTGAACCAGTACTAAAGGGGGGGCCTTTAGTGCCCACACTTTAGTGCCGGTTACCGAACTGGCACTAAAGGGCCTTACGAACCGGTGCTATTGCCCGGTTCTGCACTGGTGCCCTATCGTAGTCCTTTTTTGTTTGAAAGTAATGACCTACATCATCATTGACTTTGATGGCCACACTACCTCCCGTTACAAAATTTTGGATCCACTTGCACCATTTATCGGAGAAACCTTTCATCCTTAGGGCCTGTTGGAGAAAAGACCACTTGACCTTGTCATAGGCTTTTTCAAAGTCAATTTTGAAAACCACTCCACTCATGTGTTTTTCGGTGCATCTCGTGGACGGTCTCATGAAGGATAACTACACCATCTAGTATATTCCTTCCTTGCATGAAGGCCGTTTGGGATGGCCGGACAACATGGTCAGTATCGAGTTTAACCTATTCATAACTATTTTGGTGAAAATCTTGAAGCTGACATTAAGGAGGCATATGGGTCTGAACTGTTGGATCCGTTCGGCCTCCTTAATTTTCGGCAACAAAACAATCTCGCCAAAATTTAGCCTAAATAGATCCAGTTGATCGGCATGAAGACACTTAAACAACTCCAGAAGGTCAGCCTTGATGATATCCTAGAAATTCGGATAAAATTCTGTGGGAAAACCATCAGGGCCTGGAGCTTTGTTATGTTCCATTTGGAACACCGCCGCTCTCACCTCCTCTTCCAAGAAAGGTGCCGTGAGGATATTGTTCTCTTCCACCGTGACTTGTGAAATATCATCTATTCGGGCCTCGTCAAGGGTGACATTCCCTTTATCTGGCGCCCTGAAAAGAGATTTGTAGTAGCTGGTGATATACTTTTTGAGCTCCTCCTGACCTTCGATCCGGCCCCCATCCTGTTGAAGACTATGAATACATTTTTTCCTATGTCGACCATTGACGACCAATTGAAAGTATTTTGTATTACTATCTCCCGTTAGATATTCTGGGAACAGATCTCCTAGGTAGCCCATATCGAGGGGGAAATAATTGTTGGTTTTACTGTTTCAAGACAGGTGCCACCACGGCATCGGCACCTGAATACCAGTTTGTGGATGTCATTGATCTGACCAAGAGATGTAATCGATTCTGTAATGTAATGGGGTGATCATTAGTGTAAAGCAATGGTGGCAGGCGATCTTGTTCCCATTATTGCACTCCAGAGAACAGTGGAATCACTGTGCCACAAATTGTGGCCTGAATTTTCACATTTCGGTTTTGCTAAACCGAAGTTTCTGGAGATTTTTTCATATGTCTAAGTCGGCGGCCCAAGTGATCCGATGTCTAGTCCATTGTTGAGATTCGCCAAGGGTAAAAGAACACAATAGTAGATCATACGGGTAGTATCATCGATTAATTTATGCATGAAATAAGTCAAATCCTAATAAGTCAACTTAAGTAAGTGTAGACAAATACGCAAAAAAAAAGTAAGTGTAGACAAACCCTTTATATTTTTTATGAGCAAAGGGCGCTGATTATTTAAATGTTCCGTGATTTTTTCTTTTAATATATACTCCCTCCGTTCGGAATTACTTGTCGCAGAAATGGATGTATCTAGACGTATTTTAGTTCTAGATACATTCATTTTTGAGACAAGTAATTTCGAACGGAGGGAGTACTCTCTAAATGGAGTGTATGCTTGGGAGGAACTTAGCATTGGTCAGCGATGACAGTGGAGATATAATGAAGTTAACCAACCATTGCGAAAGTGGACAAATACCTGGCGGGCTCGGCGGCGCGCCTCCTCTCTCCTGCTGCTCGCCTGGTGTTGATTAATGCTGTCCTTGATGCCCTGCCAACATATGCCATGGCCGCGCTGCTCCTCCCCCCGAAGCTGCTCTGTGCACTTGATGCCATGAGAAGAGATTTCTTATGGAATGTGGCCGAAAGGGCGCCGGGAGCCCAATGTCTGGTGGCCTGGGATCGCGTGTGCCGCGCAAAATCTGAAGGTGGCCTCGGGATCCGCAGCCTTGCCGTGCAAAATGACTGCCTCCTGCTGAAGATGATTCATAGACTACATTGCTTGCCACGGTCGAGATGGGCTGCCTGGGTTTGGGATGAAGCTCACGGAAGCTCGCTCGTGGCGCGTGGTGACCTCGCTCTGGGCGAACACAGAAGAGCCCTGACGAAATTGATGCCTCTGTACCGTGCTCTCTCCACGGTCGCCGTGGGGGATGGGCGATCGGTCTGTTTCTGGTTCGACAATTGGCTGCCCTGCGGAACCCTAGCCGTGGCCTTCCCCGCCCTCTTTTCACATACTGTCACCCCCGAGATGACTGTGTGGGAGGCTCGCGAAGAGGGACTGCCTAGGCACCTCGTGCCGCGCCTCACGCGTGCGGGCGAAACCGAGCTCAGGGTGGTCCTAGCGATGATGGAGGCCCAGCCTGTGAGAGATGAAGGGGATGATCGGTCTCTACTCCTCATCTCGACCCCGCGCGGCGTCCTGTCGACGGCCATGGCGTACCGGCTACTGAGGTTTGGTGGCCTGGTGGCCCCATTTGCTGCCTCCGTATGGGAGACGAGGGCGCCATCGCGCGTCAAGTTCTTTTGCTGGCTGATGGTACAGAAACGTATCCATACAAGAGATGTCTTGCTGAAAAAACACATTCTAGAGCCTGATGGCGCAGGATGCCCCGTGTGTGAGAATGGGCTGGAAAGTGCAGACCATATGATCTTCTCCTGTCCGTTTGCGAGATCTTTCTGGGGGCGGATCGGCGTTAACGTCGAGGGGGTGAGCGTGAGCTGCTTGGATCACCTGACCTCTGTGGCGAGCTTGGTGGTCGGTTCTGCTCCTGAATTCTCCATGCTATGCTGCTGGCACTTGTGGAAACACCGGAACGCGGTGGTGTTCCAGGGGCAGCGTCCCTCTCTCGCGCGGTTGCTAGGGTCCTGTAAGGAGGACGCGCTGTTGTGGCGCGGGCGCCTGAAGGAATCCTGCCGTGCCCATGTTGAAACTTGGATGCAGGCCTTGGGGTAGCTAGGGTAGTCTGGTTCTCCCCCCCCCCCCCCCCTCTGTAATATCTTCAGTTGGTGTCCTGTCTCTTGCTTGTAATCATCAGGGCCCTCGGGTCTCCTCTGGTTAATATATCCAGGTGGGGGAAACTCCCCCCCCCCCCCCCCCCCCTTGAAAATTCAAAAAAAAAAAGTTAACCAACCAATCATGCATGCATTGCATGCGATCTGTGTATACTTCCGACAGCATCAAGTTGGAAACAATCGGTGATGCCCTGATGGACCATGGATGGATGGAGGCCACAACTTTACATCTTGCTTTACGCAGTGGCGCCTCCAACTACCCAAATTTGGCACATGAAAGAAATGGGACGAAATCAAAGTCGACATGCCTAATGTAGCTTGTACTCACCTAGCATCGGCACTTGCATTTTTCTTAAAAAAACATCAGCACTTACAGTTAGTGGGTGATAATGGCTCAATTCAGGCCTTCACCTGAAAGAAATGGGATGATTTTTTTTTTCTGAAACGGAGAAATGGGACGAAGATCGACATGTCTAATGTAGCTTGTACTGAGCTAGCACCAGCACTTGCCACTTGGGATTAGTGGGTGATAAGTTATAATGCAAATTATTCCCCACACAAATAAAATAGACTAAAACGCAGTGGAAGCTTTCGAACATGGTAAGAGGATCCCCTCGTCACCTTGTATTGGTTCGAACGGTGTTGCTTTATATATAAAGCAGGGTGAAAACCTGTTTAAAGAGAACTTTGTTAATCTCTCCCCGATCACCAAATCTACTGATAAAAACGGTAAATCGAACCGCTATTGCACCTACCGTCGCTCTTTGACCTATTGCATATAGCCCACGAAGGTTCAAATCCTATAGGAAGCCGATGAACGCACAAAAAAAAGCTCTATTTGCAAAAAGTGAAAAATGAAAAAACAAAAAACAAAGGATTGACCCGATGCATTGTGAGAGCAGGACATACATATCAGTAGGTGGGGTGTTGCAATCCAACCAAAGATATTGCATGCGTCGATGCACTCACTTACATCGATCATGACACATGAGCGCGCATCGCCGTTCCAACATGCGCCGGAACTAGTGTCACTATGGCTTGGATACGCGTTTGACCATTGATCATCAGATAGTGCAGTGACAATGATCGTGAGGGCTCGTCACCAACTAAATCTCTGCCTGGATAAAGGGGTGGAGGAAGGTCCACGTGTTGACCGCTTGTTAGCTCTCGGCGTGGCTTAGGTCGACGATCGGACGGACTGGACAGACGAGGGTCATCGGTCGCGTGATCCGACGGCTCGCCACGATCCTCCAACGAGGATCATCGGTCGCATGATCCGACGTCTCGCCACGATCCTCCGACGAGGATCGCACTATGCACTTGATCTGTTTATTAGTACGTGCTTATCTGTCTGCAAAGTAATCTGTGAGGTCATCTCCAACGCTACAGCTTCAGGTAGGCCTAGACCTAGATAGATCCCTCAAGTCAAATCGATGGCACTGCTGGTGGATTTGGATTGGCAACCTATCTCTTGGCATAATCAAACGTGCTTGAGAAATATACGATGTAGATATGATGGGATGGACGATGCGGCGCCACTCGAAATGCAGGGCGGGAACAGCTGGCGGCCATGCCGAATTCCACTAGCCCGATCGATCAGGATCATGTGCATGACAAAATCATGCGTATTTTTTCTTCTCTATATGTAAAAATTGATATATACCATGTGCTTTTGCACCAGATAAGAAAGAACAAAAATCGATCTCTAGATGAGTCAGAAGCAGAGAACTCTGCCCGGTGCTGCTGCCACTTTTGTCATACTAATTAAGTTGATGAGTTTTGTTCAGCATAGGATGCTTTTTGTTGTAGAAGAAAACACATTACTTAATTTGTAGTGCAGCTTTGGGTGGTAGGTAGGCTAACATAGGTTTAGATCTTCTGATGCTGGAGGTAGAAGATTGATCCTAACTAAAAGTGCTTTTTCACCCAAAGAAAAATGGAAAATCAATGTCTAGATCAGCCAGAAGCAAATAACCTTCTCCGGTGCTATTGCCACCTTTGTCATACTAATTAAGTTAGTGGGTTTTGCGCAATATTTTTTCATGTTGTTGTCCAACAAAACCCATTTACTTACTTAATTGTAGTGCAGTTTGGGTGGTACGTAGGTAGGCCAACAAATGTCTGGACTAGATATAGCTGGATCCTCTGATGCTGGGGGCACAAGATTAGTGCTAATTGCATATGGATGTGTAAATAAGTACTATGTTGAAGGAATCGGTTCCTTGTGTCTTATGTTGCGTGGCATGTGGTGTGGCTGTGGGCAGCAGGGAATTTCCAGCCACAAGTCCATGATGGGACACAGAATGATGAGCTCCAATTTTCAGTGGGTAATATCCTAGTCAACAGCATGACCTATACATCAGAAAAATTTAACCTGCATCTAGAGAGGAATTCGAACACTGGCTAGTATTAGCAGCACTAGTAGTACTTGATTACCCAGTTTTCACACTAAATTAGCCACAAGTTTTTTATGTAGCCAGGTTCAGCTCCGATTAGGACAGGCATATAGATTGTGGGATGAACCTTCTTTTCCATGATAGGCAAGGTACAATTGATGGGAGTATTTAACATTCATCGACACCCAATTAACATACTACACTCATTAGTTGGAGTAGAAAATTAGCTATCCATCCATGATAGGGGAGGAAGAGCACATATGTATCACTTCGGGTATCTCACACTGAATTTGTTCCCCAAAGTGCGCATGCCATCATCAGGTCGCAGGGGTAAGCTTCAACTTTGATTAATACTCCAGTTGTTCTTATCTTGTTAATTACTCCTAGTTTACTGGGTGCAGAAGAGAATAAACCCCTTCTTTCTTCCCTCTTTATTTTCTTGTACTTGCATAAACCCCTTTTGACCATGGAATTGAACCATGGCAGGCATCCACTCTGTACTTGCTTAGCCACAGAATGCAGGACACTGGGCATCAAGATAAAGGAGATAGGACATAAAACATACAAAATCTTAATTGAACCCTACCATCACGGGAGGTCGCGAGTTGGAAAATATTAATCGATCGACATACGGCCCCCAGCGTGCACTTGTCGGCACAATTATGGTGTTATTTTCTCATTTTATACATCTTTATTTAATGCAATATTTTGCAAGGGTACGGTTTGTACAGGTACCCAGAAAGTTCACTTTCCCAAATTCAGAAACACATGATTGATAATCATAAGCAGAGAGCAGATCATGATGGGAAATGGAGAGATGTAGCAGTACTAGATTAGGATCGCACAACAGATTTTGCCTGCAAAAAGGAAGGATTTAGATAACAGAAAACAAAGCTGTAGGTTGCAGCTGTCGACCGGCAGATTCTTGGAAGTGAAGGAACAGGATTCGGCAAACGTTTGTGTCGACTAATGATGATAAGAATCCTTCTATCAGACTCGGAGTAGACTCTACAGTTGACAAAGTCATTGTGCGAGCATCTGATCTACGCCCCCCCCCCCCCCCCCCCCCCCCCCCCCTCCTTACCCATACCGGCCGAAAGGATTTGACTGCCATTTTGCGGCGGCGAAAGAGAACATATTCTCCTTCCAGATGAACAACGGTTCGAGATGGCGAACTTGCGAGATGTTGAACCGACTGATGTTTACTCTGAGAGTCTTGTGTGTGAAGGTTCCCGCAAATAATTGTGTTCAAATTTTGCAGTGGTCTTCAGTCTGATGGCTGATGTCTGAAAGACCGGGCATCTGAACAATCTTTTGCCGATCTCGTGAAAAAAGGCGATGAAACGTCGGGGAATGGATCTGCCGAGCATGAAAAGATGGCATAAAGGCAGAGATGAAAGGACTGAAAGTTCAAAGGGGGTTTAAGGTTGAAATACAAGCACGAGCTTTCCGTGGCCTCTGGGCCTGTACTGTACTGACAATGCAACGTGGAAACAGATTATGATATATGCTAAAGCAGATGAGCAAAGGACCGATTCCATCAGAATGCAATCCAGATGCATTATACGAACACTGCACACTACAGAAACCCATGCAATTAGAATGCAGAACAGTGTAGCTCAAGCAACAAGAGAATGCGCGAGCAGGATCATCGAAAAGGCCGAAAGCCACCAGAGGACCAGGTGAGCTGCTCCTCGGTTTGCAAGATGTTCGGATAGCGCCACAATTCGCATAACGAACACTACAAGATATAGGAGCATCCCGTTGCTGCTGTTCCGGTAATCCGGGGCATATATCTTGGAACTGAAATCCACATACATTACACGAACAAACTGGAGGCACACATTACACGAAAACGACCAATCCAAGTGCAGAACAGTGTAGATCAAGCCACAAGAGAATGTGCAAGCAGGACCAGTGAAAACCGTACAAAGAGGAACAGATGAGCTGCTTCTCAGTTTGCAAGAACAATGTTAACAACATGGCCTTTTGTAGGACAAAAGATGTTCAGATAACGCCACAATCCACATATAACAAATACAAGAGATATATATCTATACCCCCATTGTTCCTGCTCCGGTAATTCAGGGCACCAAATGTCTTAGGAGGACAAACATATACCTGAAAGGAAACATGATATTGCTCTGAAACTGTAGTAAGTCTGACTGACAAACAATGGTCTCTACCAAAAATTTGCAACTACACACGGTATCTACCAAGGATAATTTCTTTCTAGCAGTATGAACTTTAATACAACCCCACCAGAATTACAGGCCAAAAGGAGTCAAAAGGGACCGAACTAACACCTAGACACCTAGGGCGCCGTAAGATCCATGTGAGCATCCTTTTGCAGAATCACCACTTCTCTGTTCGCACCTAGGTAGAACAGCACCCTTTCTTTGTGTTGCCAGATGAATCGGCAACATTGATGGTGGTTCCTTGAGTCGGAGGTCCACTTCCTGCAGCCTCCTGGGCAGCGAGCGCCTTCTTGCTTATGATCTGATGGATGTCGGAAAGGATAGTCTGAAACGCCTTCTCGACGTTCAAGGCTTCCAGTGCCGAGGTCTCAAGGAAGGATAGCCCTTCCTTCTCTGCTAATGCCTGCCCTTCTTCCTCTTGAACTGACCTCAGGTGGTTAAGGTCGGATTTGTTTCCAACCATCATGATGACAATGTTGGAGTCAGCATGGTTACGGAGCTCACTAAGCCACCTATTGATGTTTTCAAATGATAGCTTCTTTGTTATGTCATACACCAAAAGAGCTCCCACAGCTCCCCTGTAGTAAGCACTTGTGATTGCACGGTACCTCTCTTGGCCAGCAGTATCCCATATCTGAGCTTTAATGGTCTTGCCTTCTACCTGTAATCATACTTCCAAACTCAATCAGAAAACCAACAGAACTAAAATGGTAATTCAGACAATACCTCAAAGAAATGGAACATGAAAATTCACTTGCTAAAACATAACTTGTCAGAGACATGGACATGGCAATAAAAAAAAGCATATAGTAGATGCATTATTGCAGAAAAAGTCCGTGCAATGGAAATAGATCGTGAGGTCTGACTATGCTGGAGCTTTAACCTGAATACATGGTAGAATTAAACAGCTCCTTAAACATAAAAGTTTAAGTACTATTTTAAGATGTACTACCTCTGTTCCTAAATATGAGACGTTTTGGCAGTTCAAACTAAACTGCCAAAACATATTATATTTAGGAACAGAGAGTGTAATAGATTGATCAAGAACCTCTTCTACATAAACAGGCCCTGCTTCCAGAGATGAAACATCGAAAGCTCTGATCCATAAATTATGAGAGTACAGTGCTCAGACGCTCCATGAACTACGTCAGCCATTCAAATTCAAGTGCCAGCGGAAACCAAATGTCCTGCATAACTAAAATTGCTTGCCAGTTTATGAACATTTGTTCCAGTGAAACTACTGAGAAAGAAGCACGGAACTTACAAACTGTAGACAATTCCCATAGTTTCTATAAACTAGCAAAACAAGTGTTAGTCACAATTGCAAGTTTCCTTTTTCTTCTTGATTGAGGAAAAAACGGACGCTATAAAAGTCAGATCTGATTTAAAGTTGACACTGCCCTTGCAGACTCAGCTTAGCCCATTTCTCTGCGACCAATTCCAAGGGCCTCCTGACCACAGATAAAACAAACGGCACGCACAACACAATGATGCGAAAAAGCAACCGTGGGTACTAGACTAATCAACAGGCAACACGTGCAAAAGAGACATCATCGTCAAAGAGATTAGCTTAATTTGGAACGATCTAGATCAAAACATGTACATCGAGAGCGCATGCATCACCAGACCACTAAAACCGTGGAGGGGGAAAAATGGAATCCCTAGATCGTGATCGCGGGAAGGGGAGGGGGCGGAGAGATGACCTGGAGGGTGCGGGTGGCGAACTCGACGCCGATGGTGGACTTGGACTCGAGGCAGAACTCGTTGCGGGTGAAGCGGGAGAGGATGTTGGACTTGCCGACGCCGGAGTCGCCGATGAGCACGATCTTGAAGAGGTAGTCGTACTCGTTGTCCACCCGGTGCGCCATGTGGCTCCGCCGCCGCCCGCCGACGCGGATCCTGCACCAACCGCGCGGCCGAGATCCAGCCGAGGCGGAGATCAGTCGGTAGGTGAGGAGACGGAGGAAGGGAAGGGAGGGGAGGGGATCGAGCGAGGCGCGGGATCCGGCGAAGGCGGAGGGGATCGCCGCGGGAGGGAATCGCGCGTACCTGGGATTCGATTCGGTTGCGGATTCGCCGGTGGGGGAGGGAGGGCGCGCCGGAGAGGGGAGGGGGGGAGGAGGTGGGTGGAGGAAGGAAGGAAGGGGGGATGGAAAGAAACGGAAACGAAACGTGAGGCGGAGTGGGGGCGGTGGTGGGTATACAGCGGCCAGCGGGGCAGCCAGCCCAAGGCCAAATGGGTTGCTGGTTAATTATTGATGGGGGTTAGTTTACAATTATCATCAACGTTTTGTTTTTAGAAGATGGAATCACCACTATTTTATTATTACTATTTGGGGCCAGGGAACGAAAACGTTAATAACAAGTGTTTTTATTAAGTTAATTATATAAAACACAAATATTCAGGCACCGTTTTCAGTATGTTGAAATGTCAAAAAATGTGTTGAAGAGATGCAACCATCTACTACCTCTGTGCTATAATGTAAGACATTTCTTTAGGAAGGAGTTTCTAATGGCAACTCCAACACACGACTTAAAATGGACGTCTGTTTTGTTCGGACTTTGTCTGTTTAGAGATGACAATGAGGTGGTGTCCATTCAGATTTGTCGACGCGTCGGCCGTGCGCCAACGCGCGGCCTCATCTTGGCCGCATCTCGTCCGCATATATTTTTTCGCCTCATTTCATATTACTTCATCAACGGTTTTTGGATACATTAAAGTACATTCATCAAATCTTGACTAGAATAGTAAGACCAAAGAAAAACAAGAACCACAAAAAGACATTTTAAAAGATGTCAAATTTTCATAACTGCTCCCAGAAGTTGGATTAGTATCTTGTTGATTCTTTCATTGTTGATCTACGGATTCTCGATCTTGCATATTTCTTTCTTCTTCGAGTCTAAAGAAGTAGACGTTGCTTCTTTGCATCTAATCGCATCTCTAGTATCTATTGTAGCAACAAGTGCACAGACATCTATCAAATTTCGTTCTATCAATAGATGGACACCAAAAATTGCATCCATCCCACACAATAAAAATTTGAGTATAAGCAAAATGCGCCGAATCCGGAGGCACAACCGAAGCTAAACTAGTACATACCCCCATCGTTTTTGCACTTGCCGAACACCCATCCGGAATGTTCCGGCGTTGTAGACACGCGGCGCACGACCTTCCGTGGACAGTCGTAGCACTTTATGAGCGACAATGGTGCGTCGATGATCCTTTGGGCCAGCACCGAGCCCGGACGGCAGCCGCTGGCTTATTTGCCGGCGAACCGTCAATGGGGTAGATCCGAGCGGCTAGAGCTGGGGCTGTGCAGTCCGATACCCGGCTAGTCCATGGTGTGACGCGGCCTCCGGCAGCTGGGTGAGCTCAAATCCGGCCGCATCTGCTCAAAATCTAGCCGTCGGATGCGCTGAAATCAGGCGGCCGGGGTTGGACAGCTCCTGGTGTTGAGAAAACGGGGGCTGCGAAAAGGGTAGGAGCGAGCACGCGACCGAGAAAAATGGCGGCAGTGGCCGCTAGGGACGGGAGGGAAATAGATAATGGGGCGCATGTGTCCCCGATGGGCAAGCCAGGGAAGGACATGGGCACGCGTCGCTCCTATCTGCGGGTGTCCGTTTGACTACAAACGCGGCCCAGAGCTGGGCCTGAAATGGATCGAAAGCGGACTGAAAATGAACATTGGTCTGTTTGCTCCCGCGCGTTGGACCGTCTATTCTGTCCGTTTACCCCAAACGGACGCGGCCGAACTATTTGGGGTCGTGCATTGGAGTTGCCCTAAGACCATTGTTGGGGAACGTAGTAATTTCAAAAAAATTCCTACGCACACGCAAGATCATGGTGATGCATAGCAACGAGAGGGGAGAGTGTTGTCCACGTACCCTCGTAGACCGAAAGCGGAAGCGTTAGCACAACGCGGTTGATGTAGTCGTATGTCTTCAGGATCCGACCGATCAAGTACCGAACACACGGCACCTCCGAGTTCTGCACACGTTCAACTCGATGACGTCCCTCGAACTCCGATCCAGCCGAGTGTTGAGGGAGAGTTTCATCAGCACGGCGGCGTGGTGACGATGATGATGTTCTACCGACGCAGGGCTTCACATAAGCACCGCTACAATATGATCGAGGTGGATTATGGTGGAGGGGGGCACCGCACACGGCTAAGAGATCAAGAGATCAATTGTTGTGTCTTTGGGGTGCCCCCTGCCCCCGTATATAAAGGAGTGGAGGAGGGGGAGGGCCGGCCCTCTCTATGGCGCGCCCTAGGGGAGTCCTACTCCCACCGGGAGTAGGATTCCCCCTTTCCTAGTAGAACTAGGAGCCCTTCCAAGTAGTAGGAGTAGGAGGGAAGGAAAGGGAAGGGAAAAGGAGAAGGAAGGAAGGGGACGCCCCCCTCCCTAGTCCAATTCGGACCAGCCCATGGGGAGGGGTGCGGCCACCCTTTGAGGCCTTCCTCTCCTTTCCCGTATGGCCCATTAAGGCCCAATACGAATTCCCGTAACTCCCCGGTACTCCCGAAAATACCCGAATCACTCGGAACCTTTCCGATGTCCGAATATAGTCGTCCAATATATCGATCTTTACATCTCGACCATTTCGAGACTCCTCGTCATGTCCCCGATCTCATCCGGGACTCCGAACTCCTTCGGTACATCAAAACACATAAACTCATAATATAACTGTCATCGAACTTTAAGCGTGCGGACCCTACGGGTTCGAGAACTATGTAGACATGACCGAGACACGTCTCTGGTCAATAACCAATAGTGGAACCTGGATGCTCATATTGGCTCCCACATATTCTACGAAGATCTTTATTGGTCAGACCGCATAACTACATACGTTGTTCCCTTTGTCACCGGTATGTTTACTTGCCCGAGATTCGATCGTCGGTATCTCAATACCTAGTTCAATCTCGTTACCGGCAAGTCTCTTTACTCGTTCCGTAACACTCATCCCACAACTAACTCATTAGTTGCAATGCTTGCAAGGCTTATAGTGATGTGCATTACCGAGTGGGCCCAGAGATACCTCTCCGACAATCGGAGTGACAAATCCTAATCTCGAAATACGCCAACCCAACAAGTACCTTCGGAGACACCTGTAGAGCACCTTTATAATCACCCAGTTACGTTGTGACGTTTGGTAGCACACAAAGTGTTCCTCCGGTAAACGGGAGTTGCATAATCTCATAGTCATAGGAACATGTATAAGTCATGAAGAAAGCAATAGCAACAAACTAAACGATCAAGTGCTATGCTAACGGAATGGGTCAAGTCAATCACATCATTCTCTAATGATGTGACCCCGTTAATCAAATGACAACTCATGTCTATGGCTAGGAAACTTAACCATCTTTGATTCAACGAGCTAGTCAAGTAGAGGCATACTAGTGACACTCTGTTTGTCTATGTATTCACACATGTATTATGTTTCCGGTTAATACAATTCTAGCATAAATAATAAAAATTTATCATGAAATAAGGAAATAAGGAAATAAATAATAACTTTATTATTGCCTCTAGGGCATATTTCCTTCAACCATAACGTGTCAATTTTGTCTGGGAGTAGTGTTCTAGGCAAAACGGGTGTCTTCCATGATACATATCTGTTTAGAGAAAAATGGAAGACAATAAACAGTAAATGAATTTGTGTAATTTGGACTAATGGTCAAGTTACATTATATAAGATTTTCCCTTATTTAGTTATTATAATTCTTTTGAAAATATAATGCACTGATTGACTTTTCTGGTCTTCGTTGCACACCTTTAACTTTGATTTTCACGTATTATATGTCTAGACTGCCAGTTCAAGTCTTCCTTCATGGCTCAAATACAGTGCATGCACCTTTGTCATGAATTGGCATCGGTGAGTAGAGACACGGTCGCACATGATAGCTTCACGTGGACCTGCTCGAGTTTAGGAGGAAACACAGCGAAATTCGTGTACAACAGTCTATGCTCTGGGCTGCCAAGATCCCCAATGGTAGCATGTGTTTGGAGGACTTGGGTGCTTCACAAGTGCAAGATCTTTGTGTGGTTGGCGATGCAATACAGAATTTGGACGTCTGACAGGAGAGCTAGACATGGTGAAGAAAATATGCCCTAGAGGCAATAATAAAGTTGTTACATATATTTTCCTTATATCATGATAAATATTTATTATTCACGCTAGAATTGTATTAACCGGAAACTTAGTACATGTGTGAATACATAGACAAAACAGAGTGTCCCTAGTATGCCTCTACTTGACTAGCTCGTTAATCAAAGATGGTTAAGTTTCCTGACCATAGACATGTGTTGTCATTTGATGAACGGGATCACATTGTTAGAGAATGATATGATGGACAAGAACCATCCGTTAGCTTAGCATAATGATCGTTAAGTTTTATTGATATTGCTTTCTTCATGACTTATACATATTCCTCTGACTATGAGATTATGCAACTCCCGAATACCGGAGAAACACCTTGTGTGCTATCAAACGTCACAACGTAACTGGGTGATTATAAAGATGCTTTACAGGTGTCTCCGAAGGTGTTTGTTGGGTTGGCATAGATCAAGATTAGGATTTGTCACTCCGAGTATCTGAGAGGTATCTCTGGGCCCTCTCGGTAATGCACATCACTATAAGTGTTGGGGAACGTAGCAGAAATTCAAAATTTTCTACGCATCACCAAGATCAATCTATGGAGTAATCTAGCAACGAGGGGAAGGAAATTGCATCTACATACCCTTGTAGATCGCTAAGCGGAAGCGTTTAAGTGAACAGGGTTGATGGAGTCGTACTCGTCGTGATTCAAATCACCGATGATCCTAGTGCCGAACGGACGGCACCTCCGTGTTCAACACACGTACAGCCCGGTGACGTCTCCTACGCCTTGATCCAGCAAGGGGAGAAGGAGAGGTTGGGGAAGACTCTATCCAGCAGCAGCACGACGGTGTGGTGGTGGTGGAGGAGCGCAGGACTCCAGCAGGGCTTCGCCAAGCACTACGAGAGACGAGGAGGGAGAGAGGTAGGGCTGCGCCAACAGGGAGAGCAAATCACACGTGTTGGGCAACCCCAAACCTCAAGTATATATAGGGGGAGGGGAGGGGCTGCGCTCCCACCTAGGGTTCCCTCCCTAGGGGTGGCGGCAGCCCCCAGATCCCATCTGGGTGGCGGCCACAAGGGGGAGAAGGCGCACCTGGGGTGGGCCTTAGGGCCCATCTGCCCTAGGGTTTGCCCCCTTCCCCTCTTGGAGGCGCCTTGGGCCTTGGTGGGAGGCGCCCTAGACCACCTAGGGGCTGGTCCCTTCCCACTATTGGCCCATGTAGGCCTCTGGGGCTGGTGGCCCCACCTGGTGGACCCCCGGACCCCACCGGTGGTCCCGGTACACTACCGGTGATGCCCGGAACACTTCCGGTGGCCAAACCCATACTTCCTATATATCAATCTTTACCTCCGGACCATTCCGGAACTCCTCGTGACGTGCGGGATCTCATCCGGGACTCCGAACAACATTCGGTAACCGCATGCATACTTTCCCTATAACCCTAGCGTCATCGAACCTTAAGTGTGTAGACCCTATGGGTTCAGGAACCATGCAGACATGACCGAGACACCTCTCCGGCCAATAACCAACAGCGGGATCTGGATACCCATGTTGGCTCACACATGCTCCATGATGATCTCATCGGATGAACCACGATGTCAAGGACTTAATCAATCCCGTATACAATTCCCTTTGTCTAGCGGTACGATACTTGCCCAAGATTCGATCGTCGGTATCCCGATACCTTGTTCAATCTCGTTACCGGCAAGTCTCTTTACTCGTTCCGTAACACATCATCCCGTGATCAACTCCTTGGTCACATTGTGCACATTATGATGATGTCCTACCGAGTGGGCCCAAAGATACCTCTCCGTTTACACGGAGTGACAAATCCCAGTCTCGATTCGTGCCAACCCAACAGACACTTTCGGAGATACCTGTAGTGTACCTTTATAGCCACCCAGTTACGTTGTGACGTTTGGCACACCCAAAGCACTCCTACGGTATCCGGGATTTGCACAATCTCATGGTCTAAGGAAATGATACTTGACATTAGAAAAGCTTTAGCATACGAACTACACGATCTTTGTGCTAGGCTTAGGATTGGGTCTTGTCCATCACATCATTCTCCTAATGATGTGATCCCGTTATCAACGACATCCAATGTCCATGGCAAGAAACCGTAACCATCTATTGATCAACGAGCTAGTCAACTAGAGGCTTACTAGGGACATGGTGTTGTCTATGTATCCACACATGTATCTGAGTTTCCTATCAATACAATTCTAGCATGGATAATAAACGATTATCATGAACAATGAAATATAATAATAACTAATTTATTATTGCCTCTAGGGCATATTTCCAATAGTCTCCCACTTGCACTAGAGTCAATAATCTAGTTCACATCGCCATGTGATTAACCCTCAAAGGTCACATCGCCATGTGACCAACATCCAAGAGTCTACTAGACTCGATGATCTAGTTCACATCACTATGTGATAAACACTCAAAGAGTTCTGGGTTTGATCATGTTATGCTTGTGAGAGAGGTTGTAGTCAACGGGTCTTGCCATATTCAGATCCCTATGTATTTCGCAAAACTTTATATCGTAGATGCTGCTACCACGTTCCACTTGGAGCTATTCCAAATTATTGCTCCAGTGTACTTATCCGGTATCTCTACTCAGAGCTATCCGGATAGGTGTTAAGCTTGCATCGACGTAACTCTTTACGTCGAACTCTTTACCACCTCCATAACCGAGAAACATTTCCTTATTCCTCTAAGGATAATATTGACCGCTATCTGGTGATCTACTCCTAGATCACCTTTGTACCCTCTTGCCAGACATGTGGCAAGGCACACATCAGGTGCGGTACCTCAGCATGGCATACCGTATAGAGCCTATGACAAAAGCATAGGGGACGACCTTCGTCCTTTCTCTTTCTTATGCCATGGTCAAGCTTTGAGTCTTACTCAACTTCACACCTTACAACTCAGGTAAGAACCCCTTCTTTGACTGATCTATTTTGAACTCCTTCAAAAATATGTCAAGGTGTGTGTTCTTTGAAAGTACCATCAGGCGTCTTAATCTATCTCTATAGATCTTGATGCCCAATATGTAAGCAGCTTTATCCAGGTCTTCCTTTGAAAATCACTCTTCAAACAACCGTTTATGCTTTCCAGAAATTCTACATTATTTCGTATCAACAATATGTCATCCACATATACTTATCAGAAATGTTGTAGTGCTCCCAATCACTTTCTTGTAAATACAAGTTTCTAGCAAACATTGTATAAACCTAAAAGCTTTGATCACTCCATCAAAGCATATATTCCGATTCCGATATGCTTGCTCTAGTCCATAGAAGGATTGCTGGAGCCAGCATACCTTTTAGCGTCCTTAGGATCGACAAAACCTTTTATTGTATCACATACAACTTTTCTTACGAAAACTTGGTAAGAAAACTTGTTTTGACATCCATCTGTAAGATTTCATAATCGAAAAATACAGCTAATGCTAACATGATTCCGACGGACTTAAGCATCGCTACAGGTGAGAGATTCTCATTGTAGTCAACTCCTTGAACTTGTGAAAAGACTCTTTCCCATAAGTCGAGCTTCATAGACGGTAACATTACCGCCCACGTCCGTCTTCTTCTTAAAGATCCATTTATCTCAATGGCTTGCCAATCATCGGGCAAGTCCACCAAAGTCCATACTTTGTTCTGATATATGGATCCTATCTCGGATTTCATGGCTTCTAACCATTTGTCGGAATACAGGCCCACCATCGCTTCTCCATGGCTCGTAGGTTCATTATTGTCTAACAACATGATATCTAAGACAGGATTACCGTACCACTTAGGAGTAGTACATATCCTTGTCGACCTACGAGGTTCAATAGCAACTTGATCCGAAGCTTCATGATCACTATCATTAACTTCCTATTCAACAGACATAGGTGCCACAGAAAACATCTTTCTGTGTCGCATCATTCTCTAGTTGAAATAAAGGTTCGACAACCTCATCAAGTTCTATCTTCCTCCTACTCAATTCTTTCGAGAGAAACTCCTTCTCGAGAAAGGACCCGTTCTTAGCGACAAACAATTTGCCCTCGGATCTGAGATAGAAGGTATACCCAACTGTCACCTTTGGGTATCCTATGAAGATGTGTTTGTCCGCTTTGGGTTTGAGCTTCTCTGGCTGAAGCCTTAAGCATCGCAGCCCCAAACATTAAGAAACGACAACTTTGGTTTCTTGCCAAACCAATGTTCATACGATGTCGTCTCAACGGACTTAGATGGTGTCCTATCTAAAGTGAATGCAGCTGTCTCTAATGCATAACCTCAAAATGAAAACGGTATATCGGTAAGAGACATCATAGATCGCACCATATCTCATAAGGTTCGATTACGACGTCCGGACACACCATTACTGTTGGGGATATTACTACTGGGCGTAAACCGGCCTATCTAGGCCGGGTTAACTTCATCAGTAGTTAAGTATGTTAAAGCCCATGAAGGTAGATGAGGGCTCAAGACCCATAATCGGTTGAGAGCCTGTAGCCATAAACCGGCGTCAATATGTAACTTGTATTGTAAGTTAGGAATAAGTAGAGACCAAACCGGACACATCTATGAGCCGGTGTTGGGACTCTGTAAACCGACGGGCGTCACCCATGTATATAAGGGGACGACCAGGCGGCGGTTCAAGAACAACAGACAACAACTCGAGACATAGGCGAAGCTTGTTTGCTCCCTAGTCATCGAAACCCCATCAATTCCATCACAACTAGATGTAGGCTTTTACCTTCATTGAAGGGGCCGAACTAGTATAAACTATCTTGTGTCCTTGTGTCTGCTTTAACCCCTTCAAGCTAACCCGCCGCGATGGCTCCACGACTAAGTCCTTTCTCTAGGACATCTGCCGTGACAAAACCACGACAGTTGGCGCCCACCGTGGGGCTATCGCACGATGGTTTCCGGTTCTTGGAGGGCCGCTTTGAAGGACTCGAGGGCTACGCTGTAGGCCGGATGACTAAGAGTCGTCGCGGCAAGGTCTACATCGACGACGCAGGCTGGGGCCCTGAGGCCGGCTCAATTGAGTACGGGTACCGGGTCCCCTTTGGTAGCATTCACGTTTTCATTGGCAAGATCGGTGAACCGGGCCCTGAGCCGGACATTTGCACCGACCTCGTCGAGACGGCTCAGCGTGCGCAATCTGCCCGGGTTAAACCGGCCATGAAGCGTGCCTTCGTGGGAGTCATCCATGGAGGAAGTTATGAGGACGGATCGGAGTTTTGCGGGGCGACTGTAGTTTGTTCCGGTGACGAATCTTCGACCGGAGAAACCGAATCTCTTTATCAGCTACAAGATGGCCGGATTGGGAGCTGTTCCGATGGCGACAGTATTCCGGACCCCTGTGATCTGCCCAACCGGGTTGGAATATTCATGACCGGAACACAAGCAACGCTTCATTCTTCGACAGCCGCGGCAACGATCTCCGGTTCAGCAGCGGCGATGGCTGCCGGGGCAGGAGGCCCTGTGCGCCCGCTGGCTCAGGTTCTATCAGAACTATTTGATGCGTTGGCTGTGCTTATGACGGAAGTTAATCCGCCAGATCAGGACATTCACAACACGGAGATTGCAAAGGTAAAGGAACAGATCACCCAGGCCAAGGCGGATCTGGTGGCTGAGGACACCAGGATGGCCGCAAAGCGGGCCGCTTTAGACGCACAGGCCTACAGGCTTATGTTGGACCAGAGCATGTCGCATGAAGTCATGAGGAGGAAGCACCGATCCCGCTTACCTCCGGTTTTCGAGGCCAGAGACCTTTTCAACACTCCAGGACCAAGAGCCGGCAATCCGCTGGAGGGGAACCGGGCAGAAGCCCCTGGGACCGGTGCACCGGTTCAGCCTCGTCAGATGGACCCGCCTCGTCAAAACACCGTTATACCTCAGGATGCTTTAACACCTCCGGGTCACTACTCCAACCCAATGGACAATCTTGTTGCCGTTGCTGCACGGCTGGAGGCCATTCCAATTGAAGGTGACTTGCCGCAGGTAGTAGAGACGCGACGGGTCAAGGAACTTTTGA
The DNA here is from genome assembly GCF_056163025.1 of Triticum urartu. Classification (NCBI taxonomy): domain Eukaryota; kingdom Viridiplantae; phylum Streptophyta; class Magnoliopsida; order Poales; family Poaceae; genus Triticum; species Triticum urartu. The sequence goes on along the minus strand of NC_141877.1, from coordinate 631,882,007 downwards.
GGACAGCTTTGGCCCAACAGGAAGCGTACTCATACAGCCGCGACCGGATCCACTCGACCCCCCGTCCAAGCCAGAGCTGTAGCAGACATATGGATGAACCAGCAGTGTCGAGTAATGAACGACGTGGAGCACCCCGTGGCAACAACCCGACGGGTGGTGCTGATGACGCTCAGGAAGTGGTGAACCGGGCCCGAGCGCGCAGGGAGGCCAAGTTAGCCGCACAGCATCAGGCTCGGCAGCTCACGCCGGTTCGTCCAACCATCTCAATCAAAACTGGTGTTACTTCTAGTTCTTTGGGGGTGCCGTGCCTTATCCCCGCTTTACGCAACGTGCGCCTGCCCAAGGATTACAAAGGCCCGTGCAAGGTACCAAATTACACGGCGGATCAACCTCCAGAGACATGGGTGGAGAGCTATGAGATGGCCATGGAGATGCTTGATGTGGATGACACGGCGTGTGCGAAATACTTCACCATGATGCTTGAAGGAACGGCCCGTACTTGGTTAAAAAGCTTGCCAGCTAATTCTATCAGTTCATGGGCCCAATTACGAGCCCGGTTTATCAGCAATTTCAAGGATACCTATAAACAGCCTATGTCGATAGTGGACTTAGCTGCATGCGTCCAGGAGGAAGGAGAATCAACGACTCATTGGGTGCGCCGGGTTTCACAAGTGTTGCACTCCTCAGACCGCATCAACGCTGACACCGCAGTATTAACCCTAGAAGGCAACTGCCGGTTTGGGCCCCTGAAGTTGAAATTGGGATGGATGAAGCGTCATTGCACCAACATGGGGACCCTCATGGCCGCTTTGGTGAAATATGCTGATTCTGATAGTACCAAGGATCCCGAATCTGATGATGACAAGACAGGGAAAGGGAAGAAGAACAGCAGCTCCAAAGGTCAGCAGCATCACTGGGTAAGCAATGGCGGAGGAGGCAAGCGTAAAGCGGATGGTAACATGGACTTTGTGGCTAATACCAACGCACAGGACAATGGCCAGCGACGCAAGGGTAGGCCAAAAAATCGTAATGGAGCACCCAAACCTAACCCAAACCGCCTAAACTATCTGCTAAGCCAGCCCTGTTCAAGACATGGGACGAAGGAGGAGCCAGCAAACCACCTTTGGAAGGATTGCTTTATTATGCAGGAGTTCAAGAATTCTAATAATTTCCGGTATGATCACGAATCTGGCGGTGGCTCAGGGTCCGGGCCGGGTTACGGTGGAGGAAGTTCCGGTTCAGGATTTAATGGTAATCCGGGCGGGCATAATGGTCAAAATAGTCAGAACAACCAGGGTGGTTACAACAACAGCAACAACAGTCAGGTTACCAGAGCAACCCAAAGCAGTTGAGTAGTGGGCAGTACCATGTCTTTACCACTAGCTTGGACAAGCGAGACCGGAAGGTTCAGAGGTGGGCAGTCAACTCTGTTGAACCGGCCATACCTCGTTATCTACGTTGGTCTGAACAGCCAATCATATGGAGCAGAGAGAATCACCCACCCCAGGTCGATAATCCGGGTCAGTTGGCTCTGGTGGTGGCGCCTCAGGTGGGAGGTTATAAGTTCACCAAGGTGCTCATGGATGGAGGGAGCAGCATTAACATCCTGTACTATGAGACCTTCCGTCGTATGGGACTAACAGATAAGAATCTCAAACCATCTAATACAGTATTCCACGGTGTAGTGCCTGGCAGATCAGCATATCTCGTTGGTAAGATAGCTCTCGAAGTGGCCTTTGGGGATGATCATGATTCCAGGTCGAAGACATTGACGTTTGAAGTGGTGAAAATCCAAAGTCCATATCATGCCCTGTTTGGGCGACCGGCATACGCCAAGTTTATGGCTCGGCCCTGTTATGTGTATTTGCAGCTCAAGATGCCGGGTCACAAGGGGACAATAACGGTTCACGGAAGCCGCAAAATCGCTTTGGAATGCGAGGAAGGAGATGCGGCTTATGCAGAGTCGGTTTGTGCCACCGAGGAGCTGAAGTACTATAAAGACAATGTTGATCCGGCGGACATGACTCCGTTGAAGAAGCCAACTATGGAGCATGATCCGGCCCTGAAGTTCAAATCGGCAGCAGAAACTAAGCTTGTTGACTTCGTACCTGGCAATTCGTGCAAGCAGTTCAGCATCAGTGCCAACTTGGATCCGAAATAGGAAAGCGCGCTCATCGAGTTCATCCGTGAGAATCGGGACATTTTTGCATGGAAGCCCTCTGACATGCCAGGTGTACCGAGGCAACTCGCTGAGCACACACTTAATGTGGATCCTAAATATAAACCGGTGAAACAGTTCCTCCGCCAGTTTAACGAAGAAAGACGCAAGGCGATTGGAGAAGAGGTAGCCAGGCTCTTAGCAGCTGGCTTTATTGTTGAAGTTTTTCACCCCGAGTGGCTTGCCAATCCGGTGCTGGTCCTCAAGAAAAACGGCACCTGGCGCATGTGTGTGGATTACACAGATCTTAATAAAGCTTGTCCAGCAGATCCTTTTGCCCTCCCCCGTATTGATCAAATTATTGATGCTACGGCGGGTTGTGAGCGTTTAAGTTTTTGGATGCGTATTCTGGCTATCATCAGATCAAAATGGCAGTTAAGGACCAGGAGAAGACAACATTTATAACTCCCTTTGGAGCCTTCTGCTATGTGTCTATGCCCTTCGGGCTCAAGTGTGCCCAGGCAACTTACCAACGGTGTGTACAAAATTGTCTTCACAAGCAGATTGGCCGTAATGTACATGCTTACGTGGATGATATCGTGGTTAAATCCAGGGAGAAGGAGACTCTGATTGATGATTTGAAGGAAACCTTTGATAACCTGAGAACATACAAGATGATGCTTAATCCGGACAAGTGTGTCTTTGGTGTACCGGCGGGCAAGCTATTGGGTTTTCTAGTGTCCAACAGGGGAATTGAGGCTAATCCGGAGAAGATCACGGCTATCACCTCCCTGGCTAAACCAAAGTGTATCAACGATGTTCAACGCCTGGCAGGCCGGATTGCTGCGCTAAGCCGGTTTATCAGTCGCCTGGGTGAGAAGGCAATCCCTTTGTATCAGATGTTGAAAAAGACGGATCAGTTTGTCTGGAGTTCTGCTGCTGATGAAGCATTTGAGGACTTAAAGCGGCAATTGGCCAATTCGCCTGTGCTCGCCGCTCCCATTGACAAGGAGCCGTTACTGCTATATGTTGCTGCTAATGTTCGGGCGGTCAGCGTAGCTATTGTGGTGGAGCGAAAGGAGGCAGGTAAGGAGCATCCGGTTCAATGTCCGGTCTATTATATCAGCGAGGTGCTCATTGAGTCCAAGCAAAGGTATCCGAATTGGCAGAAGCTGGTGTATGGAGTTTTTATGGCAAGCCGGAAGCTTAAACAATATTTCCAAGGGCACTCAATTACGGTGGTCAGTTCTGCTCCTTTGGGAGATATCATCCAGAACCGGGAAGCAACCGGCCGAATTGCAAAGTGGGCCATAGAGCTGGGGCCGTACGGTTTGAAGTATGTGCCTCGGACAGCGGTTAAGTCTCAAGCACTTGTTGATTTCATCAATGATTGGACGGAAATGCAAGCACCTGAAGAAAAACCGGATCATACGTATTGGACCATCCATTTTGACGGATCCAGGCAGTTGGAAGGCTCGGGGGCTGGAGTCGTATTAACTTCCCCACGAGGTGATAAGTTTTGTTATGTTCTCCGTTTAATGTTCCCTTGTACTAACAATGCAGCTGAGTATGAAGCCTTGCTCCATGGTCTCCGGATGGCTAAGGAGATGAATCTAAGTCGAGTTAAGTGCTTCGGTCACTCGGACCTTGTGGCTCAGCAAGTGTCTGGCACTTGGGACTCCAAGGACCCACTCATGGCAGCATATCGCCGTGAGGTGGATACTGTCGTAGGTTATTTCAAAGGCTATCAGGTGGACCACGTGGACCGGCGGAAAAATGAAGCGGTAGACGCTTTAAGCCGTCTGGGCTCTCAGCGCAAACCGGTCCCACCCAATGTTTTTCTGGATGTGCTGCACAACCCGTCGGTCAAGATCCCTGGTGAAGAGGATTTGGCTATTCCTGATCCGGAGGCTCAATTGGTGGCAGTTCTTCATGTTATTCCGGATTTGACGCTTCCTTACCTGGCGTACAAGAACCGGGGCGAGTTGCCAGAGGATGAGATTCTGGCCCGGCAGATAATCCGGCGATCCAAGTCCATGGCTATCATCAACGGCGAGTTGCATCATTGCAGTGTATCAGGAGCTTTTCAACGTTGCGTGTCTCCTGAAGAAGGCCGCGAAATTTTGCGTGAAATCCACGAAGGAGATTGTGGTCACCGGTTCAAAGTCTCTGGTGGCTAAAGCGTTTCGCCATGGCTTCTATTGGTTAACTGCTCATGCTGATGCGGAGGATCTGGTCAGACGATGTGATGGTTGCCAAAGGTTTTCAAGACGTGCTCATGTACCGGCTCAAGAATTGAGAATTATTCCAATTACTTGACCGTTTGCGACTTGGGGGCTGGATATGGTTGGGCCTTTCAAAAGGTCCAAAGATAAGAAGACCCACCTCCTGGTGGCGGTTGACAAGTTTACAAAGTGGGTGGAGGCAGAACCTGTTAGCAAGTGTGATGCGGCCACGGCGGTTCAGTTCATCAAAAAGGTGATTTTCCGGTTTGGCTTTCCGCACAGTATTATCACAGATAATGGTACCAATTTGTCCAAAGGTGCTATGAAGGAGTTCTGCGAACGGGAGCACATCCGGCTCGACGTTTCATCAGTGGCACATCCACAGTCCAATGGTCAAGCAGAAAGAGCTAATCAAGAGATCTTGAGAGGCATCAAGCCCCGGCTCATGGTTCCTTTGCAGAGAACGCCGGGTTGTTGGGTAGAAGAATTACCATCTGTGTTGTGGAGCATCAATACAACACCCAACAGATCAACAGGATACACACCGTTCTTCATGGTTTATGGAGCGGAGGCGGTTCTCCCCAGTGATATCCGTCATGATTCACCTCGTGTCACGGCTTATATTGAAGCGGACAACGAGACAACACGGCAAGATGCTTTGGACCGGTTGGATGAAGAGCGTGACATCGCAGCCGCCCGATCGGTGATTTACCAGCAGGATCTTCGTCGTTATCACAGTCGCCGGGTCAGAACCAGAACCTTTCAGGAAGGAGCTTTGGTGCTTCGGCTCATCCAAGATCAGACTGATATGCATAAGCTATCCCCACCTTGGGAGGGGCCTTTCGTGGTCAGCAAGAATCTGCACAACGGGTCGTACTATCTGATCGATATTCGAGAGCATAAGGACTCACGTACATCAGAGGAGGAGACTAACAGGCCGTGGAATATAGCTCATCTTCGGCCTTACTATACCTGAGCCATTGGCTATACTTATGTACATATTACGACAATGTATATATTATGATTAAATATAATAAACCGGAGCCTCAGCTAAAGCGGGGTATCTGTTCTTTTACATCATGTGAGGTTACACAGAGCTGCTCTAAAGCGGCCTCCGGTTTACCCCTTGAGTTCGCTTTGCTAAAAGCATCGTGTTATATCACTTGGAGGATTGGTCGTGTCCGAACCAATACCATGCCTCTTGATAGGCGAGAGCCACCAGATCACTTGGGGACTTGGTCATGTCTGAACCAGTCATGCCTCTTGATCGGCCTAAGGCCACATAATCACTTGGGGGCTTGGTCGAACCTGAACCATGACCATGCCATTTGGTCGGCATAAATGCCACAGAATCACTTGGGGACCTGGCTGACTAGAACCATAGTTACACCTAATGGGAGCTTGATCGTGTTTGGCCATGGTAACGCCATTTGATCAGCTTAAATAAACCTTTTTTGGCAAACGTTTTTGTCGTTGCTTTTGTTTCACACTTTTCTTTGAAGGGTTTTTTTTGCTTTTCATTGTGTTTTTTAAACCGACAAAGTTTTTTAACTAATCAATTGACGGAACACAGTTCACGTCAATCCGGAGACTATTTGTTCGGTTTGATCCTTGTTGTTAACATCCTCTTATGGAGTAACACGGTGTTTATTATAACCCGGCACGGTTTACATGGTAAAACCAGCGTCATATATATATACAGGAGCTGTTATCTCCTCCAACAGTGTGGGTTTGCAAAACTCCGCTTCAAGATTGGCCAAGACAACTTCACACTCAACGATGGCAGGTATTATGTATCTCAAAAATTTGATCATATACTTAAAATTTTGTTTTGGATGTTTTGATTTCATATATACAGACATCATATTCCGCCTGACGGTACAACCGCGGTGGCACTTGACGAATTTCTCATTTCAGAAAGTGTTTTGGAAAGTTCATTACCACAGGAAGAACAAGTTATGCACGAAGGCATATCAACATCAAAGGTATCAGCTAGCCTATTACAAGGCAACATGGTGCCCATAATAATATAATTGTTTTTCACAAATGAGAGGCAGTTTTAAAAACGGCTTCCGCTTCAAGCTTGGTCACCAGCCTGGCCTGATGGTTGTGGGTCATCCTGCGCCGCTTCAGCTTCCGTTCCTCTACCCAGTGGCTGGAAATCCACAGTTGTCCAGTCGGTTCCCATTAATGCTTGAAAAACAGCTTCATCATGGATCAGCAATGACGGGTCAATATCGGGAGCGTAAGTATGCTTACGGATTGGAGGGATCAGATTTTCCAATTCATGGATTGGTGCAGCTATTCGCTTGTTCTGACTGTCATATTGTGCTTGATAATGAGACAAGTCTGCTTCCTCAGCCAACTGACAGGCTAGTGGACGTACCTCCCGGTTTATTGCTCGCAGATCCGCTTCACCAAATTCTGACCCGTCTTCCTTCAAGCTGGGATAGCCCTGAGCCGCTTCAATAGGATCAAAATCCGGCACCCAGGCTTTTGCCTGGATTAAGGCATTGATTGCACCGGTTCGAGCAGTAGATTTCTTCAGCTCTTCAACCCAGGCAGGAAGCACTGACAGTTTCATCAGAGTATCTTGAATCAAAGTGGGCGCCGGTTTGTTATGAGACACGGTACAGATGATCCGCTGGGCACCAGTATACAATTGTTCAACCAATGTATAGGCGGCTTTCAATTTCTTCCGCACATCTGACCCCAAGTGACCAATGCGTGTCCCTGAAATACCATAAAGGGTTAATAAACCGACGACTCTGTAAGAAGGCAGAGCCAATTCAGAAGGCAAGCTGGCTTACCAAAGATAGCAGTGGTCATGGCATGAACATGCCGCTTTATGCTGGTCAGTTCATCCGTCACTGGTTTTAGTGCACCCTCGGCATCCTCTGCTCGTTTGATCAAAGCGAACTTTTCAGTGGCCCAATCCGCCCGTTTCTTCTTGAAATTCTCCTTAAGTTGTTCCATGGCGCTTAAAGCACTGGCCAATTCCTCTTTTGCTTTGGAGGTTTCAGCCTGTTGGGTTTTCAGGTTTTCTTGAAGATCGATGACTTGGTTTTCTTTCGTCTTCAGCTCCGCCTGCATGCATATAGATATATGTTTCAACAAATCGGTAGAAGGATTCAAGTACCAACCACATAACAAGTTATGCGCTTAGCACTTGGGGGCTAATGCATATTCGATCTTCATCTTTCAATTGTTTACAAAGTCCCAAGATCAATACAAGCATTCAACTTGGCACTTGGGGGCTAATGGCTATTTGATCATATATATTCTGATGCGGCAGTTTCAATTACTTAAAGTACCGGTTGAACTACGCTAAGTTGAACCGGCCCTTGGGGGCTACATCAGCAAATTTCAAAGCATCAAGATTTATATTATTAAGTCCCGGTTTGAAAGAATATTTCAAACCGGCCCTTGGGGGCTAGGAGAGTCAACAAGAATGGAAGCATACAAGCAGGAAGGAGCATATGGAAGTTACCTCATATTTATCTTTCATCATATTAACCAGACCGGCTTTGTAGTCACGGCTGGTATACAGCCGGTTCAGATAGCCGGAATGGATATCTTGGGCGTTCAGAGCAGCGTAAGTCGTCAGATCAGCGTTCCACTTGCCTTTGCCAAAAGCAGCAAATTCTTCATTGGCAGAATGTTTGGATAAAGCGATAGGATTGCTTGGCTCAGTATGGCCAGTGCCAGTAATGACAACCTCATCATCCTTGGTACCGCCGGTTTGCACTGGAGCTGTTGGCTTGTCAGTAGGTTTTGCTGGACCGGTGGAGCTTTCAATCCGGATGGAACCCGTGGGCTGATGGATAGGACCTGAGGTATCAGTAGGTCTCTCTTCAGCAATAAGATCATCATCTGGCTGCGGTGGATCATTGGGAATATCCTCAGGAATAGCCACTTCAGCATTGGGTGTCTTGTCTGCGTCAAGAATGACATCTTCTTCGGCCGCTTTGTCCAGGCGGGCTTTCTTGCTTGGCCTAGGTTTGGCCCTGAGAAGAATAATAAAATCAAATACAGCATATGTTCTAAGGCGATGTACTGCAAACATCTCAATAAGTATAGCTTACCCAAGCACCATTTTAAGCGGTGGGAGCTGAGTAGCCGAGGACTCGCCAGAAGATGAGTGGGAAGTAACCTGGTAACCGGAGTCAGATGGATTAAGAGGTTGATGAAAGCAGCCCGCTTTAGGACAAGCACTGACAAGCAAATTAGAGACCTCTGAATGGCGTTTCCGAACCGGACTATTCGGTAAACCGGCGGAGGTAACTACCTGGCTGCTGTGCCGGGTTGTGCGACGAGCTTCGTGTTGTTGGGTCTTCATAAGAAAGTTAGGATCCAAATAAGCAAGAGGATGAGAAAATTTAACTTTCCGGTTTGTCTGGTGGATTTTTTGTGAAGGCAAAGTTTCTGAATCGGAAGAGAGAATAATTACCTCTGCAACATCCGCGTGGCTGGCTTCGGCATCATCCTGACAAATATCATCATCAATAAGACGTATGAAAAATAAACCAAGTGAGTCAAGCTCTACCTCAAAGTCCGGATTATCTACATCATCATCAGCGGCCGGATTAGAAGATGTAGTGGTTCTTTTCCTATGGGCAGTCTTCTTCACAGCTTTAGTCTTTTGCCGGGTTGCTCTTTCCGGTTTGTCTGTTTTTTCTGGTTTCTCCTGCGGCAGTTTTTTGCTCCAAAACGGATCATTGCCCTGATTATGCAGATACTGATATTAAAAACAATGACCAGACATATCAATAACAAAATCAGCAAATAGAAAAATCAAAGTCTTACAACTGGCGGTTTGTTGGTGGCACAGAAGGGAAGCAGGCCGGTTCTAGCGCAGACATGTTCCGGTTCATTCAGTATCTTATGCACAGCTTCTGTGATTTCTTCATCGGAGAGCTGGAGTTTTGAATGTCGCAGTGGGTCATCAACACTGTCAGTATACTCGCACATCAAACCGGAGCGCTGACTAAGGGGAAGTATGCTCCATGATATCCAACAGCGAGTGAGATCAACCCCTGTTAAACCATTGGCCATAAAGGCTCTGAGCTTTGACAGCTGGGGAGCATATTTGCTTCTCTCCTGGGCAGTCAATCTTTGAGGAAAAGGGTGTGTATTGCTGAGCCGCTCCGGACGAAAGCCAGGCAAGGGATTCTCACCAGCAGGGGAGGTGTCTTTGCAGTAGAACCATGTCTGATTCCACTCCTTGGGGTGACTGTGCAGCTTGGCGTGAGGGTATGTGACCTCTTTCCTTTTCTGAATCGCCATGCCACACAACTCCGTATTAGAGCCATCAGTAAACTCAGTATGGCGGTTTAGATGGAAAAGATCTCTGAATAATTCCACTGTGGGCTCCTCTTGAAAGAACACCTCACAGAGCACTTGGAAGTGGAACATATTTGTAATAGAGTTGGGGCCAGTGTCTTGCGGATGGAGTTGGAAATCGGCTAAAACATCCCGGTAAAATTTAGAACCGGGCGGCTTAAAGCCCCGGGCTAAGTGATCTACAAAAACAACAACCTCTCCTTCTCGAGGTGTGGGAGGGCATTCTTTGCCAGGAGCCCTCCAATGGATGGTATCTTTGCTGCCTAAAGCGCCAATCAGGACTAAATCGTCCAGTTGATCCTCTGTGATGCGAGAAAGAACCCAATTGCACTCATATACTTGCTTGGCCATGATGGAATCTACAAGGTAGAAGATCCCGGTTCAAAAATGCATTTGATCAAGGTACGTTGGTATGGGCACTGTTAAACCGGAGACAGAACTATCTGAACCAGAGTTTCATGAAGCAACCAACATCTGGCGGTTCAACAAGGGGACTAATGGTATATACCGGTTTGTCAATTTTTTCTACAAAGTTAAACCGCCTGGTCTAAACATTGAACAGTCAAGATTGCAGATGAGTAAGTACACAAAAATAGATTTCACAAGATTATACTACAGCTTTGGATCTGGAACATGTTTATAAAGGAGATAAATATTCAAGGCCCAAAAGGAGCAGTGCCGAATCAATGAGCGAAGGTACGGATAAGATCTATGGTCTTAATATGCGAAAGTGAAAACGGAGGATAAAAAATACTGCTACACAGAGCAAAGATTCACAGACTCGTCTAAGGATCTATCATATGAACAGGAAGCAAGCGATGAACGCTAGAGAACATGGAAACCCTAGAACAGATCTATGATGAAAAGAATAGAAGACTTACCGGAGCTGAGGAAGAAGCGGAAGGTCGCCACGATGCTCTAGTACGCTCAGGGTGATGCAGCGGCCAAAGTTGGTGCAGAGGTTGACGGCGGCGGCGGAGCTCCGAAGCTGGGCGACACGAGGAAGATGAAGCAGAAGGGCACGAAGGGGAAAAAGAAATGACCCTTCGATCCTATTTATAAAGCAAGGGACATGGGTCAGGCGCGAAAATCAAGGGGATGCAAGTTTGGAAACAGAGCTGTCGCCTCGATTATCACAGATCTATTAAACAAGAAGGTATCATGGATAGTTTCTTTATGACAGATGACGTCACGCCGGTTTACAGCAATCAGAGAAGATGACATCACGGCGGTTCACCAAACTACAAGAAGATGTTGAAGATGAAGTTTTTGCTAAGGATTGAGATGAACCTATTTAAATCAATCTGGGGCCTAATGTTGGGGATATTACTACTGGGCGTAAACCGGCCTATCTGGGCCGGGTTAACTTCATCAGTAGTTAAGTATGTTAAAGCCCATGAAGGTAGATGAGGGCTCAAGACCCATAATCGGTTGAGAGCCTCTAGCCGTAAACCGGCGTCAATATGTAACTTGTATTGTAAGTTAGGAATAAGTACAGACCAAACCTGACACATCTATGAGCCGGTGTTGGGACTCTGTAAACCGATGGGCGTCACCCATGTATATAAGGGGACGACCCGGCGGCGGTTCAAGAACAACAGACAACAACTCGAGACATAGGCGAAGCTTGTTTGCTCCCTAGTCATCGAAATCCCATCAATTCCATCACAACTAGACGTAGGCTTTTACCTTCATCGAAGGGGCCGAACTAGTATAAACTCTCTTGCGTCCTTGTTTCCGCTTTAACCCCTTCAAGCTAACCCGTCGCGATGGCTCCATGACTAAGTCCTTTCTCTAGGACATCTGCCGTGACAAAACCACGACAATTACCCTGTGGTGTTCCAGGTGGCTTCAACTGTGAAACAATTCCATAATGTCTTAAGTGATTGCCAAACTCATAACTCAGAAAATCCCCTTTTGATCAGATCATAGGAACATGATCTTTTTGTTATGATGATTCTTAACTTCACTCTGAAATCGCTTGAACTTTTCAAATGTTTCAGACTTGTGCTTAATTAAGTAAATATACCTATATCTACTCAAATCGTCAGTGAAGATGAGAAAATAGCGATATCCACCGCATGCTTCAATTCTCATTGGATCACACGCATCAGCATGTATGATTTCCAACAAGTCACTTGCCCATTTCATTGTACCTGAAAACGGGGTCTTAGTCATCCTGCCCATGAGGCATGGCTCGCATGTGTCAAGCGATTGAAAATCAAGTGACTCCAAACATCCATCGACATGGAGTTTCTTCATGCATCTTACGCCAATATGACTTAAGCGGCAGTGCCACAAGAAAGTGGTACTTTCATTATTAACTCTACATCTTTTGGCGTGAACATGTGTACTACCACAACCGAGATTCAATGAACCATTCACATAGGGTGCATGACCATGAAGGTATCATTCATGTAAAACAGAATAACCATTATTCTCTAACTTAAATGAATGACCATATTGCAATGAACATGATCTAATCATATTCATGCTCAACGTAGACACCTGATAACATGTATCTAGGTTCAATACTAATCTCGAAGGCAGATGGAGCGTGCGATGGCTATCTCATCAACTTTGGAAACACTTCCAACACACATCGTCATCTCGCCCTTAGCCAGTTTCCGTTTAGTCCGTAGCTTTTGCTTCAAGTCACCAGTAATAGCAACTGAACCGGTATCCAATACCCAGGTGCTACCAGGAATACTAGTGAGGTACACATTAATGACACGTATAAATTTTGTTGAAGTTGCCAGCCTTCTTATCTACCATGCATTTGGGGTAATTCCGCTACCAGTGACCGTCCCCTTTACAATAGAAGCACTTAGTCTCGGGTTTGGGTTCAACCTTGGGTTCCTTCAATTGAGCGGCAACTGGTTTGCCATCCATATGAAGTTTCCCTTCTAGCCCTTGCCCTTCTTGAAACCAGTGGTCTTGTTAAACCATCAACACTTGATGCTCCTTCTTGATTTCTACCTTTTGCGGTCTTAAGCACCGCGAACAGCTCCGGGATCAACTCCATCCCTTGCATGTCATAGTTCATCACGAAGATCTAGTAGCTTAGTGATAGTGGCTAGAGAACTCTATCAATCACTATCTTATCTGGAAGTTTAACTCCCACTTGATTTAAGTGATTGTAGCACCCAGACATTATGAGCACATGCTCACTAGTTGAGCTATTCTCCTCCATCTTGTTGGCTAAAGAACTTGTCAGAGGTCTCACACCTCTCAACACGGGCATGAGCCTGAAATCCCAATTTCAGCTCTTGGAACATCTCATATGTCTTATGGCGTTCAAAATGTCATTGGAATCCCGATTCTAAGCCGTAAAGTATGGTGCACTAAACTATCAAGTAGTCATCAGGATGTGTCTGTCAGGTGTTCACAACATCCACAGACGACGTTGTAGGGGTTTGCACATCGAGCGGTGCATCAAAGACGTAAGCCTTCTGTGTAGCAGTGAGGACACTCCTCGGACTACGGACCTAGTCCGCATCAGTGCTTACAATATCTTTCAACTTGGTCTTTCTCTAGGAACGTATTGAAACAGGGAGCTACAACGTGAGCTATTTATCTACAACATATTTGCAAAGACAATTTAGACTATGTTCATGATAATTAAGTTCATCTAATCAAATTATTTAATGAACTCCCACTTAGATAGACATCCCTCTAGTCATCTAAGTGAAACATGATCCGAGTCAACTAGGCCGTGTCCGATCATCACGTGAGACGGACTAGTCAACATCGGTGAACATCTTCATGTTGATCGTATCTTCTATACGACTCATGCTCGACCTTTCGGTCTTCCGTGTTCCGAGGCCATGTCTGTACATGCTAGGCTCATAAAGTCAACCTAAGTGTATTGCGTGTGTAAATCTGGCTTACACCCATTGTATTCGAATGTTAGAATCTATCACACCCGATCATCACGTGGTGCTTCAAAACAACGAACCTTCGCAACGGTGCACAGTTAGGGGGAACACTTTCTTGAAATTATTACGAGGGATTATCTTATTTAAGCTACCATCGTTCTAAGCAAATAAGATGTAAAACATGATAAACATCACATGCAATCAAATAGTGACATGATATGGCCAATATCATTTTGCTCCTTTTGATCTCCATCTTCGGGGCTCCATGATCATCGTTGTCACCGGCATGACACCATGATCTCCATCATCGTGTCTTCTTGAAGTTGTCTCGTCATCTATTACTTCTACTACTATGGCTAACGCTTTAGCAATAAAGTAAAGTAATTACATGACGTTTATGTTGACACGCAGGTCATAAATAAATTAAGACAACTCCTATGGCTCCTGTCGGTTGTCATACTCATCGACATGCAAGTCGTGATTCCTATTACAAGAACATGATCAATCTCATACATCACATATATCATTCATCACATCCTTTTGGCCATATCACATCACAAGGCATATGCTGCAAAAACAAGTTAGACGTCCTCTAATTGTTGTTGCAAGTTTTTACGTGGCTGCTATAGGTTTCTAGCAAGACCATTTCTTACCTACGCGAAAACCAGAACGTGATATGCCAATTTCTATTTACCCTTCATAAGGACCCTTTTCATCGAATTCGATCCGACTAAAGTGGGAGAGACAGACACCCGCTAGCCACCTTATGCAACTAGTGCATGTCATTCGGTGGAACCAGTCTCACGTAAGAGTACGTGTAAGGTCGGTCCGGGCCGCTTCATCCCACGATGCTGCCGAATCAAGATAAGACTAGTAACGTCAAGTAAATTGACAATATCGACGCCCACAACTGCTTTGTGTTCGACTCGTGCATAGAAACTACGCATAGACCTAGCTCATGATGCCACTGTTGGGGAACGTAGCAGAAATTCAAAATTTTCTACGCATCACCAAGATCAATCTATGGAGTAATCTAGCAACGAGGGGAAGGAGAGTGCATCTACATACCCTTGTAGATCGCTAAGCGGAAGCGTTCAAGTGAACGGGGTTGATGGAGTCGTACTCGTCGTGATTCAAATCACCGATGATCCTAGTGCCGAACGGACGACACCTCCGTGTTCAACACACGTACAGCCCGGTGACGTCTCCTATGCCTTGATCCAGCAAGGGGAGAAGGAGAGGTTGGGGAAGACTCCATCCAGCAGCAGCACGGTGGTGTGGTGGTGGTGGAGGAGTGCGGGACTCCAGCAGGGCTTAGCCAAGCACTACGAGAGACGAGGAGGGAGAGAGGTAGGGCTGCGCCAACAGGGAGAGCAAATCACACGTATTGGGCAACCCCAAACCTCAAGTATATATAGGGGGAGGGGAGGGGCTGTGACCCCACCTAGGGTTCCCTCCCTAGGGGTGGCGGCAGCCCCCAGATCCCATCTGGGTGGCGGCCACAAGGGGGAGAGGGGGAGGCGCACCTGGGGTGGGCCTTAGGGCCCATCTGCCCTAGGGTTTGCCCCTTCCCCTCTTGGAGGCGCCTTGGGCCTTGGTGGGAGGCGCCCCAGCCCACCTAGGGGCTGGTCCCTTCCCACTATTGGCCCATGTAGGCCTCCGGGGCTGGTGGCCCCACCTGGTGGACCCCCGGACCCCTCCGGTGGTCCCGGTACACTACCGGTGATGCCCGGAACACTTCCGGTGACCAAAACCATACTTCCTATATATCAATCTTTACCTCCGGACCATTCCGGAACTCCTCGTGACGTCCGGGATCTCATCCGGGACTCCGAACAACATTCGGTAACCGCGTGCATACTTTCCCTATAACCCTAGCGTCATCGAACCTTAAGTGTGTAGACCCTACGGGTTCGGGAACCATGCAGACATGACCGAGACACCTCTCCGGCCAATAACCAACAGTGGGATCTGGATACCCATGTTGGCTCCCACATGCTCCACGATGATCTCATCGGATGAACCACGATGTCAAGGACTTAATCAATCCCGTATACAATTCCCTTTGCCTAGCGGTACGATACTTGCCCGAGATTCGATCGTCGGTATCCCGATACCTTGTTCAATCTCGTTACCGGCAAGTCTCTTTACTCGTTCCGTAACACATCATCCTGTGATCAACTCCTTGGTCACATTGTGCACATTATGATGATGTCCTACCGAGTGGGCCCAGAGATACCTCTCCGTTTACACGGAGTGACAAATCCCAGTCTCGATTCGTGCCAACCCAACAGACACTTTCGGAGATACCTGTAGTGTACCTTTATAGCCACCCAGTTACGTTGTGACGTTTGGCACACCCAAAGCACTCCAACTGTATCCGGGAGTTGCACAATCTCATGGTCTAAGGAAATGATACTTGGCATTAGAAAAGCTTTAGCATACGAACTACACGATCTTTGTGCTAGACTTAGGATTGGGTCTTGTCCATCACATCATTCTCCTAATGATGTGATCCCGTTATCAACGACATCCAATGTCCATGGTCAGGAAACCGTAACCATCTATTGATCAACGAGTTAGTCAACTAGAGGCTTACTAGGGACATGGTGTTGTCTATGTATCCACACATGTATCTGAGTTTCCTATCAATACAATTCTAGCATGGATAATAAACGATTATCATGAACAATGAAATATAATAATAAATAATTTATTATTGCCTCTAGGGCATATTTCCAACAATAAGCCTTGCAAGCAATGTAACTAATGAGTTAGTTGCAGGATGATGCATTATTGAACGAGTAAAGAGACTTGCCGGTAACGAGATTGAACTAGGTATGATGATACCGACGATCGAATCTCGGGCAAGTAACTGATGGGGAACGTAGAAATAATTCAAAATTTTCCTACGTGCCACCAAGATCAATCTAGGAGATACTAGCAACGAGAGAGAGGGAGTGCATCTTCATACCCTTGAAGATCGCTAAGCGGAAGCGTTCAAGAGAACGGGGTTGATGGAGTCGTACTCGTCGTGATCCAAATCACCGATGATCCTAGCGCCGAATGGACGGCACCTCCGCGTTCAACACACGTATGGAACGGAGATGTCTCCCACGCCTTGATCCAGCAAGGAGGAGGGAGAGGTTGAGGAAGAGAGCTCCAACAGCAGCACGACGGCGTGGTGGTGATGGAGTGGCAGTTCTCCGGCAGGGCTTCGCCAAGCTCACACGGAGGAGGAGAGGTGTTAGGGAGGGGAGGGGCTGCGCCTTGGATGTGGTGGTGCAACCCTCCCTTTGCCCCTCTATTTATAGGGGAAGGGGGAAGGGGGCCGGCCCCCTCTAGATGAGATCTAGAGGGGGGGCGGCGGCCAAGGGGGAGGGGGCTTGCCCCCCAAGCCAAGGGGGGGGGGGGCGCCCCCTTTAGGGTTCCCCCCAACCCTAGGCGCATGGGCCCTTGGGGGGTTGGCGCCCCAGCCCACTTGGGGCTGGTTACCTTCCCCTTACAGCCCATAAGGCCCTCCGAGAGAGGTGGCCCCTCCCGGTGGACCCCCGGAACCCCTCCGGTGGTCCCGGTACAATACCGATATGCCCCCGAACCTTTCCGGTGACCGTATGACAACTTCCCACATATAAATCTTCACCTCCGGACCATTCCGGAACTCCTCGTGACGTCCGGGATCTCATCCGGGACTCCAAACAACATTCGGTAATCACATACAAGTCTTCCTAATAACCCTAGCGTCATCGAACCTTAAGTGTGTAGACCCTACGGGTTCGGGAACCATGCAGACATGACCGAGACAACTCTCCGGCCAATAACCAACAACGGGATCTGGATACCCATGTTGGCTCCCACATGTTCCATGATGATCTCATCGGATGAACCACGATGTCGAGGATTCAAGCAATCCCGTATAGAATTCCCTTTGTCAATCGGTACGTTACTTGCCCGAGATTCGATCGTCGGTATCCCAATACCTCGTTCAATATCGTTACCGGCAAGTCACTTTACTCGTTCCGTAACACATCATCCCGTGACCAACCCTTAGTCACATTGATCTCATTACGATGATGTCTTACCAAGTGGGCCCAGAGATACATCTCCGTCATACGGAGTGACAAATCCCAGTCTCGATTCGTGCCAACCCAACAGACACTTTCGGAGATAACCGTAGTGCACCTTTGAAGGAAATATGCCCTAGAGGCAATAATAAAGTTATTATTTATTTCCTTATTTCATGATAAATGTTTATTATTCATGCTAGAATTGTATTAACCGAAAACATATTACATGTGTGAATACATAGACAAACAGAGTGTCACTAGTATGCCTCTACTTGACTAGCTCGTTAATCAAAGATGGTTATGTTTCCTAACCATGGACAAAGAGTTGTTATTTGATTAACGGGATCACATCATTAGGTGAATGATCTGATTGACATGACCCATTCCATTAGCTTAGCACCCGATCGTTTAGTATGTTGCTATTGCTTTCTTCATGACTTATACATGTTCCTATAACTATGAGATTATGCAACTCCCGTTTACCGGAGGAACACTTTGGGTACTACCAAACGTCACAACGTAACTGGGTGATTATAAAGGAGTACTACAGGTGTCTCCAAAGGTACATGTTGGGTTGGCGTATTTGGAGATTAGGTTTTGTCACTCCGATTGTCGGAGAGGTATCTCTGGGGCCCTCTCGGTAATACACATCACATAAGCCTTGCAAGCATTGTAACTAAGATGTTAGTTGTGAGATGATGTATTACGGAACGAGTAAAGAGACTTGCCGGTAACGAGATTGAACTAGGTATTGGATACCGATGATCGAATCTCGGGCAAGTAACATACCGATGACAAAGGGAACAACGTATGTTGTTATGCGGTCTGACCGATAAAGATCTTCGTAGAATATGTAGGAGCCAATATGGGCATCCAGGTCCCGCTATTGGTTATTGACCGGAGACGTGTCTCGGTCATGTCTACATTTTCTCGAACCCGAAGGGTCCGCACGCTTAAGGTTACGATGACAGTTATATTATGAGTTTATGCATTTTGATGTACCGAAGGTTGTTCGGAGTCCCGTATGTGATCACGGACATGACGAGGAGTCTCGAAATGGCCGAGACGTAAAGATTGATATATTGGAAGCCTATGTTTGGATATCGGAAGTGTTCCGGGTGAAATCGGGATTTTACCGGAGTACCGGGAGGTTACCGGAACCCCCCGGGAGCCATATGGGCCTTAATGGGCTTTAGTGGAAAGGAGAAAGGGGCAGCCCAAGGTGGCTGCGCACCTCCCCCCTCCCCTAGTCCTATTAGGACTAGGAAAAGGTGGCCGGCCCCCCTCTCCGTCTTTCCCCCTCGGGGAATCCTAGTCCAACTAGGATTGGGGGGGGGGAGTCCTACTCCCGGAAGGAGTAGGACTCCTCCTGCGCCCTCCTCCTGGACGGCGCCCCCCTCCCCCTTGGCTCCTTTATATACTGAGGCAGAGGCACCCCAAAAACACACAAGTTGATCCACGTGATCTATTCCTTAGCCGTGTGCGGTGCCCCCTGCCACCATATTCCTCGATAATACTGTAGCGGAGTTTAGGCGAAGCCCTGCTGCTGTAGTTCATCAAGATCGTCACCACGCCGTCGTGCTGACGGAACTCTTCCCCGACACTTTGCTGGATCGGAGTCCGGGGATCGTCATCGAGCTGAACGTGTGCTAGAACTCGGAGGTGCCGTAGTTTCGGTGCTTGATCGGTTGGATCGTGAAGACGTACGACTACTTCCTCTACGTCGTGTCAGGGCTTCTGCAGTCGGTCTGCGTTGGGTACGTAGATAACACTCTCCCCTCTCGTTGCTATGCATCACATGATCTTGCGTGTGCGTAGGAAATTTTTGAAATTACTACGAAACCCAACAGTGGCATCCGAGCCAGGTTATTTATGTTGATGTTATATGCACGAGTAGAACGCAAGTGAGTTGTGGGCGATATAAGTCATACTGCCTATCAGCATGTCATACTTTGGTTCGGTGGCATTGTTGGACGAGACGACCCGGACCAACCTTACGCGTACGCTTACGCGAGACCGGTTTCCCCGACGTGCTTTGCACACAGGTGGCTTGCGGGCGACTGTCTCTCCAACTTTAGTTGAACCAAGTATGGCTACGCCCGGTCCTTGCGACGGTTAAAACGGAGTCTATTTGACAAACTATCGTTGTGGTTTTGATGCGTAGGTGAGATTGGTTCTTACTTAAGCCCGTAGCAGCCACGTAAAACTTGCAACAACAAAGTAGAGGACGTCTAACTTGTTTTTGCAGGGCATGTTGTGATGTGATATGGTCAAGGCATGATGCTGAATTTTATTGTATGATATGATCATGTTTTGTAACCGAGTTATCGGCAACTGGCAGGAGCCATATGGTTGTCGCTTTATTGTATGCAATGCAATCGTGATGTAATGCTTTACTTTATTACTAAACGGTAGTGATAGTCGTGGAAGCATAAGATTGGCGAGACGACAACGATGCTACGATGGAGATCAAGGTGTCGCGCCGGTGACGATGGTGATCATGACGGTGCTTCGGAGATGGAGATCACAAGCACAAGATGATGATGGCCATATCATATCACTTAAATTGATTGCATGTGATGTTTATCTTTTTATGCATCTTATCTTGCTTTGATTGACGGTAGCATTATAAGATGATCTCTCACTAAATTATCAAGAAGTGTTCTCCCTGAGTATGCACCGTTGCCAAAGTTCATTGTGCCCAGACACCACGTGATGATCGGGTGTGATAAGCTCTACGTCCATCTACAACGGGTGCAAGCCAGTTTTTGCACAAGCAGAATACTCAGGTTAAACTTGACGAGCCTAGCATATGCAGATATGGCCTCGGAACACGGAGACCGAAAGGTCGAGCGTGAATCATATAGTAGATATGATCAACATAATGATGTTCACCATTGAAAGCTACTCCATTTCACGTGATGATCGGTTATGGTTTAGTTGATTTGGATCACGTGATCACTTAGAGGATTAGAGGGATGTCTATCTAAGTGGGAGTTCTTAAGTAATATGATTAAATTGAACTTAAATTTATCATGAACTTAGTCCTGGTAGTATTTTGCAAATTATGTTGTAGATCAATAGCTCGCGTTGTTGCTTCCCTGTGTTTATTTTGATATGTTCCTAGAGAAAATTGTGTTGAAAGATGTTAGTAGCAATGATGCGGATTGGATCCGTGATCTGAGGTTTATCCTCATTGCTGCACAGAAGAATTATGTCCTTGATGCACCGCTAGGTGATAGACCTATTGCAAGAGCAGATGCAGACGTTATGAACGTTTGGCTGGCTCAATATGATGACTACTTGATAGTTTAGTGCACCATGCTTAATGGCTTAGAATCGGGACTTCAAAGACGTTTTGAACGTCATGGACCATATGAGATGTTCCAGGAGTTGAAGTTAATATTTCAAGCAAATACCCGAGTTGAGAGATATGAAGTCTCCAACAAAGTTCTATAGCTAAAAGATGAAGGAGAATCGCTCAACTAGTGAGCATGTGCTCAGATTGTCTGGGTACTACAATCGCTTGAATCAAGTGGGAGTTAATCTTCCAGATAAGATAGTGATTGACAGAATTCTCTAGTCACCATCACCAAGTTAGTAGAACTTCGTGATGAACTATAATATGCAAGGGATGACTAAAGTGATTCCCAAGCTCTTCGTGATGTTGAAATCGACGAAGGTAGAAATCAAGAAAGAGCATCAAGTGTTGATGGTAGACAAGACCACTAGTTTCAATAAAAGGGTAAAGGGAAGAAGGGAAACTTCAAGAAGAACGGCAAGCAAGTTGCTGCTCAAGTGAAGAAGCCCAAGTCTGGTCCTAAGCCTAAGACTAAGTGTTTCTACTGCAAAGGGACTGGTCACTGGAAGCGGAACTACCCCAAGTGATTGGCAGATAAGAAGGATGGCAAAGTGAACATAAGTATATTTGATATACATGTTATTGATGTGTACTTTACTAGTGTTTATAGCAACCCCTCAGTATTTGATACTAGTTCAGTTGCTAAAATTAGTAACTCGAAACGGGAGTTGCAGAATAAACAGAGACTAGTTAAGGGTGAAGTGACGATGTGTGTTGGAAGTGGTTCCAAGATTGATATGATCATCATCACACACTCCCCTATACTTTCGAGATTAGTGTTGAACCTAAATAAGTGTTATTTGGTTTTTGCATTGAGCATGAATATGATTTGATCATGTTTATTGCAATACGGTTATTCATTTAAAGTTAGAGAATAATTGTTGTTCTATTTACATGAATAAAACCTTCTATGGTCATACACCCAATGAAAATGGTTTGTTGGATCTCGATCGTAGTGATACACATATTCATAATATTGAAGCCAAAAGATGCAAAGTTAATAATGATAGTGCACCTTATTTGTGGCACTGCCGTTTAGGTCATATTGGTGTAAAGCGCATGAAGAAACTCCATGCTGATGGGATTTTGGAATCACTTGATGCTTGCGAACCATGCCTTATGGGCAAGATGGCTAAGACTCCGTTCTTCGGAATAATGGAGTGAGCAACTGACTTATTGGAAATAATACATACTGATGTATGCGGTCCGATGAGTGTTAAGGCTCACGGCAAGTATCGTTATTTTCTGAACTTCACAGATGATTTGAGCAGATATGGGTATATCTACTTGATGAAACATAATTCTGAAACATTTGAAAAGTTTAAAGAATTTCAGAGTGAAGTGGAAAATCATCTTGACAAGAAAATAAAGTTTCTACGATCTGATCACGGAGACAAATATTTGAGTTACGAGTTTGGTCTTCAATTAAAACAATGTGGAATAGTTTCACAAACTCATGCCACATGGAACACCACAGCATAATGGTGTGTCCGAACGTCATAACCGTACTTTATTGGATATAGTGCAATCTATGATGTCTCTTACCGATCTACCACTATCGTTTTGGGGTTATGCATTAGAGACAGCTGCATTCACGTTAAATAGGGCACCATCTAAATCCGTTGAGACGACACCGTGTGAACTATGGTTTGGCAAGAAACCTAAGCTGTCGTTTCTTAAAGTTTGGGGTTGCGATGCTTATATGAAAAAGTTTCATCCTGATAAGCTCAAACTCAAATCGGAGAAGTGCGTCTTCATAGGATATCCAAAGGAAACTATTGGATACACCTTCTATCACAGATCCGAAGGCAAGACTTTTGTTGCTAAATTCGGAAACTTTCTGGAGAAGGAGTTTCTCTCGAAAGAAGTGAGTGGGAGGAAAGTAGAACTTGACGAGGTAACTGTACCTGCTCCCTTATTGGAAAGTAGTACATCACAGAAAACTGTTTCAGTGACACCTACACCAGTTAGTGAGGAAGCTAATGATGATGATCATGAAACTTCAGAACAAGATACTACTGAACCTCGTAGATCAACCAGAGTAAGATCCGCGCCAGAGTGGTACGGTAATCCTGTTCTGGAAGTCATGCTATTAAATCATGATGAACCTACGAACTATGAAGAAGCGATGGTGAGCCCAGATTCCGCAAAGTGGCTTGAAGCCATGAAATTTGAGATGGGATCCATGTATGAGAACAAAATATGGACTTTGGTTGACTTGCCTGATGATCGGCAAGCCATAGAAAATAAATGGATCTTCAAGAGGAAGACGGACGCTGATAGTAGTGTTACTATCTACAAAGCTAGAATTGTCGCAAAAGGTTTTCGACAAGTTCAAGGTGTTGACTACGATGAGATTTTCTCACTCGTATCTATGCTTAAGTCTGTCCGAATCATGTTAGCAATTGCCGCATTTTATGAAATCTGGCAAATGGATAAACAAAACTGCATTCCTTAATGGATTTACTAAAGAAGAGTTGTATACGATGCAACTAGAAGGTTTTGTCGATCCTAAAGGTGTTAACTAAATATGCAAGCTCCAGCGATCCATCTATGGACTGGTGCAAGAATCTCAGAGTTGGAATATACGCTTTGATAAGTTGATCAAAGCATATAGTTTTATAGACTTGCGGTGAAGCCTGTATTTACAAGAAAGTGAGTGGGAGCACTACAACATTTCTGATAAGTATATGTGAATGACATATTGTTGATCGGAAATAATGTAGAATTATTCTGCAAAGCATAAAGGAGTGTTTGAAAGGAGTTTTTCAAAGAAAGATCTCGGCGAAGCTGCTTACATATTGAGTATCAAGATCTATAGAGATAGATCAAGACACTTGATAAGTTTTTTCAATGAGTACATACCTTGAAAAGATTTTGAAGTAGTTCAAAATGGAACAGTCAAAGAAAAGGTTTCTTGCCTGTGTTACAAGGTGTGAAGTTGAGTAAGACTCAAAGCCCGACCACGGCAGAAGATAGAAAGAGAATGAAAGTCATTCCCTATGCCTCAGTCATAGGTTCTATAAAGTATGCCATGCTGTATACCAGATCTATTGTATGCCCTACCACTGAGTTTGGCAAGGGAGTACGATAGTGATCTAGGAGTAGATCACTGGACAGCGGTCAAAATTATCCTTAGTGGAATAAGGATATGTTTCTCGATTATGGAAGTGAAAAAGAAAAAAAAGGTTCGTCGTAAAGGGTTACGCCGATGCAAGTTTTGACACTAATCTAGATGACTCTAAGTCTCGGTCTAGATACATATTGAAAGTGGGAGCAATTAGCTAGAGTAGCTCCATGCAGAGCATTGTTGACATAGAAATTTGCAAAATACATGCGGATCTGAATGTGGCAGACCCGTTGACTAAGATTCTCTCACAAGCAAAACATGATCACACCTTAGTACTCCTTGGGTGTTAATCACATAGCGATGTGAACTAAATTACTGAATATAGTAAACGCTTTGGGTGTTGGTCACATGGCGATGTGAACTATGGGTGTTAATCACATGATGATGTGAACTATCGATGTTAATCACATGGTGATGTGATCTAGATTATTGACTCTAGTGCAAGTGGGAGACTGAAGGAAATATGCCCTAGAGGAAATAATAAAGTTATTATTTATTTCCTTATTTCATGATAAATGTTTATTATTCATGCTAGAATTGTATTAACCAGAAACATAATACATGTGTGAATACATAGACAAACAGAGTGTCACTAGTATGCCTCTACTTGACTAGCTCGTTAATCAAAGATGGTTATGTTTCCTAACCATGGACAAAGAGTTGTTATTTGATTAACGGGATCACATCATTAGGTGAATGATCTGATTGACATGACCCATTCCATTAGCTTAGCACCCGATCGTTTAGTATGTTGCTATTGCTTTCTTCATGACTTATACATGTTCCTATAACTATGAGATTATGCAACCCCTGTTTACCGGAGGAACACTTTGGGTACTACCAAACGTCACAACGTAACTGGGTGATTATAAAGGAGTACTACAGGTGTCTCCAAAGGTACATGTTGGTTTGGCGTATTTCGAGATTAGGTTTTGTCACTCCGATTGTCGGAGAGGTATCTCTGGGGCCCTCTCGGTAATACACATCACATAAGCCTTGCAAGCATTGTAACTAAGATGTTAGTTGTGAGATGATGTATTACGGAACGAGTAAAGAGACTTGCCGGTAACGAGATTGAACTAGGTATTGGATACCGACGATCGAATCTCGGGCAAGTAACATACCGATGACAAAGGGAACAACGTATGTTGTTATGCGGTCTGACCGATAAAGATCTTCGTAGAATATGTAGGAGCCAATATGGGCATCCAGGTCCCGCTATTGGTTATTGATCGGAGACATGTCTCGGTCATGTCTACATTTTCTCGAACCCGTAGGGTCCGCACGCTTAAGGTTACGATGACCGTTATATTATGAGTTTATGCATTTTGATGTACCGAAGGTTGTTCGGAGTCCCGGATGTGATCACGGACATGACGAGGAGTCTCGAAATGGTCGAGACGTAAAGATTGATATATTGGAAGCTATGTTTGGATATCGGAAGTGTTCCGGGTGAAATCGGGATTTTACCGGAGTACCGGGAGGTTATCGGAACCCCCCGGGAGCCATATGGGCCTTAATGGGCTTTAGTGGAAAGGAGAAAGGGGCAGCCCAAGGTGGCTGCGCACCTCCCCCCTCCCCTAGTCCTATTAGGACTAGGAAAAGGTGGCCGGCCCCCCTCTCCCTCTTTCCCCCTCGGGGAATCCTAGTCCAACTAGGATTGGGGGGGAGTCCTACTCCCGGAAGGAGTAGGACTCCTCCTGCGCCCTCCTCCTGGCCGGCGCCCCCCTCCCCCTTGGCTCCTTTATATACTGAGGCAGAGGCACCCTAGAAACACACAAGTTGATCCACGTGATCTATTCCTTAGCCGTGTGCGGTGCCCCCTGCCACCATATTCCTCGATAATACTGTAGCGGAGTTTAGGCGAAGCCCTGCTGCTGTAGTTCATCAAGATCGTCACCACGCCGTTGTGCTGACGGAACTCTTCCCCGACACTTTGCTGGATCAGAGTCCGGGGATCGTCATCGAGCTGAACGTGTGCTCGAACTCGGAGGTGCCGTAGTTTCGGTGCTTGATCGGTTGGATCGTGAAGACGTACGACTACTTCCTCTACGTCGTGTCAGGGCTTCTGCAGTCGGTCTGCGTTGGGTACGTAGACAACACTCTCCCGTCTCGTTGCTATGCATCACATGATCTTGCGTGTGCGTAGGAAATTTTTGAAATTACTACGAAACCCAACAACCTTTATAGTCACCCAGTTACGTTGTGACATTTGGCACTGTTGGGGAACGTAGTAATTTCAAAAATTTCCTACGCACACGCAAGATCATGGTGATGCATAGCAATGAGAGGGGAGAGTGTTGTCTACATACCCTTCTAGACCGGCAACGGAAGCATTGACACAACATAGAGGAAGTAGTCGTACGTCTTCCCGATCCGACCGATCCAAGTACCGAACGTACGGCACCTCCGAGTTCTGCACACGTTCAACTCGGTGACGTCCCTCGAGCTCCGATCCAGCAAAGTGTTGAGGGAGAGTTTCGTCAGCACGACGGTGTGATGACGGTGATGATGTTCTACCGACGCAGGGCTTCGCCTAAGCACCTCTACGATATAACCAAGGTGGAATATGGTGGAAGGGGGCACCGCACACGGCTAAGGAATGATCACGAAGATCAACTTGTGTGCCATGGGGTGCCCCCTTGCCCCCGTATATAAAGGAGGGAGAGGGGGAGGTGTGGCTGGCCCAAGGGGTGCGCCTGGAGGAGTCCTACTCCCACCGGGAGTAGGAATCCCCCCTCTTGCCTTGTTGGAAAAGGAAGGGGAAAGGGAGAAAGACGAAAGGGGGCGCCGCCCCCCTCCTTGTCCTATTCGGACTAGGGGGGAGGGGGCGCGTGGCCTGCCCTGGCCGGCCCTCCTCTTCTCCCTCAGGGCCCATGTAGGCCCAATAACCCCCGGGGGGGTTCCGGTAACCCCCCGGTACTCCGATAAAATCCCGATTTCACCCGGAACGTTTCCGATATCCAAATATAGGCTTCCAATATATCAATCTTTATGTCTCGACCATTTCGAGACTCCTCGTCATGTCCGTGATCACATCCGGGACACCGAACAACCTTCGGTACATAAAAACACAAAAAACCTAATTACGATCGTCACCGAACTTTAAGCTTGCGGACCCTACGGGTTCGAGAACTATGTAGACATGACCGAGACACATCTCCAGTTAATAACCAATAGCGGAACCTGGATGCTCATATTGGCTCCTACATATTCTATGAAGATCTTTATCAGTCAGACCGCATAACAATATACGTGGTTCCCTTTGTCATCGGTATGTTACTTGCCCGAGATTGGATCGTCGGTATCTCAATACCTAGTTCAATCTCATTACCGGCAAGTCTCTTTACTCGTTCCATAATACATCATCCCGCAACTAACTTATTAGTTGCAATGCTTGCAAGGCTTGAGTGATGTGTATTACCGAGAGGGCCCAGAGATACCTCCCCGACAATCTGAGTGACAAATCATAATCTTGAAATACGCCAACCCAACAAATACCTTCGGAGACACCTGTAGAGCACCTTTATAATCACCCAGTTACGTTGTGACGTTTGGTAGCACACAAAGTGTTCCTCCGGTAAACGGGAGTTGCATAATCTCATAGTCATAGTAACATATATAAGTTATGAAGAAAGCAATAGCAACAAACTAAACGATCAAGTGCTAAGCTAATGGAATGGGTCAAGTCAATCACATCATTCTCCTAATGATGTGACCCCGTTAATCAAATGACAACTCATGTCTATGGTTAGGAAACTTAACCATCTTTGATCAACGAGCTAGTCAAGTAGAGGCATACTAGTGACACTCTGTTTGTCTATGTATTCACACATGTATTATGTTTCCGGTTAATACAATTCTAGCATGAATAATAAACATTTATCATGAAATAAGGAAATAAATAATAACTTTATTATTGCCTCTAGGGCATATTTCCTTCAGTCTCCCACTTGCACTAGAGTCAATAATCTAGATCACATCGCCATGTGATTTAACATCAATAGTTCACATCACCATGTGATTAACACCCATAATTCACATCGTCATGTGACCAACACCCAAAGGGTTTACTAGTGTGAATAATCTAGTTCACATCGCTATGTGATTAACACCCAAAGAGTACTAAGGTGTGATCATGTTTTGCTTGTGAGAGAAGTTTAGTCAACGGGTCTGCAACTTTCAGATCCGTATGTATTTTGCAAATTTCTATGTCAACAATGCTCTGCATGGAGCTACTCTAGCTAATTGCTCCCACTTTCAATATGTATCCATATTGAGACTTAGAGTCATCTGGATCAGTGTCAAAACTTGCATCGACATAACTTTTTACGACGAACCTTTTGTCACCTCCATAATTGAGAAATATTTCCTTATTCCACTAAGGATAATTTTGACCAATGTCTAGTGATCTACTCCTAGATCACTATTGTACTCCCTTGTCAAACTCAGGGCAGGGTATACAATAGGTCTGGTACACAGCATGACATACTTTATAGAACCTATGGCTAAGGCATAGGGAATGACTTTCATTCTCTCTCTATCTTCTGCCGTGTCGGGTTTTGAGTCTTACTCAACTTCACACCTTGTAACACAGGCAAGAACTCCTTCTTTGACCATTCCATTTTGAACTACTTCAAAATCTTGTCAAGGTATGTACTCATTGAAAAACTTATCAAGCGTCTTGATCTATCTCTACAGATCTTGATGGTCAATATGTAAGCAGCTTCACCGAGGTCTTTCTTTGAAAAACTCCTTTCAAACATTCCTTTATGCTTTGCAGAATAATTCTACATTATCTCTGATCAACAATATGTCATTCACATATACTTATCAGAAATGCTGTAGTGCTCCCACTCACTTTCTTGTAAATACAGGCTTCACCGCAAGTCTGTATAAAACTATATGCTTTAATCAACTTATCAAAGCGTATATTCCAACTCCGAGATGCTTGCACCAGTCCATAGATGGATCGTTGGAGCTTGCATATTTTGTTAGTACCTTTAGGATTGAAAAAACCTTCTGGTTGCATCATATACAACTCTTCTTTAATAAATCCATTAAGGAATGCAATTTTGTTTATCCATTTGCCAGATTTCATAAAATGCGACAATTGCTAACATGATTTGGAAAGACTGAGAAACTCTCATCGTAGTCAACACCTTGAACTTGTCGAAAACCTTTTTGCGACAATTCTAGCTTTGTAGATAGTAACTCTACTAACAGCGTCTGTCTTCCTCTTGAAGATCCATTTAATCTCAATGGCTCGCCGATCAATGGGCAAGTCAATCAAAGTCCATACTTTGTTCTCATACATGGATCTCATCTCAGATTTCATGGCCTTAAGCCATTTCGCGGAATCTGGGCTCATCATAGCTTCCTCATAGTTCGT
The DNA here is from genome assembly GCF_056163025.1 of Triticum urartu. Lineage (NCBI taxonomy): Eukaryota > Viridiplantae > Streptophyta > Magnoliopsida > Poales > Poaceae > Triticum > Triticum urartu. The sequence goes on along the minus strand of NC_141877.1, from coordinate 631,852,453 downwards.
AGGCTCGTCATGGTCACGTAACATGATCTCTAGAACAGGATTACCGTACCACTCTGGTGCAGATCTCACTCTGGTTTACCTAGGAGGTTCGGTAGCAACTTGATCTAAAGTTACATGATCATCATCATTAGCTTCCTCACTAATTGGTGTAGTAGTCATAGGAACATATTTCTGTGATGAACTACTTTCCAATAAGGGAGTAGGTACAGTTACCTCATCAAGGTCTACTTTCCTCCCACTCACTTCTTTCGAGAGAAACTCCTTCTCTAGAAAAACTCCAAATTTAGCAACAAAAGTCTTGCCTTCGGATCTGTGATAGAAGGTGTACCCAACAGTCTCCTTTGGGTATCCTATGAAGACAAATTTCTCCGATTTTGGTTTGAGCTTATCAGGTTGAAGCTTTTTCACATAAGCATCGCAGCCCCAAACTTTCAGAAACGACAACTTTGGTTTCTTGCCAAACCACAGTTCATAAGGCGTCGTCTCAACGGATTTTGATGGTGACCTATTTAACGTGAATGCAGCTGTCTCTAATGCATAACCCCAAAACGATAGTGGTAGATCGGTAAGAGACATCATAGATCGCACCATATCTAGTAAAGTACGGTTATGACATTCGGACACACCATTACACTGTGGTGTTCCAGGTGGTGTGAGTAGTGAAACTATTTCACATTATTTTAACTGAAGGCCAAACTCTTAACTCAAATATTTTACCTCTGCGATCATATCGTAGAAACTTTTATTTTCTTGTTACGATGATTCTCCACTTCACTCTGAAATTCTTTGAACTTTTCAAATGTTTCAGACTTGTGTTTGATTAAGTAGATATACCCATATCTGCTCAAATCATCTGTGAAGGTCAGAAAATAACGATACTTGCCATGAGCCTTAACACTCATCGGACCACATACATCAGTATGTATTATTTCCAATAAGTCAGTTGCTTTGCTCCATTGTTCCGGAGAACGGAGTCTTAGTCATCTTGCCCATGAGGCATGGTTCGCAAGCATCAAGTGATTCATAATCAAGTGATTTCAAAAGTCCATCAGCATGGAGTTTCTTCATGCGCTTTACACCAATATGACCTAAACGGTAGTGCCACAAATAAGTTGCACTATCATTATTAACTTTGCATCTTTTGGTTTCAATATTATGAGTATGTGTATCACTACGATTGAGATCCAACAAACCATTTTCATTGGGTGTGTAACCATATAAGGTTTTATTCATGTAAACAGAACAACAATTTATTCTCTTACTTAAATGAATAACCGTATTGCAATAAACATGATCAAATCATATTCATGCTCAACGCAAACACCAAATAACACTTATTTAGGTTCAACACTAATACCGAAAGTATAGGGAGTGTGCGACGATGATCATATCAATCTTGGAACCACTTCCAACACACATAGTCACTTCACCCTTAACTAGTCTCTGTTCAGTCTGCAACTCCCGTTTCGAGTTACTACTCTTAGCAACTGAACCAGTATCAAATACCGAGGGGTTGCTATGAACACTAGTAAAATACACATCAATAATCTGTATATCAAAAAAACCTTTGTTCACTTTGCCATCCTTCTTATCCGCCAAATACTTGGGGCAGTTCCGCTTCCAGTGACCAGTCCCTTTGCAGTAGAAGCACTTAGTCTTAGGCTTAGGACCAGACTTGGGCTTCTTCACTTGAGCAACAACTTGCTTGCCGTTCTTCTTGAAGTCCCCCTTCTTCCCTTTGCCCTTTTCTTGAAACTAGTGGTCTTGTCTACCATCAACACTTGATATTTTTCTTGATTTCTACCTTCGTTGATTTCAGCATTACGAAGAGCTTGGGAATCGTTTCCGTTATCCCTTGCATATCATAGTTCATCACGAAGTTCTACTAACTTGGTGATGGTGACTAGAGAATTCTGTCAATCACTATCTTATCTGGAAGATTAACTCCCACTTGATTCAAGCGATTGTAATACCCAGACAATCTGAGCACATGCTCACTGCTTGAGCTATTCTCCTCCATCTTTTTAGCTATAGAACTTGTTGGAGACTTCATATCTCTCAACTCGGGTATTTGCTTGAAATATTAACTTCAACTCCTGGAACATCTCATATGGTCCATGACATTCAAAACGTCTTTGAAGTCCCGATTCTAAGCCATTAAGCATGGTGCACTAAACTATCAAGTAGTCATCATATTGAGCTAGCCAAACGTTCATAACGTCTGCCTCTACTCCTGCAATAGGTCTGTCACCTAGCAGTGCATCAAAGACATAATTCTTCTATGCAGCAATGAGGATAATCCTCAGATCACGGATCCAATCCGCATCATTGCTACTAATATCTTTCAACTTAGTTTTCTCTAGGAACATATCAAAAATAAAACAGGGGAGCTAAACGCGAGCTATTTGTTGGAAATATGCCCTAGAGGCAATAATAAATTGGTTATTATTATATTTCCTTGTTCATGATAATCGTTTATTATCCATGCTAGAATTGTATTGATAGAAACTCAGATACATGTGTGGATACATAGACAACACCATGTCCCTAGTAAGCCTCTAGTTGACTAGCTCGTTGATCAATAGATGGTTGCGGTTTCCTGACCACGGACATTGGATGTTGTTGATAATGGGATCACATCATTAGGAGAATGATGTGATGGACAAGACCAAATCCTAAGCCTAGCACAAAGATCGTGTAGTTCGTATGCTAAAGCTTTTCTAAATGTCAAGTATCATTTCCTTAGACCATGAGATTGTGCAACTCCCGGATACCGTAGGAATACTATGGGTGTGCCAAACGTCACAATGTAACTGGGTGGCTATAAAGGTACACTACAGGTATCTCCGAAAGTGTCTGTTGGGTTGGCACGAATCGAGACTGGGATTTGTCACTCCGTGTAAACGAGAGGTATCTCTGGGCCCACTCGGTAGGACATCATCATAATGTGCACAATGTGACCAAGGAGTTGATCGGGGGATGATGTGTTATGGAACGAGTAAAGAGACTTGCCGATAACGAGATTGAACAAGGTATCGGGATACCGACGATCGAATCTCGGGCAAGTACAATACCGCTAGACAAAGGGAATTGTATACGGGATTGATCGAATCCTTGACATCGTGGTTCATCTGATGAGATCATCGTGGAACATGTGGGAACCAACATGGGTATCCAGATCCCGCTGTTGGTTATTGACCGGAGAACGTCTCGGTCATGTCTGCATGGTTCCCGAACCCGTAGGGTCTACACACTTAAGGTTTGATGACGCTAGGGTTATAAAGGAAGTTTGTATGTGGTTACCGAATGTTGTTCGGAGTCCCGGATGAGATCCCGGACATCACGAGGAGTTCCAGAATGGTCCGGAGGTAAAGATTTATATATGGGAAGTCCTGTTTTGGTCACCGGAAAAGTTTCGGGTTTTATCGGTAACGTACCGGGACCACCGGGAGGGTCCCGGGGGTCCACCAAGTGGGGCCACAAGCCCCGAAGGGCTGCATGGGCCAAGTGTGGGAGGGGACCAGCCCCTGGTGGGCTGGTGCGCCCCCCACAAGGGCCCAAGGCGCCTAAGGGAGGAGGGGGGCAAACCCTAAGGGCAGATGGGCCTTAGGGCCCATGCCTGGTGCGCCTCCCTCTCCCCTCCACCTGGCCGCCACCCAGATGGGATCTGGGGGCTGCCGCCACCCCTAGGGAGGGAACCCTAGGTGGGGGCGCAGCCCCTCCCCTCCCCCTATATATACTTGAGGTTTGGGCTGCCCAAGACACACGAGTTCCTCTCCTTCTTGGCGCAACCCTACCCCTCTCCCTCCTCGTCTCTTGCGATGCTTGGTGAAGCCCTGCTGGAGTACCACGCTCTTCCACCACCACCATGTCATTGTGCTGCTGCTGGATGGAGTCTTCCTCAACCTCTCCCTCTCTCCTTGCTGGATCAAGGCATGGGAGACGTCACCGGGCTGTACGTGTGTTGAACGCGGAGGTGCCGTCCATTCGGCACTAGGATCTCCGGTGATTTGGATCACGACGAGTATGACTCCTTCAACCCCGTTCTCTTGAGCGCTTCCGCTTAGCGATCTACAAGGGTATGTAGATGCACTCTCCTTCCCCTCATTGCTGGTTTCTCCATAGATAGATCTTGGTGACACGTAGGAAAATTTTGAATTTCTGCTACGTTCCCCAACAGTGGCATCATGAGCTAGGTCTATGCGTAGTTACTATGCACGAGTAGAACACAAAGTAGTTGTGGGCGTCGATATTGTCAATTATCTTGCCGTTACTAGTCTTATCTTGATTCGGCGGCATCGTGGGATGAAGCGGCCCGGACCAACCTTACACGTACGCTTACGTGAGACCGGTTCCACCGACTGACATGCACTAGTTGCATAAGGTGGCTGGCAGGTGTCTGTCTCTCCCACTTTAGTCGGATCGGATTCGATGAATAGGGTCCTTATGAAGGGTAAATAGAAATTGGCAATTCACGTTGTGGTTTTGGCGTAGGTAAGAAACGTTCTTGCTAGCAACCTATAGCAGCCACATAAAAACTTGCAACAACAATTAGAGGACGTCTAACTTGTTTTTGCAGGGTATGCTATGTGATGTGATATGGCCAAAGGATGTGATGAATGATATATGTGATGTATGAGATGATCATGTTCTTGTAATAGGAATCACGACTTGCATGTATGAGTATGACAGCCGGCAGGAGCCATAGGAGTTGTCTTAATTTATTTATGACCTGCGTGTCAACATAAATGTCATGTAATTACTTTACTTTATTGCTAACCGTTAGCTATAGTAGTAGAAGTAATAGTTGGCGAGACAACTTCATGAAGACACGATGATGGAGATCATGATGATGGAGATCATGGTGTCATGCCGGTGACGATGATGATCAAGGAGCCCCGAAGATGGAGATCAAAAGGAGCAATATGATATTGGCCATATCATGTCACTATTTGATTGCATGTGATGTTTATCATGTTTATACATCTTATTTTCTTAGAACAATGGTGGTAAATAAGATGATCCCTCATTAAAATTTCAAGAAAGTGTTCCCCCTAACTGTGCACCATTGCGAAAAGTTCGTCGTTTCGAAGCACCACGTGATGATCGGGTGTGGTAGATTCTTACGTTCGAATACAATGGGTGTTGACGAGCCTAGCATGTACAGACATGGCCTCGGAAAACATGCAAAACACTTAGGTTGACTTGACGAGCCTAGCATGTACAGACATGGCCTCGGAACACAAGAGACCGAAAGGTCGAGCATGAGTCGTATGGTAGATACGATCAACATGAAGATGTTCACCGATGTTGACTAGTCCGTCTCACGTGATGATCGGACACAGCCTAGTTGATTCGGATCACGTAATCACTTAGATGACTAGAGGGATGTCTATCTGAGTGGGAGTTCATAAGATGAACTTAATTATCCTGAACATAGTCAAAAGGTCTTCGCAAATTATGTCGTGGCTCGCACTTCAGTTCTACTGTTCAGATATGTTCCTAGAGAAAATTTAGTTGAAAGTTGATAGTAGCAATTATGCGGACTAGGTCCGTAAACTAAGGATTGTCCTCATTGCTTCATAGAAGGCTTATGTCCTTAATGCACCGCTCAGTGTGCTGAACCTCGAACGTCGTCTGTGGATGTTGCGAACATCTGACATACACATTTTGATAACTACGTGATAGTTCAGTTAAACGGTTTAGAATTGAGGCACCGAAGACGTTTTGAAACGTCACGAAACATATGAGATGTTTCGAGGGCTGAAATTGGGATTTCAGGCTCGTGCCCACGTGAAGAGGTATAAGACCTCTGACGATTTTCTTAGCCCACAAACTAAGGGAGAAAAGCTCAATTGTTGAGCTTGTGCTCAGATTGTCTGAGTACAACAATCATTTGAATCGAGTGGGAGTTGATCTTCCAGATGAGATAGTGATGTTTCTCCGAAGTCATTACCACCAAGCTGCTAGAGCTTCGTGATGAACTATAATATATCAGGGACATATATGATGATCCTTGAGATATTCGCGATGTTTGACACCACAAAAGTAGAAATCAAGAAGGAGCATCAATTGTTGATGGTTGGTGAAACCACTAGTTTCAAGAAGGGCAAGGGCAAAAAGGGATACTTCATGAAACGGCAATTCAGCTGCTGCTCTAGTGAAGAAACCCAAGGTTGAACCCAAACCCGAGACTAAGTGCTTCTGTAATAAGGGGAACAACCACTGGAGCAGAATTACCCTAGATACTTGGTAGATGAGAAGGCTGGCAAGGTCGATAGAAGTATATTGGATGTACATTGTGTTAATGTGTACTTACTAGTACTCCTAGTAGCACCATGGTATTAGATACCGGTTCGGTTGCTAAATATTAGTAAACTCGAAATAAAAGGCTGCGGAGTAAACGGAGACTAGCTAAAGGTGAGCTGGCAATATGTGTTGGAAGTTTTTCCAAGCTTGATGTGATCAAGCATCGCACGCTCCCTCTACCATCGAGATTGGTGTTTGCGTTGAGCATAGACATGATTGGATTATGTCTATCGCAATACGGTTATTCATTTAAGGAGAATAATGGTTACTCTATTTATTTGAATAATACCTTCAATGGTCTTGCACCTAAAATGAATGGTTTGTTGAATCTCGATCGTAGTGATACACATGTTCATGCCAAAAGATATAAGATAGTAATGATAGTACCACCTACTTGTGGCACTGCCACGTAAGTCATATCGGTATAAAACGCATGAAGAAGCTCCATGTTGATGGATCTTTGGGCTCACTTGTTTTGAAGAGTTTGAGACATGCGAACCATGTCTATTGGTGTATATGCATGAAGAAACTCCATGCAAATGGACCGTTTGGACTGACTTGTTTTTGAATCACTTGAGACATGCAAATCATACCACATGGGCAAGATGACTGAAGGCCTCGTTTTTAGTACAATGGAACTAGAAAGCAACTTGCTGGAAGTAATATATTTTGATGTGTGAAGTCCAATGAGTGCTGAGGCGTGCAGTGGATATCATTATGTTCTTACTTCACAGATGATTTGAGTAGATGTTGAGTATATTTACTTGATGAATCACGAGTCTGAATTATTGAAAGGTTCAAGTAATTTCAGGGTGAAGTTGAAAGATCGTCGTGACAAGAGGATAAAAGATCTATGATATGATCATAGAGATGAATATCTGAATTACGAGTTTGGCACAGATGGAAATTGTTTCACAACTAATACAGCCTGGAACACCATAGTGTGATGGTGTGTCCGAACATCATAACTGCACCCTATTGGATATGATGCATACCATGATGTCTCTTATCAAATTACTACGATAGTTTATGGGTTAGGCATTAGAGACAACCACATTCACTTTAAATAGGGCACCACGTAATTCCGATGAGATGACACTGTATGAACTATGGTTTAGAGAAACCTAAGCTGTCATTTCTTAAAAGTTTGGGGCTGCGACGCTTATGTGAAAAAGTTTCAGGCTGATAAGCTTGAACCCAAAGCGGATAAATGCATCTTCATAGGACACCCAAAACAGTTGGGTATACCTCCTGTCTCAGATCCGAAAGCAATAAGGGATTGTTTCTAGAATCGGATCCTTTCTCGAGGAAAAGTTTCTCTCGAAAGAATTGAGTGGGAGGATGGTGGAGACTTGATGAGGTTATTGAACCGTCTCTTCAACTAGTGTGTGGCAGGGCACAGGAAGTTGTTCCTGTGGCACCTACACCAATTGAAGTGGAAGCTTATGATAGTGATCATGAAACTTCAGATCAAGTCACTAACAAACCTCATGGGATGACAAGGATGCGTACTACTTCAGAGTGGTACGTAATCCTGTCTTGGAAGTCATGTTGCTAGACAACAATGAACCTACGAGCTATGGAGAAGCGATGGTGGGCCCGGATTCCGATAAATGGCTCGAGGCCATAAAATCCGAGAGAGGATCCATGTATGAAAACAAAGTGTAGACTTTGGCAGAACAGCTCGATGGTCGTAAGGCTGTTGAGTACAAATGGATTTTAAAAGGAAGATGGACAATGATGGTAAGTATCACCATTAAGAAAGCTCGACTTGTCGTTAAGATTTTTTCTGACAAGTTCAAGGAGTTGACTATGATGAGACTTTCTCACTCGTAGCGATGCTAAGAGTCTGTTGGAATTATATTAGTGATTACTGCATTATTTATGAAATCTTGCAGATAGGATGTCAAAACATTGTTTCCTCGACGATTTTCTTGAGGAAAGGTTGTATGTAATACAACCGGAAGGTTTTGTCAATCCTGAAAGATGCTAATAAGTATGCAAAGCTCCAGCAATCCTTCTAAGGACTGGAGTAAGCATCTCGGAGTTGGAATGTATGCTTTGATGAGATGATCAAAGATTTTGGGTGTATACAAAGTTTATGAGAAACTTTTATTTCCAAAGAAGTGAGTGGGAGCACTATAGAATTTCTGATGAATATATGTTGTTGACATATTGTTGATCAGAAATGACGTAGGATTTCTGGAAAGCATATATGGTTATTTGAAAGTGTTTTTCAATGGAAAGCCTAGATTAAGCTACTTGAACATTGAGCATCAAGATCTATAAGGATAGATCAAAATGCTTAATGGTACTTTCAAATGAGCACATACCTTGACATGATCTTGAAGGTGTTCAAGATGGATCAGTCAAAGGAGTTCTTGCCTGAGTTGTAAGGTATGAAGTTAAGACTTAAAGCTCGACTGCGGCAGAAGAAATAGGAAGGACGAAGGTCGTCCCCTATGCTTTTGTCATAGGCTCTATACGGTATGCCATGCTGAGTAACGCACCTGATGTGTGCCTTGCCACATATCTGGCAAGAGGGTTCAAAGGTAATCTAGGAGTAGATCACCAGATAGCGGTCTAAATTGTACTTAGAGGAATAAGGATATGTTTCTCGGTTATGGAGGTGATAAAGAGTTCGACATAAAGAGTTACGTCGATGCAAGCTTAACACCTATCCGGATAGCTCTAAGTAGAGATACCGGATACGTATAATGGAGCAACAATTTAGAATAGCTCCAAGTAGAACAGTTATTTGAAATGGCTCCAAATGTAGCGTAGTAGTTGCATCTACAAGATGACATAGAAATTTGTGAAGTACATACGGATCTGAATGTTGCAGACCCGTTGACTGAAACCTCTCTCACAAGCATAACATGATCAAACCCAGAACTCTTTGGGTGTTGGTCACATGGGGATGTGACCTTGAGTGTTAATCACATATCGATGTGAACTGGATAATTGACTCTAGTGCAAGTGGGAGACTGTTGGAAATATGCCCTAGAGGCAATAATAAATTGGTTATTATTATATTTCCTTGTTCATGATAATCATTTATTATCCATGCTAGAATTGTATTGATAGGAAACTCAGATACATGTGTGGATACATAGACAACACCATGTCCCTAGTAAGCCTCTAGTTGACTAGCTCGTTGATCAATAGATGGTTGCGGTTTCCTGACCATGGACATTGGATGTCGTTGATAACGGGATCACATCATTAGGAGAATGATGTGATGGACAAGACCCAATCCTAAGCCTAGCACAAAGATCGTGTAGTTCGTATGCTAAAGCTTTTCTAAATGTCAAGTATCATTTCCTTAGACCATGAGATTGTGCAACTCCCGGATACCGTAGGAATACTTTGGGTGTGCCAAACGTCACAACGTAACTGGGTGGCTATAAAGGTACACTACAGGTATCTCCGAAAGTGTGTGTTGGGTTGGCACGAATCGAGACTGGGATTTGTCACTCCGTGTAAACGGAGAGGTATCTCTGGGCCCACTCGGTAGGACATCATCATAATATGCACAATGTGACCAAGGAGTTGATCACGGGATGATGTGTTACGGAACGAGTAAAGAGACTTGCCGGTAACGAGATTGAACAAGGTATCAGGATACCGACGATCGAATCTCGGGCAAGTACAATACCGCTAGACAAAGGGAATTGTATACGAGATTGATCGAATCCTCGACATCGTGGTTCATCCGATGAGATCATCGTGGAACATGTGGGAACCAATATGGGTATCCAGATCCCGCTGTTGGTTATTGACCGGAGAACGTCTCAGTCATGTCTGCATGGTTCCCGAACCCGTAGGGTCTACACACTTAAGGTTCGATGACGCTAGGGTTATAAAGGAAGTTTGTATGTGGTTACCGAATGTTGTTCGGAGTCCTGGATGAGATCCCGGACGTCACGAGGAGTTCCGGAATGGTCCGTAGGTAAAGATTTATATATGGGAAGTCCTGTTTTGGTCACCGGAAAAATTTCGGGTTTTATCGGTAACGTACCGGGACCACCGGGAGGGTCCCGGGGGTCCACCAAGTGGGGCCACAAGCCCCGGAGGGCTGCATGGGCCAAGTGTGGGAGGGTACCAGCCCCAGGTGGGCTGGTGCGCCCCCCACAAGGGCCCAAGGCGCCTAAGGGAGGAGGGGGGGCAAACCCTAAGGGCAGATGGGCCTTGGGGCCCATGCCTGGTGCGCCTCCCTCTCCCCTCCACCTGGCCGCCACCCAGATGGGATCTGGGGTTGCCGCCACCCCTAGGAAGGGAACCCTAGGTGGGGGCACAGCCCCTCCCCTCCCCCTATATATACTTGAGGTTTGGGCTGCCCAAGACACACGAGTTCCTCTCCTTCTTGGCGCAGCCCTACCCCTCTCCCTCCTCGTCTCTTGCGATGCTTGGCGAAGCCCTGCTGGAGTACCACGCTCCTCCACCACCACCACGCCGTTGTGCTGCTGCTAGATGGAGTCTTCCTCAACCTCTACCTCTCTCCTTGCTGGATCAAGGCATGGGAGACGTCACCGGGCTGTACGTGTGTTGAACGCGGCGGTGCCGTCCTGCCGTCACTAGGATCTCCGGTGATTTGGATCACGACGAGTACGACTCCTTCAACCCCGTTCTCTTGAACGCTTCCGCTTAGCGATCTACAAGGGTATGTAGATGCACTCTCCTTCCCCTCGTTGCTGGTTTCTCCATAGATAGATCTTGGTGACACGTAGGAAAATTTTCAATTTCTGCTACGTTCCCCAACACTATTAATCTACAACATAGATATGCTAATACTACCAGGACTAAGTTCATGATAAATTAAAGTTCAATTAATCATATTACTTAATAACTCCCACTTATATAGACATCCCTCTAATCCTCTAAGTGATCACGTGATCCAAATCAACTAAACCATGTCCGATCATCACGTGAGATGGAGTAGTTTCAATGGTGAACATCTCTATGTTGATCATATCTGCTATATGATTCACGCTCGACCTTTCGGTCTCCATGTTCTGAGGCCATATCTGTTATATGCTAGGCTCGTCAAGTTTAACCTGAGTATTCCGCGTGTGCAACTGTTTTGCACCCGTTGTATTAGAACGTAGAGCCTATCACACCCGATCATCACATGGTGTCTCAGCACGAAGAACTTTCGCAACGGTGCATACTCAGGGAGAACACTTGTACCTTGATAATTAGTGAGAGATCATCTTATAAAGCTACCGTCAAACTAAGCAAAATAAGATGTATAAAAGATAAACATCACATGCAATCAAAATATGTGACATGATATGGCCATCATCATCTTGTGCCTTTGATCTCCATCTCCAAAGTATCGTCATGATTTCCATCGTCACCGGCATGACACTATGATCTCCATCATCTTGATCTATATCAATGTGTCGTCACATGGTCGTCTCGCCAACTACTGCTCTTGCAACTATTGCTATCGCATAGCGATAAATTAAGCAATTATTTGGCGCTTGCATCTTATGCAATAAAGAGACAACCATAAGGCTTCTGCCAGTTGCCAATAACTTCAACAAAACATGATCATCTTATACAACAACTTATATCTCATCACGTCTTGACCATATCACATCACAACATGCCCTGCAAAAACAAGTTAGACGTCCTCTACTTTGTTGTTGCAAGTTTTACGTGGTTGCTACGGGCTTAGCAAGAACCGTTCTTACCTACGCATCAAAACCACAACGATAGTTTTCAAGTTGATGCTGTTTTAACCTTCGCAAGGACCGGGCGTAGCCACACTCGGTTCAACTAAAGTAGGAGAAACTGACACCCGCCAGCCACCTGTGTGCAAAGCACGTCGGTAGAACCAGTCTCGCGTAAGCGTACGCGTAATGTCGGTCCGGGCCGCTTCATCCAACAATACCGCCGAACCAAAGTATAACATGCTGGTAAGAAGTATGACTTATATCGCCCACAACTCACTTGTGTTCTACCCGTGCACATAACATCAACGCATAAAACCTGGCTCGGATGCCACTGTTGGGGAACGTAGTAATTTCAAAATTTTCCTACGCACACGAAAGATCATGGTGATGCATAGCAACGAGAGGGGAGAGTGTTGTCTACCTACCCTCGTAGACCGGCAAAGGAAGCGTTGACACAACATAGAGGAAGTAGTCGTATGTCTTCCCGATCCGACCGATCCAAGTACTGAAAGTACGGCACCTCCGAGTTCTGCACACGTTCAACTCGGTGACGTCCCTCGAGCTCCGATCCAGCAGTGTTGAGGGAGAGTTTCGTCAGCACGACAGCGTGATGACGGTGATGATGTTCTACCAACGCAGGGCTTCGCCTAAGCACCACTATGATATGAACGAGGTGGAATATGGTGGAAGGGGGCACCGCACACGGCTAAGGAACTATCACGAAGATCAACTTGTGTGTCATGGGGTGCCTCCTTGCCCCCGTATATAAAGGAGGGAGAGGGGGAGGTGCGGCCGGCCCAAGGGGTGCGCCTGGAGGAGTCCTACTCCCACCGCGAGTAGGACTCCCCCCTCTTGCCTTGTTGGAAAAGGAAGGGGAAAGAGAGAAAGAGGAAAGGGGGTGCCGCCCCCCTTCCTTGTCCTATTCGGACTAGGGGGGAGGGGGGGCGCGGCCTGCCCTGGCCGGCCCTCCTCTTCTCCCTTAGGCCCATGTAGGCGCAATAACCCCCCCCCCCTTGGGGGGGGGGGCGTTCCGGTAACCCCTCGGTACTCCGGTAAAATCCCGATTTCACCCGGAACGTTTCCGATATCCAAATATAGGCTTCCAATATATCAATATTTATGTCTCGACCATTTCGAGACTCCTCGTCATGTCCATGATCACATCCGGGACACCAAACAACCTTCGGTACATCAAAACACAAAAACCCTAATTGCGATCGTCACCGAACTTTAAGCGTGCGGACCCTACGGGTTCGAGAACTATGTAGACATGACCGAGACACGTCTCCGGTCAATAACCAATAGAGGAACCTGGATGCTCATATTGGCTCCTACAGATTCTACAAAGATCTTTATCTGTCAGACCGCATAACAATATACGTTGTTCCCTTTGTCATCGGTATGTTACTTGCCCGAGATTCGATCGTCGGTATCTCAATACCTAGTTCAATCTTGTTACCGGCAAGTCTCTTTACTCGTTCCGTAATACATCATTCCGCAACTAACTTATTAGTTGCAATGCTTGTCAGGCTTGAGTGATGTGTATTATCGAGAGGGCCCAGAGATACCTCCCTGACAATCGGAGTGACAAATCCTAATCTCGAAATACGCCAACCCAACAAATACCTTCAGAGACACCTGTAGAGCACCTTTATAATCACCCAGTTACGTTGTGATGTTTGGTAGCACACAAAGTGTTCCTCCGGTAAACGGGAGTTGCATAATCTCATAGTCATAGGAACATATATAAGTTATGAAGAAAGCAATAGCAACAAACTAAACGATCAAGTGCTAAGCTAATGGAATGGGTCAAGTCAATCACATCATTCTCCTAATGATGTGATCCCGTTAATCAAATGACAACTCATGTCTATGGTTAGGAAACTTAACCATCTTTGATCAACGAGCTAGTCAAGTAGAGGCATACTAGTGACACTCTGTTTGTCTATGTATTCACACATGTATTATGTTTCCGGTTAATACAATTCTAGCATGAATAATAAACATTTATCATGAAATAAGGAAATAAATAATAACTTTATTATTGCCTCTAGGGCATATTTCTTTCAGGCACACCCAAAATATTCCTACAGTATCCGGGAGTTGCACAATCTCATGGTCTAAGGAAAAGATACTTGACATTAGAAAAGCTTTCGCAGATGAACTACACGATCTTGCGCTATGCTTAGGATTGGGTCTTGTCCATCACATCATTCTCCTAATGATGTGATCCCGTTATCAATGACATCCAATGTCCATGGTCATGAAACCATGACCATCTATTGATCAACGAGCTAGTCAACTAGAGGCTTACTAGGGACATGTTTTGGTCTATGTATTCACACATGTATTACGGTTTCCGTTAAATACAATTATAGCATGAACAATAGACAATTATCATGAACAAGGAAATACAATAATAACCATTTTATTATTGCCTCTAGGGCATATTTCCAACAGTCTCCCACTTGCACTAGAGTCAATAATCTATTTCACATCACTATGTGATTGTAATGAATCCAACACCCATAGGGTTTGTTTATATCTTGCTTGTGAGAGAGGTTTATTAGTCAATGGGTCTGAACCTTTCAGATCCATGTGTGCTTTGCAAATCTCTATGTCATCTTATAGATGCAGCTACCATGTGCTACTTTGAGCTATTCCAAATAACTGCTCTACTATACGAATCCGGTTTACTACTCAGAGTCATCCGGATTAGTGTCAAAGTTTGTATCGACGTAACCCTTTACGACGAACTCTTTTACCACCTCCATAATCGAGAAAATTCCTTAGTCCACTAGTTACTACGGATAAGTTCGACTGCTGTCATGTGATCCATTCCTGGATCACTCTTGTACCCCTTGACTGACTCATGGCAAGGCACACTTCAGGCGTGGTACACAGCACATCATACCATAGAGCCTACGTCTAAAGCATAGGGGACGACCTTCGTCCTTTCTCTCTCTTCTGCCGTGGTCAGGTCTTGAGTCTTACTCAATATTCACACCTTGTAACACAGCTAAGAACTCCTTCGCTGATCTATTTTGAACTCCTTCAAAATCTTGTCACGGTATGTATTCATTTGAAAGTACTATTAAGCGTTTTTGATCTATCCTTATAGATCTTGATGCTCAATGTTCAAGTAGCTTAATCCAGGTTTTCCATTGAAAAACACTTTTCAAATAACCCTGCATGCTTTCCAGAGATTCTACATCATTTCTGATCAACAATATGTTAACAACATATACTCATCAAAAATTCTATAGTGCTCCCACTCACTTCTTTGAAAATACAAGTTTCTCATAAACTTCGTATAAACCCAAAATCTTTGATCATCTCATCAAAGCGTACATTCCAATCCCGAGATGCTTACTCCAGTCCTTAGAAGGATTGCTGGAGCTTTGCATACTTGTTAGCATCTTTCAGGATTGACAAAACCTTCTAGTTGTATCACATACAACCTTTCCTCAAGAAAATCGTCGAGGAAACAATGTTTTGACATCCTATCTGCAAGATTTCATAAATAATGCAGTAACTGCTAACATAATTCCAACAGACTCTTAGCATCGCTATGAGTGAGAAAGTCTCATCGTAGTCAACTCCTTGAACTTGTCGGGAAACATCTTAACGACAAGTCGAGCTTTCTTAGTGGTGACACTTACCATCATTGTTTGTCTTCCTTTTAAAATCCATTTGCACCTAACAGCCTTACGACCATCAAGTAGTTCTTTCAAAGTCTATACTTTGTTTTATACATGGATCCTCTCTCGGATTTTATGGCCTCGAGCCATTCGTCGGAATCCGGGCCGACCATCGCTTCTCCATAGCTCGCAGGTTCATTGTTGTCTAGCAACATGACTTCCAAGACAGGATTACGTACCACTCTGAAGTAGTACACATCCTTGTCGACCTGTGAGGTTTGGTAGTGACTTGATCCGAAGTTTAATGATTACTATCATAAGCTTCCACTTCAATTGGTGTAGGTGCCACAGGAACAACTTCCTGTGCCCTGCTACACACTAGTTGAAGTGAAGGTTCAATAACCTCATCAAGTCTCCACCATCCTCCCACTCAATTCTTTCGAGAGAAACTTTTCCTCGAGAAAGGACCTATTTCTAGAAACAATCACTTTTGCTTCCGGATCTGAAATGGGAGGTATACCCAACTATTTTTGGGTATTATATGAAGATGCATTTATCCGCTTTGGGTTCGAGCTTATCAGCCTGAAACTTTTTCACATAAGCGTTGCAGCCCCAAACTTTTAAGAAACGACAGCTTAGGTTTCTCTAAACCATAGTTCATACGGTGTCGTCTCAACGGAATTGTGTGGTGCCCTATTAAAGTGAATGCGGTTGTCTCTAATGCCTAACCCATAAATGATAGTGGTAATTCGATAAGAGACATCATGGTATGCACCATATCCAATAGGGTGCAGTTACGATGTTTGGGCACACCATCACACTATGGTGTTCCAGGCAGTATTAGTTGTGAAACAATTTCCACAATGTCTTAATTATGTGCCAAACTCGTAACTCAGATATTCATCTCTATGATCATATCATAGACATTTTATCATCTTGTCACGACGATCTTAAACTTCACTCTAAAATTACTTGAACCTTTCAATAATTCAGACTTGTGTTTCATCAAGTAAATATACTCAACATTTACTCAAATCATCTGTGAAGTAAGAACATAACGATATCCACTGCGCGCCTCAACACTCATTGGACTGCACACATCAAAATGTATTACTTCCAACAAGTTGCTTTCTTGTTCCATCTTACTGAAAACGAGATCTTTCAGTCATCTTGCCCATGTGGTATGATTTGCATGTCTCAAGTGATTCAAAATCAAGTGAGTCCAAACGATCCATCTGTATGGAGTTTCTTCATGCATGTCTACCAATAAACATGGTTCACATGTCTCAATATTTTCAAAACTGAGTGAGTCCAAAGATCCATCAACATGGAGCTTCTTCATGCGTTTTATACCAACATGACTCAAATGGCAGTGCCACAAGTATGTGGTACTATCATTACTATCTTATATGTTTTGGCATGAACATGTGTATCACTACGATTGAGATTCAATAAACCATTCATTTTAGGAGCAAGACCATTGAAGGTATTATTCAAATAAACAGAGTAACCATTATTCTCCTTAAATGAATAACCGTATGGCGATAAACATAATCCAATCATGTCTATGCTCAACGCAAACACCAAATAACAATTATTTCGGTTTAACACCAATCCCGATGGTAGAGGGAGCGTGCGATGTTTGATCACATCAACCTTGGAAACACTTCCAACATATCGTCATCTCACCTTTAGCTAGTCTCTGCAGCCTTTTGTTTCGAGTTAGTAACACTTAGCAACTGAATCGGTATTTATTACCCTGGTGCTACTAGGAGTACTAGTAAAGTACACAATAATATAATGTATATTCAAAATACTTCTGTCGACCTTGCCAGCCTTCTCATCTACCAAGTATCTAGGGTAGTTCTGCTTCAGTGACCGTTCCCCTCATTACAGAAGCACTTAATCTCGGGTTTGGGTTCAACCTTGGGTTTCTTCACTAGAGCAGCAACTGATTTGCCGTTTCATGAAGTATCCCCTCTTTCCCTTGCCCTTCTCGAAATTAGTGGTTTAACCATCAACAATTGATGCTCCTACTCGATTTCTACTTTCGTGGTGTCAGACATCACGAGTTTCTCAAGGATCATTGTCGGAGTAATGGGCCACGGGTAGGCCAACCCGGGTTCCAGAACCTTTAGAGACATCAGGGCAGGCTGCGCCCCTCAAGACCCCAGGACGAAGAGCCACCTCCTGAGGAGTCGACGGCAAGACGGCCGACTGCCCGCTCACGGCCGAGTCCCAGGGACGACTTCCAGAGAAGCCGGCTTTGGGGAGTCGGCCTGCGACTCCAACAAACCCCATGACCTCATCAAAGGGGACGAGGCAGGGGCGTGGCTACAGTGAAGCCCACCCCCGCCCCTCACCAAGGGCAGGCATGGCCACAACACGCCGTACCCCATAAGATCTCCGTGCGGCGTGGCACTGTTGCCATGCCGGCGCTGACATCAGCACCGCAGGGCTGAATCCTGCACCGACGACGGCTTGTCTGTACGGCCTGGAGGCAGCAGGCCCCACTAGTCAGTGAGACCTCGGGAGACGGCAGGAGAACCACCAGTCGGACCCGTCGGGAGTCGGCCCGGGGGAGTCGGTCGAGCCCTCCCCCAGGGCCCACGCGCCATTAATCAAGATGTGATGGGGAGAGGCAACAGTGATCGCCCGCCAGGTGGCGGGGCTGTTGCCACGACCTCATGATCAAGCCCGCGTGATCAGAAGCACGACTACCGTAAGCAGCAGCCGGCAAGACCCGCCAGCGACGGACGCGGGCTGTCGGCTCCGTACCCGGCCAGTCGGCGGGGCCCGCCAGTCGGCGGGCCCCAGCAGTCGGCAGAGAAGACGGAGGCCAGAGACACTGACGGCTGGGCCCCTGGGGGTAGGCCTATATAAATCCCCCAGGGCACCCATGCAAAGGGTTGGAACCCATTAGCTCTAGACCAGATCATATAGAAGGGAGAGAGCTAGCCTTGCCCTCTCCTACCACCAGAAAACAGCTCAAGGAGCAACTGTGTAAACACTTTGCCATAGTGATCATGCGGAGACCCCGCAGAGCAGCAGTAGGGGTATTATCTCCCCAGAGAGCCCCGAAGCTGGGTAAGATTCGCCGGCGTGCATGTCTTCGCCTCATCCCGTTTCCAGGCACCGACGACGTTCTACTCGCCCCCACCATGATAAGCCATCCGTTGGCATATGTCGCACCAAACCCCCGACATTTGGCGCCCACCGTGGGGCCTGGTGCACCGCCGTCCGGAGATCTGTTCTGGACGGGAACTCTTTTCCTCCCTGGCGAGCGCAGCCAGCCAGGCACGCCAGATGGAGTTTGCGCCGACGCGCTAAGCGGCGTCGAGATCGCCTGTGCGGTCAGCTCCTTGGCCGAACTCGTCGGCGAGGTCCGCCTCTCCGACGAACCTGCATCCAACGCAGGCACGGGCGGCCCCGAGAACCTCCTCGCGGGCCTTCTCGATCAACTCCACATTTCCGGCGAGCCTGCCGTAGACTTGGAGTCCGTAGGCTCCACCGACCCGATGCTGGTCGACTCCGACACCGCGTCGCTCGACGCGTTCCCCACCAATGTGGTGGTCTACGACGAACCTCTCCCCCACGCAGAGAGCGACGGAAGCACCGTCACCGAGGTGCTAGTCATCAGCCATGACGAGCTCGCCGGCGGAGGAGCGCCCGACTCACTCGGCGCGGCGCTGCAAGACCTAACTGCGCCTATTCCGGAAGACGCTGACGCAGAGACGTTGGAGGCGCGCTGCCTTCAGCTCGTTGAAGGTGTGAAGAAGCTGGCCAGCATGAGGCGCTTGTCAGAAGCCTACCAGCGGGAGATGGATCGCGCTGTCGGCGGCTCGTCGGCCCCGGCGGGGCCCAGCTGCCTTGGCGCGGTCCGGCAGCGCGGCATAGCCATCGCCAACCTGTTTGGGGCAAGCCGCCCTGTGTACGCTACACCAGCGGAGAACATCCGAGCCGCCCAGGCAGTGGCGGACGAGCTGGACAATTTTGAGGGCGAAGAACGCCGCCTCATGATGGAGCGAGTCCAGCGGCTTCTCGACACGGCGGCCGCGCAGAACGAGGCCGGCTGCTGCGCGGAGGCGCCTCAACAGCCCAACGGCGACCTTCACTGAGATCAAGGCGCGACGTCTCGGACGCCGACTGGCGGCGGCCGAGGAAGAAGAGACAAGGAGCCGACTGTCGGCCACAGTCGGACTCGCATTACCATAGAGTGCGACCGAGACGGCTGCCCAAGGGCAGTGGAACGATGGGACGACTGTCCGCCTCCCCCTCCCCGCAGGGAGAGGCTAGTCTCCCCGCCGCCTGTTGACCATCCGACTCTCGGTGACCGCCGAGAGGGAGTTGGAGAGAACGACGCCCGCCATCGGATCGACCGACTCCACCGATCCTTAGCGCTGGAAGAAGAAGACGAGTTGGGTCCGCCTTGTTTCGGGCCCCGCATTCGGGACGAGCCCTTTCCCAGAGGGTTCACGCTCCCAAGAGACACGCCCAAGTATACCGGCTCTGTGAAGCCGGAAGACTGGCTAGTCGACTACTCCACGGCTGTCAGCATAGCAAAAGGCAACAAGCGTGTCGCCATAAAGTACGTTCCGCTCATGCTCCAGGGCACGGCCCGGACATGGCTGAACAGCCTAAAGCCCCGCAGCATCAACAGCTGGGTCGACTTCACCGAAGCGTTCGTCCACAACTTCACCAGCACGTACAAGCATCCTCCCAAGCCTCGTCAGCTCTCCTTGTGTGTGCAAGGCCCCGATGAGTCGACTCGCGATTACCTCACGCGTTGGGCCGAGCTCCGGAACTCCTGCGAGGGCGTGCACGAGGTGCAGGCCATCGAGTACTTCATGGCCGGGTGCAGAGAAGGCACCCTCCTCAAGCAAAAGCTCCTTTGCGATGAGCCAGAAACCCTCGACGAGCTGCTGATCATAGCAGACAAGTACGCCACAGCCGACTCCTCCATGAAGGCGGAGATTCAAATCAGCACAACTGGCAAAGTGGCTCCTCAAGCTCCAAGAACTCCGGCGGCAGACGCCGGCTGGCGACAACAGCAGGGTGACAACAAGCGCAAGGCCCCGCAGCCGGCTTCCAGCAGCCGGCAGGTCACGACCGTTGAAGCCCAGCAGCCAGAAGAGCAGCCCCCGCCCAAGTGATAGAAAGGCGGCAAGCCAAACTGGTTGCCAGCCTTCTCCTATGAGCAGACCTTGGATGGACCTTGCAAGTTCCACAGCGGCGCAAAGCCATCGAATCACACTACCCGAAAGTGCCATTGGCTCACCAGGATCGCCAAGGGAGACGGCCTCCTGCCTCCCCCGCCCGCTGGGCAGCCGCCTCCGCCTCCGCCCCAGCAGCCGGCTATCAGGCCAGTTGGCGCGGTGCAAGACGAATACCCCGAAGAGCATGGAGCCTATGTGGTGTTCACCAGTGTGGCTGATGATCGACGCAGCAGGCGGGTGCACGACAAGAGGTGAATGTAGTAGCGTTGGAGACGCCAGAGTTCATGCATTGGTCTGAGAAGCCCATCAGCTGGAGCAGGGCTGACCACCCAAAAGTGATGCCGAGTCCGGGCTCCTATGCCTTGGTCCTGGACGCCACCTTTGCTACGGACAGACGAGCCGCGCGTTTCTCGCGAGTTTTGATAGACGAGGGCAGCAGCATCAATATCCTGTACAAGGACACCATGGAGAAGTTAGGAATCAAGCAAAGACAGCTTTAGAATAGCCGAACTATGTTCCATGGCATTGTTCCTGGGCTTTCCTGCTCGCCAATCGGCAAGATCCTGATGGACGTCCTCTTTGGGGACAAAGATCACTTCCGTAGAGAGCCCGTTTGGTTTGAGGTTGTGGATCTTGAGAGCCCATACCATGCGCTGCTTGGCCGACCTGCCTTGGCCAAGTTCATGGCGGTTCCCCACTACGCCTACCTCAAGATGAAGATGTCCAGTTCCAGGGGAATTCTGACCGTGGCTGGCGACTACCGGAAGTCATTTGCTTGCGCAGCAGAGAGCAGTCGGCTGGCCGAGTCCCTGGTAATCACGGCTGAGAAGCGGCTCCTTGAGCGAGTTGTGGCGATGGCCGGCAAGCAGCCTGAGGTATCGCCCAACCCAAAGGAGTCGGAGGCTGAGGGTTCGTTCAAGCCGGCCAAAGAGACAAAGAAGATACCCTTGGACCCGGAGCACCCAGAGAGGTACGCCGTCGTAGGTGCAAACCTCGACAGCAAATAGGAAGGCGATCTCGTCGATTTCCTCTGTGAGAATCGGGACATATTCGCATGGTCCCCCAAAGACATGCCAGGTGTACCGACGGAATTCGCCGAGCACAAGTTACATGTCCGATCTGATGCAAAGCCGGTCAGACAACCCCTGCGTCGCTTATCAGAAGAGAAGAGAAGAGTTGTCGGAGAAGAGATAGCCCGACTCCTAGCAGCCGGCTTCATTATGGAAGTGTTCTTTCCAGAATGGCTAGCAAATCCGGTCCTGGTACTAAAGATGAACAAGCAGTGGCGAATGTGTATCGACTACACGAGCCTCAACAAGGCCTGCCCCAAGGACCCATTTGCTTTACCAAGAATCAATCAGGTGATAGACTCCACAGCCGGATGCGAGCTATTGAGTTTTTGGATGCATACTCAGGATATCACCAGATCAAGCTAAACCCAGCTGACAGACTGAAAACTGCTTTCATCACGCCGTTTGGAGCCTTCTGCTGCCTCACCATGATGTTCGGCTTAAGGAACGCCGGCGCCAGCTTTCAGCGTTGCATGCAGAAGTGCCTCCTCAAGAAGCTCGGCAGGAACGCCCATGTTCACGTGGACGACGTGGTGGTGAAGACGGAAAAGCGTGGAACACTGCTGGAAGACCTCAAGGAGACTTTTGAGAACCTACGCCGGTTCCAGATCAAGCTCAACCCCGAGAAGTGCGTCTTCGGAGTACCAGCCGGACAGCTCCTAGGTTTCCTGGTCTCTGAACGCGGCATAGAATGCAACCCAGTAAAAATCAAGGCCATTGAGAGAATGGAGGTACCCAGCCGACTGCTGGATGTGCAGAAGTTCACCGGCTGCTTAGCGTCCATCAGCCGGTTCATCAGTCGGCTGGGCGAGAAAGCTCTCCCCTTATACCAACTCATGAAGAAGACCACTTTTTTCGAGTGGAACCACAAGTCAAACGAAGCTTTTCACCAGTTGAAGAAGATGCTGACTACTCCACCCGTCCTGGCGGCTCTGACTCCCAAGGAACCTATGCTCCTGTACATCGCCGCCACTAGCCGAGTAGTCAGCACAGTCATTGTAGTGGAGCGCAAGGAGGAAGGCAAGGCGCTGCCTGTCCAGAGACCGGTATATTACCTGAGCGAGGTACTGTCGACCTCCAAGCAGAACTACCCCCACTACCAGAAGATGTGCTATGGCGTACACTTTGCTGCCAAGAAATTGAAGCCTTACTTTCAAGAGCATCCAATCACGGTGGTCTGCATGGCCCCACTTGCCGAGATCATTGGTAGCCGAGATGCTTCTGGCCGAGTAGCCAAGTGGGCCATAGAGCTGGCTCCCTACACCATCCACTACCAGCCCCGCACCGCTATCAAGTCACAAGCACTGGCCGACTTCCTCGCCGACTGGGCCGAGACCCAGTACCTACCTCCAGCACCTGATTCTACCCATTGGCGGATGCATTTCGACGGCTCCAAGATGCGCACTGGCTTGGGAGCCGGCGTCGTCCTCACCTCTCCCAAAGGCGACAAACTCAAATATGCACTGCAAATCCACTTTGCCGCCTCCAATAACGTCGCCGAGTACGAGGCGCTCATTCACGGGCTCCGGCTTGCCAAAGAGCTTGGCATCTGCCAGATCTTGTGTTATGGTGACTCGGACTAGTGGTCCAGCAAGCATCTGGCGACTGGGACGCGAAAGATGCAAACATGGCGAGCTACCGTTTCCTCGTGCAGCAACTCAGCGGGTATTTCGAAGGGTGCGAGTTCCTCCATGTGCCAAGAAACGACAACGACCAAGCAGATGCCTTGGCACGAATAGGCTCTACCCGCCAAGCAATATCATCTGGCGTCGCCCTTCAACGCCTCCTTAAGCCATCTATCAAGCCTTCACCAGAATCAGACTCCATTTTTGTGCCGGCTCCTCCCGAAGACGGCGGATCCGACTCCAGAGCTCCGGCAGTCAGAACGAGGATTTTGGCGGAAGACCCAAAAGCTGCCATAGCCAAACCCGGCCCGGGGACTACGGTGGCGGACTCGAAGACTCCAGAACTCGGCCCAAGGACCGCGCCAGTCGTCATGGGGACTTCATCAACCCAGCAAGCGGCTGTTGACTCCAACCCGCCACCTCCCAGCCCAACCGCCCTCGTCCAAGTCGCAGTTCTGGCAGTCGAAGAAGTAGCAGCACCCTCATGGGCCCAGCCCATCCTCAAATTCCTGGTGAACAAAGAGCTACCGACTGATGAAACTTCAGCTCGGCAAATACAACGCCAGGCGGCAGCCTACACCATAGTCAACAGAGAGCTGGTCAGGCGCAGCGTCACTGGTGTCTACCAGCGCTGTGTAGAGCCAGAGCAAGGCCAACCGATTCTCAAAGACATCCATCAAGGCGAGTGCGGCCACCATGCGGCTTCAAGAGCACTCGTCGCCAAAGCCTTTCGACACGGTTTCTTCTGGCCAACTGCCTTGGAAGAGGCCAAGGAGCTGGTCCAAAAGTGCAAAGGGTGTCAGAAGTTCAGCTCCAAGCCGCACCAGCCAGCTTCTGCACTCAAGACCATCCCCATTGCCTGGCCTTTCGCAGTTTGGGGTCTAGACATGGTGGGACCATTCAAAACAGCACGAGGTGGTTTAACTCACTTGTCGCAGTGGACAAGTTCACCAAGTGGATAGAAGCAAAGCCAATCAAGAAGCTGAACGGTACGACTGCCATAACTTTCATCTCTGATATCACAATTCGGTACGGCATACCACATAGCATCATCACCGACAACGACAAAATTTTTGCCAAAGGCGCCTTGGCCCGTTTCTGCGCAACACAGGGCATCCGACTGGACCTAGCGTCCGTCGCCCATCCGCAGTAAAACGGCCAAGTGGAGCGAGCAAATGGCCTCATCCTGTCCGGCATCAAGCCTCGGTTGATCGAGCCTCTGGAGCACTCGGCTGGCTGCTGGCTCGACGAGCTGCCAGCCGTCCTCTGGAGTCTGCGCATGACTCCAAACAAGTCAACCGGCTTCACGCCCTTCTTCCTCGTCTACAGTGCCAAAGCCGTCATCCCAACGGACATAGAGTTCGACTCCCCACGAGTCACCATGTACACCGAGGAGGAAGCAGAAGAAGCACGACAAGACGGTGTTGATCTGCTAGAAGAGGGCCGGCTGTTGGCACTCAGCCGGTCCAGCATCTACCAGCAGAGCCTGCACCGATACCACAACAGGAAGGTCAGGCCAAGATCTTTCCAAGAAGGCGACCTTGTGCTCTGGCTGATCCAGCGAACAGCCGGCCAGCACAAGCTGTCGGCGCCTTGGGAAGGCCCTTTCATCATCAGCAAAGTACTGGGCAACGATTCCTACTACCTGATCGACGCTCAGAAGCCCCGAGCACGCAAGAGGGACGACTCCGGCAAGGAGACAGAGCGGCCATGGAATGCAAATCTCCTCCGAAGATTTTACAGTTGATGCAGTATGTACCATGCTACCTTTTGTATTAAAGTACCAAGACTTCGGGCCCCCCGAGGCGAGCTCGGGGACTGCCCTCTTTTATCTGTATGATAAAAATTATGACTGCGAGTATGTTACTCCTTTTTATGCTGTTTGGCATCGGGCTCAACAAGTCGGCCCCGGGACTTGCCGCCTTGCACTATGAAATGCTTCCTGCAGTCGGACAAGTAGTGTGTAAAGGCCTAAACTGTCTCCTGTCAGAAGCCGCAGCTCGCAGACTGTACGGTGGGCAACACTAAGGTAGAATGGGCATTCCCATGAAAAATGGCAAAGGACTCAAAGCATAAAACATAGCTCAAGACAGCTTCCAACCTTTCTCGCAAACCGACTCTTGGATAGTCGGAATCCCATCTTCTATCTAACTTGCTCAAAAAAATCTTGAAAACGGCTAAGTACTTGCTTTCCCAAAGTAGCCTAGCACTTGATCCAGCGACAGTCCGCAGAGCGGCTGACCGATTAGCAAGGCAGGCAACTAAGAGAAAGCGGCAAAGGAAAAAAGCCAAAAGAGCACTGAGCAAGAAAAGATAGATATATATATTTACATAACATAGGCCCTTGGCCGAATTTTCGAGTAGAAGTTCAAAATACACCCCGCGGGTGGAATTGTGTGAATTAACAAGTTCTTCAAAGACTACTGAAGCAGACAAAACAAAGATACAGTGGCAGCTTAGGAAGCAGCAGACGGACTCAGAGGATCGGACGAGGCGCCAGCGCCAGGCGTTGGGGCGGCCGGCTGGCTAGTCTCGGCTTGATCGCCTCCGGCGGCAGTCGGGTCGGTTGCACGCGGCTCGTTGCTGGAGGCACGGTCGATCTGAGGCTGGCCGTCTGCTCCGTCTTCTTGTGCCTCCGCCTTGCCCTCTTCCTCGACGCTGGAGCCAATCACCTCTGCCGAGTCCTCGCCGTAGTCTGGGTTCATCCCAAACCACTCCGGCGGTACCTCCTCGCTGTCTTCAGACCGCTCGGGGACGAAGATGCTGGTGTCGGTGTACTCGGCGATCGCCGCAGCATGCTTGATGAGGGCGTCTTCCGCGGCCGCCAGCTCTGGCTGGGCCTCCGACCGAAGCATGGCTAGCCGGTCTAGGTCCAGCCCCGGATACCATGCCTTGACGAACTCCAAGGCCCGGCGCGCTCCAGCTCGGGCCGAAGAGCCCTTCCAGGCCTCAAGACGACCAGCCGCGACCTCTAGCCAGTCGGCCGTCAGGCTGGGGGTGCGCGGAGCCTGCATATCCGGCCATAGGGCGGCAATCGCCTGGGCACTGACACGCTAAAGCCGGCGCAACATCCAGTGAGCCGGCCGGAGGCGAGCCTCGATGCTCAGGATGTGCTCGTCAAGAGTTCAGGGGGCATCGGCGACAATCTCTGCGCCCTCCGCTCTCCGACCTTCACGGTCAGCCTCGATGGCTTGGATGGCGGCCTGCGACTGCCCAGGGAAGAAGTCTGCAAAGAATGAAGAAACGAAGAAGCTAGTCAAAAACCAGGAGTCGGCACGACTTAAATCGGCAGCTCGAAGAAAGAAACTAAAAAGGCTCACCATCAACGATGTCTTCAATCTCGTGGAAGCCGGAGGACAGCAACGCCTCCTTGTCAGACCAGGAGGAGCGCTCGCTCGTGAACTCGGGCAAGAGGGCGGTTTCCGTCTCCTCCGCCTCCCTCTGCGACTTCACAAGCAGCTCCTTCTGCTCTGCCAATTGAGTGGCCAGCAGATCGCGCTCCGTGGCGAGCTTGCTGCACTCCTCCTCTTTGGCGCGCAAAGCGGAGTTGGTGTCGCTCAGCTGCTGTTGAAGAGTAGCGTTGGCCCCTGAGAAGAAAGAAAGAAGGCGTCAAGCCACCAGTAAAGAAGGTCGCCGGGGAGATCCGGCCCGACTGCTCAGCAGTCGGCCCGAATCTCGGGGACTGCAGCCTACGGGTGTGCCAGCGCGCCCCCGCGAAGAAGGAAAAGGACTTACTCCGGCTCTCCGACAGATCGGCGGTCCGCTTGCCCAGCTCTTCAACATTACGGTTGAAGGCAGTGACGCGGAGGTTGTGGTAATCCTGCGACGAACGTTTCAGACAAAAAGTTAATACCCAAAGTTCATCAATTGGAGTTTCGAGCTGCCTGCTCAGCAGCCAGCACGAAACTCGAGGACTACACCCAGTGGGTGCGCTGGCGCGCCCCCACGGAGAGGAACAAGAAAAACAAAGGCCAAAAGGAAAAACATACCCGGACGGCTGCCCGCGACACCAGGTACGCCTTGGTGCAATTGTGGAGAGCGTCGCCCTCGGCACGAAGCTTCGCCTGGACGTCCAGAAGCGCCTGGTTCAGCGGCCCTGTGCCGCCTCCTCGCACCCACCCAATGGGCGCGGTGCTCGTCGCCTCGGCGTCTGGGATCGCCGAGCTGGCAGCACCGGCTTCCAAGGGGCCGGGCGCCAAAGTCGCCTTCTCCAGACGGCGGTGCATTGGCGAGCCGACTTGGAGGAGTAGCCTCGCCACGGCCTCGTCTTTGGTCGGCGGCACCGGAGGGCCCGCCGGCTTCTCGCCCTGCGCACCTTCAGATGGCGGCGGATGCGGCGGCAGAACATTCGCATCCGGCATACAGGGGTCACCGCCCTCCCCCTCCACGACGGGGTTCTCCCCGCCGGCTTCCCCGGTCTACCCCGTGAACTCTGGAGGCGGTGGCGCAGAGTTCAACAGGGTGACGAGCACCGCCGACTGGCGGCGTGCAGCTTCCTCAGCCTGCTGTGTAACACCCCGGATGTAACTTTCCCTATTTGTACTCCAACTCTTGCCGTTTCCGGCGTTAAGTTATATTTATTTTCTCGGGTTCGGGTCTTTGTCTCCATGTGTTGTTATCGTTGTCATGCATCTCATATCATGTCATCATGTGCATTGCATTTGCATACGTGTTTGTCTCATGCATTCGACCATTTTCCCCGTTGTCCGTTTTGCATTCCGGCGCTTCGTTCTCCTCCGGTGGTCGTTTCTAGATTTCTTTCGTGTGTGGGGATTAAACATTTCCGGATTGGACCAAGACTTGACAAGTGGCCTTGGTTTACTACCGGTAGACCACCTATCAAGTTTCGTATCATTTCGACTTCGTTTGATACTCCAACGGTTAACCGAGGGACCGAAAAGGCCTCGTGTGTGTTGCAGCCCAACACCCCTCCAATTTGGCCCAAAACCCTCCTAACTCTGCTCCATCATCTAGAGCGTTCGATCACGATCGCGTGGCCAAAAACCGCACCTCATTTGGACTCTCCTAGCTCCCTCTACGCCTATAAATAGGCCCTCCTCGAAAATCTCGGATCCCCCCTCCCCGAAACCCTAATTTTTCCTCTCCGCGCCGGCCGGACACGTCCGTCCGGGCCGGACACGTCCGCCGCCCACCCGGGCCAGTCCCGCGCCGCCACGTGGCGCGTGCCCACATCGCCGCCGCCACTCCCGCCGTCCCGCCCAGGCCGGAGGCGGGCCCTCTCCCGCGCCTCACCGGGCCGCGCGCCCTGCGCCCCTTCTCCTCCCGAGCCGGCCGCGCTCCGTCGCGGGAGCTCGCCGCCGCCGCCGTTCGCCGTCGCCGGCCACCCCGACCGCCACCGCCGCGGCCAGCTCCGCCCGCCGCCTCGCCGCCCCGATCCGCCGCCTCGCGCGCCGCCGCCGGAGCTCACCGGCGTCGCCCCCAAGCTCCGGCCCGGCCCCTCCCTCTTCTCCGGCGACGAACTCCAGCGAGGGACCCGGCCGACCTCGTTTTGCGTGCAGATCTGAGATCCGTGAACAGTAACCCTAAGGGTTGTTTTTTTCTTCTAGGTCCCGAAATTGCAGATCCATATGCTCCTGTTCGTGGCTCCATAACTTTGCATCCGTAGCTCCGATTCATGCATATAGCATATCAAAATGTTCATCTCAGAGAGTACATCATTTCATTTCATTGCATCATTTTCATTTGAGTTCATCTTGATGCCCGAAATGCTGTTAGAAGAGGGCTACTTGAGTTAATTGTCAGATCTGTTACTCCGTTTAGCACTTTTGTCATTTTTGCCATGATTATTGTGTGCATGATATGCCCGTGAGTTCTACATGTGTTTTGTTAAGGGTTTTGTCATCTTTCCAGAGGTGCAACCCATGTATTTTTTAGGATGTGTGTGGTGACTTGTGCAAGCTTGCAAAGTGGTGCACTTGCTAAGTCTGTTTTCAGGGGCTTAGTAATTTCACAGTCCTGGAGCTGTTTATCTCGTGATGCCATATGTTCGTGTTGTTTCCTAGTGATCCGTGCCTCTTTTGAGGATGATCAGTAAGGATGTTTTGTTAATATTGTAGTGCTCTATCCATCCATGTCTTTGTTTGCAATTATGGAGCATCCTAGCTTGAGTCAATCGAGCTCTACTTTTGCTTCGTTGCGAATCTGGGCAGATCGTCAACTTGTTTGCGATTTTGCCAATGTTATTGTAGTTGATCCGTGCATGCTATGACATTGTTCTTGCCATGTCTAGCTTGCATTTTGTGCCTTCTTAAGGTATGTATGCTTTTCTTGACATGACTTGCACCGTGGTGAGTGCATCGAGGTCGTAAACATGCCTTCGTGAGTTATGTTTCAGCATGTCCCAGTTTTCACTAAGTCTGAAAACTGATTATGTTTTTGCTATGTTCACGTGCTTGCAATTGTATTTTATGATCCCTTTTGGCTCAAGGTCACTAAGGGACTTTTGTTAAGCTCTTTGAGTAGCTCCATGCCATGCTTTACTTTGCCATGATCAGGTTCTGTAGCATGTAGTTTTGTTGCTCCGAAGAGGGCTACCTGATCTGAAATTCCAGACAAGTGTTGATTTCACTAAGTCTGAGATCTGTTTGCCATTTGCATTTTTGCCATGCTTGTTTGAACCTGTTAATGGATGTTTTGGCCGTAGCTCAGTGCTAGACTTTTGTTAAGCATCTTGTGTGCATCCCTGCCATGTATTTTGTTGTCATGTTTGGGTGCTGTAGCATGTTCATTTCGTTGCACTTAGATGCCTACTTGCCGTAAATCGCAGACCGGTGTCATTTTCGAATCGCTTGCCATTTCCAAACCGTAACTCCGATTCTGGCGTTCTTTATATCGTTTTCAAGCGATTTCATCTCATCTTTCCAGTGGCACACTTGGATTTCCAAGTTGATGCCAGGTTCATGCATTTCCTGTCATATCTTGCATTTTGCATCCCGCATCGCATCCCGCATAGCATATCATCTTTGCATTGTGTTGTTTGAGTTTGCACGTGGTTGATTGTATCCTTGTTGCTTGTTTGTCTTGTTTGGGTAGAGCCGGGAGACGAGTTCACAAACGAGGAGCCCGTTGAGTTTGCTTTTGAGGATCCAGTCAACTCTGACAACTGTGCAGGCAAGATGATCATACCCTCGAAATCACTACTATCTTTGCTATGCTAGTTTGCTCGCTCTTTTGCTATGCCAATGCTACGATGCCTACCACTTGCTTACAAGCCTCCCAAATTGCCATGTCAAACCTCTAACCCACCTTTGTCCTAGCAAACCGTTGATTGGCTATGTTACCGCTTTGCTCAGCCCTTCTTATAGCGTTGCTAGTTGCAGGTGAAGATCGGAGGCCGTTCCTTGTTGGAACATCTTTTATATAATTGTTGGGATATCATTATATTGCTATGTTATCTTAATGCATCTATATACTTGGTAAAGGGTGGAAGGCTCGGCCTCTCGCCTAGTGTTTTTGTTCCACTCTTGCTGCCCTAGTTTCTGTCATATCGGTGTTATGTTCCCGGATTTTTGCGTTCCTTACGCGGTTGGGTTATAATGGGAACCCCTTGATAGTTCGCCTTGATTAAAGCTTTTCCAGCAATGCCCAACCTTGATTTTACCATTTGTCACCTAGCCTTTTCTTTCCCTTGGGTTCTGCAGACTCAAGGGTCATCTTTATTTTAACCCCCCCGGGCCAGTGCTCCTCTGAGTGTTGGTCCACCTGTCAGCTACCGGTGGCCACCAGGGGCAACTCTGGGCTGGCCTACCCGTACGTAGGACAATCTGAGTGTGCCCTGAGAAAGAGATATGTGCAGCTCCTATCGGGATTTGTCGGCACATTCGGGCGGTGTTGCTGGTCTTGTTTTAACCTGTCGAAGTGTCTTGAGTTATCGAGATACCGAGTCTGATCGGAACGTCTTGGGAGGAGGTCTATTCCTTCGTTGACCGTGAGAGCTTGTCATGGGCTAAGTTGGGACTCCCCTGCAGGGATTTGAACTTTCGAAAGCCGTGCCCGCGGTTATGGGCAGATGGGAATTTGTTAATGTCCGGTTGTAGATAACTTGAACCTTAATTAATTAAAATGAATCTACTGAGTGTGTTACCGTGATGGCCTCTTCTCGGCGGAGTCCGGGAAGCGGACACGGTGTTGGAGTAATGTTTGCGCAGGCTGTTCTCTAGTTTCTCGCTCGCGCTTTGCCTCCTCTTCTCACTCTCTTTTGCGAATAAGTTAGCCACCATATATGCTAGTCGCTTGCTGCAGCTCCACTTATATTTACCTTGCCATACCTATAAGCTTAAATAGTCTTGATCGCGAGGGTGCGAGATTGCTGAGTCCCTGTGGCTCACAGATTACTATTACACCAGATGCAGGGCCTGATGATTCCACTCCAGGAGACGCGTATGAGCTCAAGTGGGAGTTCGACGAAGACTCTCAATGTTACTATGTTTCCTTTCCCGATGATCAGTAGTGGTGCCCAGTTGGGGGTGATTGGGACCGTTGTCGCTTGTTGGGTTCTCTTTTATTTTGGCGCCGTAGTCAGGCCATGAGTGTTTGGATGATGTAATGTTATTTATGTACTTGATTGATGTGGCGAGTGTAAGCCAACTATGTTATCTCCCCTTTATTATTCATATTACATGGGATGTTGTGAAGATTGCCTAACTTGCGACATATGCCTTCAATGCGATTATGCCTCTAAGTCGTGCCTCGACACGTGGGAGGTATAGTCGCATCGAGGGTGTTACATGCTGCTTCGCCGCGGCGGCGGCTTCGGCCTCCGCTAGTTTTTTCTTAGCGGAGGCCTCGGCCCTGTCGGCCTCCGCCTTCTCCAGGCGGAGGGCCTCTTCTTCGTTGCGCTTCTCCTGCGCATTCCGCTCCGTCGCCTCCCGGAGGTCAGCAGCGGGGTCAATCCGCCGAGTGGTGGCGGACGTCTCCACTGACCCCATGACGGAGCCGGCGGTGACCCTCTCTATAGAGAGGGGAGCCCTGAAGCAAGAGGGCCAAGCAGAGACTCAGACAAATCACAAAGAAAGAATAAAACTTTGAAGACAGAATACTTACGCGGAGACCAACGGCGGCTTCTTCACTTCCTTACTGAAGCGAATGGCCTTCGCGGCCGCCTCGTCCCGCCGGGTCGCCGCAGCCGAACCCTTGGGCTTCTTCGGCCGACTGCCGAACAAGGTCGGCACGGCCCTGCGCTTCTTCCTGCCGCCTGGGGCGCCCGGCGCGGCAGAAGAGCCCGCGCCAGGCTGGCTGGCTCTTGGCCGATGGCGAGGGGCGACTTCTCCCTCGGCGTCGTCGTCAGGCCAGTCGGCGAAAGTGGCCGAAGGCCTGAAGTCGCCCGCTGTTCCTCCTCCTCCCTCGGTGTCATCTTCTAGAGCCGCCGCCCCCAGATCGGGGTTGTCGACGTTGCTCTCTGCCCGGTCAGCGAGGAACTCGTGGGCCGGGCCCAAGGTGCCGGCTGGTGGGTGAAGGAGGGGATTCTAACCAAAGCCGACTGGTCAAAACAAAACTCGGCAAGAAGAAGACAATCCAAAGAAAGAAAAGAAAGGCGACTCACCACGGGCGGGGGGTTGGCACGGGAGTACGGCTCCTTGCCGAACCGCCAGTTCTCCAGGAGCCTGCTGTCCGAGAGGTAGTTCACCATGAAGGCCACCTCTTCGTGAGGCATGTCCTTGGTGCACATCTGACTCGGGTCGCGGTGCCCGCTCATCTGGCATATCATATGAGGGCGGCCTTGGAGTGGGAGAACTCGGCGCGAAACGAAGGCGGCCAGCAGGTCCGGACCAGTCAGACCCTCCGACTGCGTCAGCACTCGGAGTCGCGTGATGGCGCCGGCTCCCGCAGGCGTCAGCAACTTGGCCCGGTACGACCAGTTGGGCAGTCGCCCAGCCAGCGGGCCGGCTTCGAAACCGGCAAGTTAACCCAGTCTCCCCTCGCGGAGGCGTTCTTGATGTAGAAGTAGGATCTCTGCCACATCTTCACCGACTTGATCAGTGAGATGGAGGGGAAGGGATTATCAGCCCCCGACCTTCGCACGACGATGAAAGCGCCGCACTGAGCCGGCACGCCCGCAGCCTGGGTGCCGAGCTTGGAGAAGAAGAACTCCCCCCAGAGCTCGAGGGTGGGGAGGACTCCAAGGAAGCCTTCGCACATGGCCACAAAGGCGGATAGCAGCACCACTGCGTTGGGGGTGAGGTGGTGCGGCTGGAGGCCGTAGAACTCCAGGAAGGACCGGAAGAAACTGCTCGCCGGCAGCCCCAGCCCGCGCAGGCAGTGCGAGCGGAAGATGACCCGCTCGCCGTCCTATGGTGCAGGGAAAATCTCCCCCTTCGGCGCAAGACGCACCTGCACGCGATCCTCGCCAGGGAGCCGACGAGTCCGGCGGAGGAACTCGATGTGGTCTTCAGGAACTTCGGAGCCGTCCCAGGTGCCGGAGCGCACTGGGGGAGGCGCGGCGGCGGAGGAAGAACTCATCACGAGCTGTCGCCAAAGCGTTCGCCGGAGTGTGGGCGCGCGGCGAAGCGGAGAAGAGAAGAGGAAGGAAGAGAACGAGGAGTAGTGGGAAGGAGAGGCGCGCGTGCCCTCCTCTTCCCCCTACTTATAGCCTCGTGGGCTGCGAAGCCGAGGGGGCGGACGTGGGGATTTACTGCGCCCATGACCCCATGACCCCCATGATCTACGATAAAGTTACTACGCGCAGTAACTCCACGGGAATCCCAACCGTCCACCGGGGCCGCAGCGGATCCGCTCGGGCGCCGAGGTGCGGTAGTGGCGGGCCCCGCCCATGGGCCTATCCCGTCGCGTGCGTAGGCTGGCAGGACGGCCTAGCCACGTGCCCTCGCGTGACAGGCCTAGAACGGGCGGCGGCCTGGAGGATTAGCTAGCACGCCACTTAAATCCCGCCGCGACGTTCGAAATACCGAGAGAGTCGGAATTGAGTGGGTCCGAGTTTAGCAAGTCCGACTCCTTCTAATCGGCCCGGCAGAAGTCAATCAAAGACCATGTGTTGAGCACCCGGAAAGAGAAACTGCTGAGGCTTCTCGGCCGATCGTCCATGGCGCCTCACCAGCTTCCGGGACTACTGTCGGAGTAATGGTCCACGGGTAGGCCAACCCGGGTCCAAGAACCTTTCAAGACATCGGGGCAGGCTGCGCCCCTCAAGACCCCAGGACGAAGAGCCGCCTCCTAAGGAGTCGACGGCAAGACGGCTGACTGCCCTCTCACGGCCGAGTCCCAGGGACGACTTTCAAAGAAGCCGGCTTTGGGGAGTCGGCCTGCGACTCCAACAAACCCCATGACCTCATCAAAGGGGACGAGGCAGGGGTGTGGCTACAGTGAAGCCTAGCCCCGCCCCTCACTAAGGGCAGGCATGGCCACAGCACGCCGTACCCCGGAAGATCTCCGTGCGGCGTGGCACTGTTGCCATGCCGACCCTGACATCAGCACCGTAGGGCCAAATCCTGCACCCACGACGGCTTGTCTGTACGGCCTGGAGGCAGCAGGCCCCACCAGTCAGTGAGACCTCGGGAGACGGCAGGAGAACCACCAGTCGGACCCATCGGGAGTCGGCCCGGGGGAGTCGGCCGAGCCCTCCCCCGGGGCCCACGCGCCATTAATCAAGATGTGATGGGGAGAGGCAACAGTGATCGCCCGCCAGGTGGCGGGGCTGTTGCCACGACCTCATGATCAAGCCCGCGTCATCAGAAGCACGGCTATAGTAAGCAGCAGCCGGCAAGACCCGCCAGCGGCGGACGCGAGCTGTCGGCTCCGTACTCGGCCAGTCGGCGGGGCCCGCCAGTCGGCGGGCCCCAGCGGTCGGCAGAGAAGACGGAGGCCAGAGACACTGACGGCTGGGCCTGCGCCCAGCCGGATTACCATTGTACCCCTGGGGGGTAGGCCTATATAAACCCCCCAGGGCACCCATGCAAAGGGTTGGAACCCATTAGCTCTAGACCAGATCATATAGAAGGGAGAGAGCTAGCCTTGCCCTCTCCTACCACCAGAAAACAGCTCAAGGAGCAACCGTGTAAACACTTTGCCATAGTGATCATGCGGAGACCCCACAGAGCAGCAGTAGGGGTATTATCTCCCCGGAGAGCCCCGAAGCTGGGTAAGATTCGCCGGCGTTCATGTCTTCGCCTCATCCCGTTTCCAGGCACCAGCGACATTCTACTCGCCCCTACCATGATAAGCCATCCGTTGGCATATGTCACACCAAACCCCCGACAATCATCATGTCTATCCATGATATGTTATAGTTCATCACGAATCTCTAATAGCTCGGTGGCAGTGACTATGGAGAACCATCACTATCTCATCTGGAAGATTAACTCCCACTCGATTCAAGCGATTGTAGTACTCAGACAATCTGAGCACATGCTCAACGATTGAGCTTTTCTCCCTTAGTTTGCAGGCTTAAGAAACTTGTCGGAGGTCTCACACCTCTTGAAGTGGGCACTAGTCTGAAATCCCAATTTCAGTCTTTGGAACATCTCATATGTTCTGTGACGTTTCAAAAAAACGTCTTTGGTGCCACAATTCTAAACCATTAGCATTACGCACTGAACTATCACGTAGTCATCAAAATGTGTATGTCAGATGTTTCCCAACATCTACAGACGACGCTCGAGGTTCAGCACACTGAGCGGTGCATTAAGGACATAATCCTTCTGTGCAGCAATGAGGACAATCCTCAGTTTACGGACCCAGTCCGCATAATTGCTACTGTCAACTCTCAACTAAATTTTCTCTAGGAACATATCTAAAACAGTAGAACCAAAGCGTGAGCTACGACATAATTTGCAAAGACCTTTTGACTATGTTCATGATAATTAAGTTCATCTAATCAAATTATTTAATGAACTCCCACTTAGATAGACATCCCTCTAGTCATCTAAGCGATACATGATCCGAGTCAACTAGGCCGTGTCCGATCATCACATGAGACGGACTAGTCATCATCGGTGAACATCTTCATGTTGATCGTATCCACTATACGACTCATGTTTGACCTTTCGGTCTTTCGTGTTCCGAGGCCATGTCTGTACATGCTAGGCTCGTCAAGTTAACCTAAGTGTATTGCGTGTGTAAATCTGGCTTACACCCGTTGTATGAGAATGTTAGAACCTATCACACCTGATCATCATGTGGTGCTTCGGAACAACGGACCTTAGCAACGGTGCGCAGTTAGGGGGGAACACAATTCTTGATATTTTAATGAGGGATCATCTTATTTATGCTACCGTCGTTCTAACCAAATAAGATGTGAAAACATGACAAACATCACATGCAAATCATAAAGTGACATGATATGGCCAATATCATCTTGCGCCTTTGATCTCCATCTTCGAGGCGCGGCATGAACACCATCGTCACCGGCATGACACCATGATCTCCATCATCGTGTCTTCATGAAGTTGCCTCGCCAACTATTACTTCTACTACTATGGCTAACGGTTAGCAATAAAGTAAAGTAATTACATGGCGTGTTCATTGACACGCAGGTCATAAATAAATTAAGACAACTCCTATGGCTCCTGCCGGTTGTCATACTCATCGACATGCAAGTCGTGATTCCTATTACAAGAACATGATCAATCTCATACATCACATATATCATTCATCACATCCTTTTGGCCATATCACATCACAAAGCAAACCCTGCAAAAACAAGTTAGACGTCCTCTAATTGTTGTTGCATGTTTTACGTGGATGCTATGGGTTTCTAGCAAGAACGTTTCTTACCTACGCAAAACCACAACGGTGATATGCCAATTGCTATTTACCCTTCATAAGGACCCTTTTCATCGAATCCGATCCGACTAAAGTGGGAGAGACAGACACCCGCCAGCCACCTTATGCATCAGGTGCATGTCAGTCAGTGGAATCAGTCTCACGTAAGCCTACGTGTAAGGTCGGTCCAGGCGGCTTCATCCCATAATGCCACCGGATCAAGATAAGACTAGTAACAGTAAGCAAATTGAACAAATCATTGCCCACAACTGCTTTGTGTTCTACTCGTGCATAGAACCTACGCATAGACCTGGCTCATGATGCCATTGATGGGGAACGTAGCAATACTTCAAAATTTTCCTAGGTGTCACCAAGATGAATCTAGGAGATACTAGCAATGAGAGAGAGGGAGTTCATCTTCATAACCTTGAAGATCGCTAAGCGGAAGCGTTCAAGAGAACGGGGTTGATGGAGTCGTACTCGTCGTGATCCAAATCACCGATGATCCTAGCGCCGAACGGACGGCACCTCCGCGTTCAACACACGTACGGAACAGAGACGTCTCCCGCGCCTTGATCCAGCAAGGAGGAGGGAGAGGTTGAGGAAGGGAGCTCCAACAGCAGCACGACGGCGTGGTGGTGATGGAGTGGCAGTTCTCCGGCAGGGCTTCGCCAAGCTCACGCGGAGGAGGAGAGGTGTTGGGGAGGGCCTGCGCCTTAGATGTGGTGGTGCAACCCTCCTTTTACCCCTCTATTTATAGGGGAAGGGGGAAGGGGGCCGGCCTCCTCTAGATGAGATATAGAGGGGGGCGGCGGCCAAGGGGGAGGGGGCTTGCCCCCCAAGCCAAGGGGGGCGCCCCCTTTAGGGTTCCCCCCAACCCTAGGCGCATGGGCCCTTGGGGGGTTGGCGTCCCAGCCCACTTGGGGCTGGTTCCCTTCCCCTTACAGCCCATAAGGCCCTCCAGGAGAGGTGGCCCCTCCCGGTAGACCCCCGGAACCCCTCCGGTGGTCCTGATACAATACCGATATGCCCCCGAACCTTTCCGGTGACCGTATGACAACTTCCCACATATAAATCTTCACCTTCGGACCATTCCGGAACTCCTCGTGATGTCCGGGATCTCATCCAGGACTCCGAACAACATTCGGTAATCACATACAAGTCTTCCTAATAACCCTAGCGTCATCGAACCTTAAGTGTGTAGACCCTACGGGTTCGGGAACCATGCAGACATGACCGAGACAACTCTCTGGCCAATAACCAATAGCGGGATTTGGATACCCATGTTGGCTCCCACATGTTCCATGATGATCTCATCGGATGAACCACGATGTCGAGGATTCAAGCAATCCCGTATACAATTCCCTTTGTCAATCGGTACATTACTTGCCTGAGATTCGATCGTTGGTATCCC
Source organism: Triticum urartu (assembly GCF_056163025.1). NCBI lineage: Eukaryota > Viridiplantae > Streptophyta > Magnoliopsida > Poales > Poaceae > Triticum > Triticum urartu. The sequence goes on along the minus strand of NC_141877.1, from coordinate 631,813,760 downwards.
AATACCTTGTTCAATCTCGTTACCGGCAAGTCACTTTACTCGTTCCGTAACACATCATCCCATGACCAACCCTTAGTCACATTGAGCTCATTACGATGATGTCTTACCGAGTGGGCCCAGAGATACCTCTCCGTCATACGGAGTGACAAATCCCAGTCTCGATTCATGCCAACCCAACAGACACTTTTGGAGATACCCGTAGTGCACCTTTATAGTCACCCAGTTACGTTGTGACGTTTGGCACACCCAAAGTATTCCTACAGTATCTGGGAGTTGCACAATCTCATGGTCTAAGAAAAGATACTTGACATTAGAAAAGCTTTAGCAGACGAACTACACGATCTTGTGCTATGCTTAGGATTGGGTCTTGTCCATCACATCATTCTCCTAATGATGTGATCCCATTATCAATGACATCCAATATCCATGGTCAGGAAACCATGACCATATATTGATCAACGAGCTAGTCAACTAGAGGCTTACTAGGGACATGTTGTGGTCTATGTATTCACACATGTATTACGGTTTCCGGTTAATACAATTATAGCATGAACAATAGAAAATTATCATGAACAAGGAAATACAATAATAACCATTTTATCATTGCCTCTAGGGCATATTTCCAACAGTAACATACCGATGACAAAGGGAATAACGTATGTTGTTATTGCGGTTTGACCGATTAAGATATTTGTAAAATATGTAGAAACCAATATGAGCATCCAGGTTCCACTATTGGTTATTGTCTGGAGATGTGTCTCGGTCATGTCTACATAGTTCTCGAACCCGTAGGGTCCGCACACTTAACATTCAATGACGATTTGTATTATGAGTTATATGTTTTGGTGACCTATGTTTGTTCGGAGTCCCGGATGAGATAATAGACATGGCAAGGAGTCTCGAAATGCTTGAGAGGTAAAGATTGATATATTGGAAGGTAGTATTCGGACACCGGAAGGGTTCCGGAGTGTATCGGGTACATACCGGAGTACCGGAGGGGTTACCGGAACCCCCCGGGGAAAGATATGGGCCATAGGAGGGAGGCTAACCAACCCACAAGGGGCTGGTGCGCCTCCCACAAGGGAGGAGGCCGAATTGGACTGGGGAAGGGGGTGCCAGCCCTTTCCTTCTCCTACTCCCTCTCCTTCCCCTTTTCCCCCTTCGGTAGAAAGGAAAAAAGGGGTCGGATCCTACTAGGAATGGAGTCCTAGTAGGACTCCCCTCTCCTTGGCGCGCCCCTAGTGGCCGGCCTCCTCCCCTCCTCCTTTATATATGGGGGCATGGGGCACCCCAAAGCACATAAATTGTTCCCTTAGCCGTGTGCGGTGCCCCCCTCCACTGTTTACTCCTCCGATCATAGCGTCGTAGTGCTTAGGCGAAGCCCTGCGTGGATCACATCACCATCACCATCACCATGCAGGGAATCATCGTAGCAATTCCCAAAGGTGGAAGTGATAAGTATGGAGTGTCGAACCCACAAGGAGATAAAGGTAAGATCAATATTCTCTGAAGTCCTATCTGCCACTGATACGACTCTACGCACACCAAACGTTTGCTTCCAACTAGAAACGAGAAATAAAACTATGTTGTGGGTATGAAGAGGATAACTTTGCATGATATCGGAGAGCTAAAAATATAAAAGTAGGTGATGTTATCATAAAGTTAGAATATATTACTAAATATTATAAATAGCGAGTGTGGAATAATGGTGGATCAGTGTGCGGAATTGTCTTAGGCAATTGTTAACAAGACCGGTAGTCATCATTGTAATTTCATATGAGGGAGAGGCATAGGCTAACATACTTTCTCTTCTTGGATCATATGCACTTATGATTGGAACTCTAGCAAGCGTCCGCAACTACTAAAGATCATTAAGGTAAAACCCAACCATAGCATTAAAGCATCAAGTCCCCTTTATCCCATACGCAACAACCCCCTTACTCGGGTTTATGCTTCTGTAACTCAAGAAACCCACTATAAGCGAATCATGAACGTATTGCAACACCCTACAGCGGGAATCCCTCACACTTGCGCGACACGGAGGGCACAATAGGACAGAACCAAAATAAAACATACAACTCGTACCAATCTAGATCATCAATCAACCCAAAGACAAAGGATATCTACTCAAAACATCATAGGATGGCAACATATCATGGATCATAATATGTGGCATAAAGCACCATGTTCAAGTAGGGATTACAGCGGGGTGCGGGAGAGTGGACCGTGTAAAAGAGATGAGGATGGTGATGTTGATGAAGACGATCACCGCGACGATGATTCCCCTCCCGATGGCACTCTGGTGCCACTGAGAGAGAGGAGGAGAGGTTCTCCCCCTTGTGCTTCCTCCTCGATGGCCTCCCCCTGGATGGGGAGAGGTTCTCCCTCTGGTCCTTGGCCTTCATGACGATGATGGCCCCTCCGGGATCCTCCTCCATGCCCTCCGGTGATGATGGCCCCCTCCGGCAGGGTGCCAGAGAGGGCCTAGATTGATTTCTCGTGGCTACAGAGGCTTGCGGCGGCGGAACTTCCGATCTAGCTTAATTTCCGGAGGTTTCTATATATATAAGAGGTTTTGGCGTCAAGAACAAGTCAGGGGGGTCTCCGAGCTGTCCACGAGATAGGGGGGCGCGCCTCCCACCCTCGTGGGCAGCCCGGGACTCTTCTGGCCCAACTCTTTTACTCCATGGCCTTCTTCTAGTCCAAAAATAAGCTCCGTCAAGTTTCAGGTCAATTGGACTCCGTTTGGTTTTCCTTTTCTACAATATTCTAAAACAAGGAAAAAACAGAAACTGGCACTGGGCTCTAGGTTAATAGGTTAGTCCCAAAAACCATATAAAATAGCATATAAATCCATATAAAACATCCAAGGTTGATAATATAATAGCATGAATACTTCATAAATTATAGATACGTTGGAGACGTATCAGATCCTCTACTGGATCAAGGGTTCGAGGGACGTCATCGAGCTGAACATGTGCTGAACTTGGAGGTGTCGTACGTTCGGTACTTGATCGGTTGGATCGCTAAGACGTTCGACTACATCAACCGCGTTAACCTAATGCTTCCACTTTCGGTCTACGAGGGTATGTGGACACACTCTCCCCCTCTCGTTGCTATGCATCTCCTAGATAGATCTTGCGTGATCATAGATTTTTTTTTGAAATTGCATGCTACGTTCCCCAATAGTGGTATCAGAGCCAGGTCTATGTGTAGATGCTATATGCATGAGTAGAAAACAATGAGTTGTGGGCGATAATAGTCATACTGCTTTCCACCACCGTCTTACTTTGATTCGACGGTATTGTTGGATGAAGCGGCCCAGACCGACATTACATGACCGCGTTCATGAGACTGGTTCTACCGACGAGCTTTGCACACAGATGGCTGGCGGGTGTCTGTTTCTCCAACTTTATTTGAATCGAGATTGACTATGGCCGGTCCTTGTTGAAGGTTAAAACAACACACTTGACGAAAAATCGTTGTGGTTTTGATGTGTAGGTAAGAACGGTTCTTGCTAGAAGCCCGTAGCAGTCACGTAAAACTTGCAACAACAAAGTAGAGGACGTCTAACTTGTTTTTGCAGGGCATGTTGTGATGTGATATGGTCAAGACGTGATGAGACATAAATTATTGTATGAGATGATCATGTTTTGTAAAAGTTATTGGCAACTGGCAGGAGCCTTATGGTTGTTGCTTTATTGTATGAAATGCAATCGCCATGTAATTGCTTTACTTTATCACTAAGCAGTAGCGATAGTCGTAGAAGCAATAGTTGGCGAGACGACAATGATGCTACGATGGAGATCAAGGTGTCAAGCCGGTGACGATGGAGATCATGACGGTGCTTTGGAGATGGAGATCAAATGCACAAGATGATGATGGCCATATCATGTCACATATTTTGATTGCATGTGATGTTTATCTTTTTATGCATATTATTTTGCTTAGTACGGCGGTAGCATTATAAGATGATCCCTCACTAAAATTTCAAGGTACAAGTGTTCTCCCTGAGTATGCACCTTGCTACAGTTCGTCTGCCGAGACACCACGTGATGATTGGGTGTGATAAGCTCTACATTCACATACAATGGGTGCAAGCCAGTTTTGCACATGCAGAATACTCGTGTTAAACTTGACGAGCCTAGCATATGCAGATATGGCCTCGGAACACTGAGACTGAAAGGTTGAAAATAAATCATATAGTAGATATGATCAACATAGAGATGTTCACCATTGAAAACTACTCCAATTCACATGATGATAGGACATGGTTTAGTTTATATGGATCACGTGATCATTTAGATGACTAGAGGGATGTCTATCTAAGTGGGAGTTCTTGAGTAATATGATTAATTGAACCTAAATTTATCAGGAACTTAGTACCTGATAGTATTTGCATATCTTTGTTGTAGAACAATAGCTCGTGTATAGCTTCCCCGTTTTATTTATGATATGTTCCTAGAGAAAAATAAGTTGAAAGATGATAGTAGCAATGATGCAGACTGGATCCGTGATCTGAGGATTATCCTCATTGTTGCACCGAAGAATTATGTCCTTGATGCACCGCTAGGTTATGGACCTTTTGCAGGAACAGATGCAGACATTATGAACGTTTGGCAAGCTCGGTATGATGACTACTTGATAGTTTTGTGCACCATGTTTTATGGCTTAGAACTAGGACTTCAAAAATGTTTTGAACGACTTAGAGCATATGAGATGTTCCAAGAGTTGAAATTGGTATTTCAGACTCATGGCCGTGTTAAGAGGTATGAGACCTCTGACAAAGTACTTTGCCTACAAGATGGAGGAGAATAGCTCAGCTAGTGAGCATATGCTCAGAATGTCCGGGTACTACAATCGCTTGAATCAAGTGGGAGTTAATCTTCCAGATAAGATAGTGATTGACAGTGTTCTCTAGTCACTATCATCAAGTTACTAGAACTTCGTGATGAAATATAATATGCGAGGGATGACGAAAACAATTCCCAAGCTCTTCACAATGCTGGAATCAGCGAAGGTAAAAATCAAGAAAAAGCATCAAGTGTTGATGGTTAACAAGACCACTAGTTTCAAGAGAAGGGCAAGGGAAAGAAAGGGAAAACTTCAAAATAATGGCAAGAAAGTTGCCACTCCCATGAAGCCCAAAGCCAGACCCAAGCCTGAAACTGAGTGCTTCTACTGCAAAAGAAATGGTCACTGGAAGTGGAACTGCCCTAGATACTTGGCGGATAAGAAGGATGGCAAAGTGAACAAAGGTATATTTGATATATATATATATATTATTGATGTGTACTTTACTAGTGTTTATAGCAACCCCTCGGTATTTGATACTGGTTCAGTTGCTAACAGTAGTAACTTGAAATAGGAGTTGCGAGATAAACAGAAACTAGTTAAGGCCGAGGTGACGATGTGTGTTGGAAGTAATTCCAAGGTTGATACAATCACTATCGCACACTCCCTCTACCTTCGGGATTAGAATTGAACCTAAATTAATGTTATTTGGTGTTTGCGTTGGGCATTAATATGATTAGATCATGTTTATTGCAATACGATTATTCATTTAAGTCATAGAATAATTGTTGTTTCTATTTATATGAATAAAACCTTCTATGGTCATACACCCAATGTGAATGGTTTATTGAATCTCGATCATAGTGATACACTGATACGTCTCCGTCGTATCTACTTTTCCAAACACTTTTGCCCTTATTTTGGACTCTAACTTGCATGATTTGAATGGAACTATCCCGGACTGACGCTATTTTCAGCAGAATTACCATGGTGTTATTTATGTGCAGAAACAAAAGTTCTCGGAATGACCTGAAACTTCACGGAACAACTTTTCGGAAACAATAAAAAATTACTTGCAAAAGATGAGGGCCAGGGGGCCCACCACCTATCCACGAGGGTGGGGGGCGTGCCCCCCTACCTCATGGGCCCCCTGGAGCTCCTCCGACCTCAACTCCAACTCTATATATTTGGTTTCGGGGAGAAAAAAATCAAGGAGAAGGATTCATCACGTTTTACGATACGGAGCCGCCGCCAAGCCCTAAAACCTCTTGGGAGGGCTGATCTGGAGTCCGTTCGGGGCTCCAGAGAGGGGAATATGTCGCCATCGTCATCATCAACCATCCTCCATCACCAATTTCATGATGCTCACTGCCGTGCGTGAGTAATTCCATCGTAGGCTTGCTGGACGGTGATGGGTTGGATGAGATTTATCATGTAATCGAGTTAGTTTTGTTAGGGTTTGATCACTAGTATCCACTATGTTCTGAGATTGATGTTGCTATGACTTTGCTATGCTTAATGCTTGTCACTAGGGCCCGAGTGCCATGATTTCAGATCTGAACCTATTATGTTTTCATCAATATATGAGAGTTCATGATCCTATCTTGCAAGTCTATAGTCACCTATTATGTGTTATGATCTGTTAACCCCAAAGTGACAATAATCGGGATACTTACTGGTGATGACCATAGTTTGAGGAGTTCATGTATTCACTATGTGCTAATGCTTTGTTCCGGTACTCTATTAAAAGGAGGCCTTAACATCCCTTAGTTTCCATTAGGACCCCGTTGCCACGGGAGGGTAGGACAAAAGATGTCATGCAAGTTCTTTTCCATAAGCACGTATGACTATATTCGGAATACATGCCTACATTACATTGATGAACTGGAGCTAGTTCTGTGTCACCCTAGGTTATGACTGTTACATGATGAACCTGTTGGAAATATGCCCTAGAGACAATAATAAATTAGTTATTATTATATTTCCTTGTTCATGATAATCGTTTATTATCCATGCTAGAATTGTATTGATAGGAAACTCAGATACATGTGTGGATACATAGACAAAACCATGTCCCTAGTAAGCCTCTAGTTGACTAGCTCGTTAATCAATAGATGGTTACGGTTTCCTGACCATGGACATTGGATGTCATCGATAACGGGATCACATCATTAGAAGAATGATGTGATGGACAAGACCCAATCCTAAGCATAGCACAAGATCGTGTAGTTCGCATGCTAAAGCTTTTCTAATGTCAAGTATCATTTCCTTAGACCATGAGATTGTGCAACTCCCGGATACCGTAGGAATACTTTGGGTGTGCCAAACATCACAACGTAACTGGGTGGCTATAAAGGTGCACTACGGGTATCTCCGAAAGTGTCTGTTGGGTTGGCACGAATCGAGACTGGGATTTGTCACTCCGTATGACGGAGAGGTATCTCTGGGCCCACTCGGTAGGACATCATCATAATGTGCACAATGTGATCAAGGAGTTTATCACGGGATGATGTGTTACAGAATGAGTAAAGAGACTTGCCAGTAACAAGATTGAACAAGGTATCGGGATACCGACGATCGAATCTAGGGCAAGTACAATACCGCTAGACAAAGGGAATTGTATACGGGATTGATCGAATCCTCGACATCGTGGTTCATCCGATGAGATCATCGTGGAACATGTGGGAACCAACATGGGTATCCAGATCCCGCTGTTGGTTATTGACCGGAGAACGTCTCGGTCATGTCTGCATGGTTCCCGAACCCGTAGGGTCTACACACTTAAGGTTCGATGACGCTAGGGTTATAAGGAATAGATATACGTGGTTACCGAATGTTGTTCGGAGTCCCGGATGAGATCCCAGACGTCACGAGGAGTTCCGGAATGGTCCGGAGGTAAAGATTTATATATGGGAAGTCCTATTTTGGTCACCGGAAAAGTTTCGGGTTTTATCGGTAACATACCGGGACCACCAGGAGGGTCCCGGGGGTCCACCAAGTGGGGCCACCGGCCCCGGAGGGCTGCATGGGCCAAGTGTGGGAGGGGACCAGCCCCAGGTGGGCTGGTGCGCCCCCCCACAAGGGCCCAAGGCGCCTAGGGTTTGGGGGGGGGGGGGGGCGCGCCCCACCTAGCTTGGGGGGCAAGTTTCCTCTCTTCCCCCCCTTGGCCGCCCCACCAGATGGGATATGGGCTGGCCGCCGCCCCTAGGGTGGAACCCTAGGTGGGGGCGCAGCCCCCTCCCTCTCCCCTATATATAGTTGAGGTCTTTGGGGCTGCCAACACATGAGTTTTGACCTCTCCCTGGCGCAGCCCTACCTCTCTCCCTCCTCGTCTCTTGCGGTGCTTGGCGAAGCCCTGCTGGAGTACCACGCTCCTCCACCACCACCACGCCGTCGTGATGCTGTTGGATGGAGTCTTCCTCAACCTCTCCTTCTCTCCTTGCTGGATCAAGGCATGGGAGACATCACCGGGCTGTACGTGTGTTGAACGCGGAGGTGCCGTCCGTTTGGCACTAGGATCTCCGGTGATTTGGATCACGACGAGTACGACTCCTTCAACCCCGTTCTCTTGAACGCTTCCGCTTAGCGATCTACAAGGGTATGTAGATGCACTCTCCTTCCCCTCGTTGCTGGTCTCTCCATAGATAAATCTTGGTGACACGTAGGAGAATTTTGAATTTCTGCTACGTTCCCCAACAGTGGCATCATGAGCTAGGTCTATGCGTAGTTTCTATGCACGAGTAGAACACAAAGTAGTTGTGGGCGTTGATTTTGTTCAATATGCTTACCGTTACTAGTCCAATCTTGATTCGGCGGCATCGTGGGATGAAGCGGCCCGGACCGACCTTACACGTACTCTTACGTGAGACTGGTTCCACCGACTGACATGCACTAGTTGCATAAGGTGGCTAGCGGGTGTCTGTCTCTCCCACTTTAGTCGGATCGGATTCGATGAAAAGGGTCCTTATGAAGGGTAAATAGCAATTGGCATATCACGTTGTGGTTTTTGCATAGGTAAGAAACGTTCTTGCTAGAAACCCATAGCAGCCATGTAAAACATGCAAACAACAATTAGAGGACGTCTAACTTGTTTTTGCAGGGTATGCTATGTGATGTGATATGGCCAAGAAGAATGTGATGAATGATATGTGATGTATGAGATTGATCATGTTCTTGTAATAGGAATCACGACTTGCATGTCGATGAGTATGACAACCGGCAGGAGCCATAGGAGTTGTCTTTATTTATTGTATGACCTGCGTGTCATTGAACAACGCCATGTAATTACTTTACTTTATTGCTAACCGGTAGCCATAGTAGTAGAAGTAATAAGTTGGCGAGACAACTTCATGGAGACACAATGATGGAGATCATGATGATGGAGATCATGGTGTCATGCCGGTGACAAGATGATCATGGAGCCCCAAGATGGAGATCAAAGGAGCTATATGATATTGGCCATATCATGTCACTGCTTTTTGATTGCATGTGATGTTTATCATGTTTATGCATCTTATTTGCTTAGAACAACGGTAGTAAATAAGATGATCCCTCATTAAAATTTCAAGAAAGTGTTCCCCCTAACTGTGCACCGTTGCAAAAGTTCGACGTTTCGAAGCACCACGTGATGATCGGGTGTGATAGATTCTTACGTTCACATACAACGGGTGTAAGCCAGATGTACACATGCGAAACACTTAGGTTGACTTGATGAGCCTAGCATGTACAGACATGGCCTCGGAACACAAGAGACCGAAAGGTCGAGCATGACTCATATGGTAGATACGATCAACATGAAGATGTTCACCGATGATGACTAGTTCGTCTCACGTGATGATCGGACACGACCTAGTTGACTCGGATCATGTAATCACTTAGATGACTAGAGGGATGTCTATCTGAGTGGGAGTTCATAAGATGAACTTAATTATCCTGAACATAGTCAAAAGTTCTTCGCAAATTATGTCCTAGCTCGCGCTTCAGTTCTACTGTTTAGATATGTTCCTAGAGAAAATTTAGTTGAAAGTTGATAGTAGCAATTATGCAGACTTGGTCCGTAAACTGAGGATTGTCCTCATTGCTTCATAGAAGGCTTATGTCCTTAATGCACCGCTCAGTGTGCTGAACCTCGAACGTCGTCTGTGGATGTTGTGAACATTTGACATACACATTTTGATAACTACGTGATAGTTCAGTTAAACGGTTTAGAGTTGAGGCACCGAAGACGTTTTGAAACGTCACAAAACATATGAGATGTTTCAAGGGCTGAAATTGGGATTTCAGGGTCGTGCCCACGTCAAGAGGTATAAGACCTCCGACGAGTTTCTTAGCCTACAAACTAAGGGCGAAAAGCTCAGTCGTTGAGCTTGTGCTCAGATTGTCTGAGTACGACAATCACTTGAATCGAGTGGGATTTAATCTTCCAGCTGAGATAGTGATGTTTTTCCAAAGTCATTGCCACCAAGCTGCTAGAGCTTCGTGATGAACTATAACATATCAGGGATAGATATGATGATCCTTGAAATATTCACGATGTTTGACACCGCGAAAGTAGAAATCAAGGAGCATCAATTGTTGATGGTTAGTGAAACCACTAGTTTCAAGAAGGGCAAGGGCAAGAAGGGATACTTCGTGAAACGGCAAACCAGCTGCTGCTCTAGTGGAGAAACCCAAGGTTGAACCCAAACCCGAGACTGAGTGCTTCTGTAATAAGGGGAACAGCCACTGGAGCAGAATTACCCTAGATACATGGTAGATGAGAAGCCTGTCAATAGAAGTATATTGGATATACATTATGTTAATGTGTACGTTACTAGTACTCCTAGTAGCACCAGGGTATTAGATACCGATTCGGTTGCTAAGTGTTAGTAACTCGAAATAAAAGCTACGGAATAAATGGAGACTAGCTAAAGGTGAGCTGACGATATATGTTGGAAGTGTTTCCAAGGTTGATATGATCAAGCATCGCACGCTCCCTCTACCATCGAGATTGGTGTTAAACCTAAATAATTGTTATTTGGTGTTTGCGTTGAGCATAGACATGATTGGATTATGTCTATCACAATACGGTTATTCATTTAAAGAGAATAATAGTTACTCTGTTTATTTGAATAATACCTTCAATGGTCTTGCATCTAAAATGAATGGTTTATTGAATCTCAATCGTAGTGATACACATGTTCATGCCAAAAGATATAAGATAGTAATGATAGTACCACCTACTTGTGGCACTGCCACGTAAGTCATATTAGTATAAGACGCATGAAGAAGCTCCATGTTGATGGATCTTTGGACTCACTTGATTTTGAATCACTTGAGACATGCAAACCATGCCTATTGGTATATATGCATGAAGAAACTCCATGCAGATGGATCGTTTGGGCTCACTTGATTTTAATCGCTTGAGACATGCAAATCATACCACATGGGCAAGATGACTGAAAGGCCTCGTTTTCAGTAAGATGGAACAAGAAAGCAACTCGTTGGAAGTAATACATTTTGATGTGTGCAGTCCAATGAGTGTTGAGGCACGCAGTGGATATCGTTATATTCTTACTTCACAGATGATTTAAGTAGATACTGAGTATATTTACTTGATGAAACACAAGTCTGAATTATTGAATGGTTCAAGTAATTTCAGAGTGAAGTTGAAGATCTTCATGACAGGAGGATAAAATCATAGAAATGAATATCTGAGTTACAAGTTTGGCACACAATTAAGACACTGTGGAAATTGTTTCACAACTAATACCGCCTGGAACACCATAGTGTGATGGTGTGTCCGAACATCATAGTTGCACCCTATTGGATATGGTGCGTACCATGATGTCTCTTATCGAATTACCACTATCGTTCATGGGTTAGGCATTAGAGACAACCACACTCACTTTAATAGGGCACCACGTAATTCCGTTGAGACGAAACCGTTTGAACTATGGTTTGGAGAAACCTGAGTTGTCGTTTCTTAAAAGTTTGGGGCTGTGACGCTTGTGTGAAAAAGTTTCAGGTTGATAAGCTCAAAGCCAAAGCGGATAAAATGCATCTTCATAGGACACCCAAAGAAGTTAGGTATACCTCCTAATTCAGATCCGAAAGCAATAGGGATTGTTTCTAGAATCGGGTCCTTTCTCGAGGAAAAGTTTCTCTCGAAAGAATTGAGTGGGAGGATGGTGGAGACTTGATGAGGTTATTGAACCGTCACTTCAACTAGTGTATAGCAGGGCACAAAGAGTTGTTCCTGTGGCACCTACACCAATTGAAGTGGAAGCTTATGATATTGATCATGAGACTTCGGATCAAGTCACTCCCAAACCTCGTAGGATGACAAGGATGCGTACTACTTCAGAGTGGTACGTAATCCTGTCTTGGAAGTCATGTTGCTAGACAACAATGAACCTACGAGCTATGGAGAAGCGATAGTGGGCCCGGATTCCGATAAATGGCTCGAGGCCATAAAATCCGAGAGAGGAGCCATGTATGAAAACAAAGTGTAGACTTTGGCAGAACGGCTCGATGGTCGTAAGGCTGTTGAGTACAGATGGATTTTAAAAGGAAGACGGACAATGATGGTAAATGTCACCATTAAGAAAGTTTGACTTGTCGTTAAGATGTTTCTCGACAAGTTCAAGGAGTTGACTACAGTGAGACTTTCTCACTCGTAGTGATGCTAAGAGTCCGTTGGAATTATATTAGCAGTCACTGCATTATTTATGAAATCTTGCAGATAGGATGTCAAAAACATTGTTTCCTCATGATTTTTTTGGGGAAAGGTTGTATGTGATACAACTAGAAGGTTTTAACAATCCTGAAAGATGCTAAAAAGTATGCAAAGCTCTAGCAATCCTTCTAAGGACTGGAGTAAGCATCTCGGAGTTGGAATATACGCTTTGATGATGATCAAAGATTTTGGGTTTATACAAAGTTTATGAGAAACTTGTATTTCCAAAGAAGTGAGTGGGAGCACTATAGAATTTCCGATGAGTATATGTTGTTAACATATTGTTGATCGGAAATGATGTAGAATTTCTGGAAAGCATGCAGAGTTATTTGAAAAGTCTTTTTCAATGGAAAACCTGGATTAGGCTACTTGAGTATTGAGCATTAAGATCTATAAGGATAGATCAAAACACTTAATAGTACTTTCAAATGAATACATACCGTGACAAGATTTTGAAGGAGTTCAAAATGGATCGGCAAAGAAGGAGTTCTTGGCTGTGTTATAAGGTGTGAACATTGAGTAAGACTTGAAACCTGACCGCGGTAGAATAGAGACAAAGGACGAAGGTCGTCCCCTATGCTTTAGACGTAGGCTCTACAGTATGCTATGCTGTGTACCGCACCTAAAGTGTGCCTTGCCATGAGTCAGTCAAGGGGTACAAGAGTGATCCAAGAATGGATCACAGGACAGCGGTCAAAGTTATCCTTAGTAACTAGTGGACTAAGGAATTTTCTCGATTATGGAGGTGGTAAAAGAGGTCGTCGTAAAGGGTTACGCCGATGCAAACTTTGACACTAATCCAGATTATTCTGAGTAGTAAACTGGATTCGTATATTTGGAATAGCTCCAAATAGAATGTGGTAGCTGCATCTAGGAGATGACATAGAGATTTGTAAAGCACACACGGATCTAAAAGGTTCAGACCCGTTGACTATAACATCTCTCACAAGCATAACATGATCAAACACAGAACTCATCGAGTGTTAATCACATGGTAATGTGAGCTAGATTATTGACTCTAGTAAACTCTTGGGGTGTTAGTCACATGGGGATGTGACCTTGAGTGTTAATCACATAGCGATGTGAACTAGATTATTGACTCTAGTGCAAGTGGGAGACTGTTGGAAATATGCCCTAGAGGCAATAATAAATTAGTTATTATTATATTTCCTTGTTCATGATAATCGTTTATTATCCATGCTAGAATTGTATTGATAGGAAACTCAGATACATGTGTGGATACATAGACAACACCATGTCCCGAGTAAGCCTCTAGTTGACTAGCTCGTTAATCAATAGATGGTTACGGTTTCCTGACCATGGACATTGGATGTCATTGATAATGGGATCACATCATTAGAAGAATGATGTGATGGACAAGACCCAATCCTAAGCATAGCACAAGATCGTGTAGTTCGCATGCTAAAGCTTTTCTAATGTCAAGTATCATTTCCTTAGACCATGAGATTGTGCAACTCCCGGATACCGTAGGAATACTTTGGGTGTGCCAAACGTCACAACGTAACTGGGTGGCTATAAAGGTGCACTACGGGTATCTCCGAAAGTGTCTGTTGGGTTGGCACGAATCGAGACTGGGATTTGTCACTCCGTATGACGGAGAGGTATCTCTGGGCCCACTCGGTAGGACATCATCATAATGTGCACAATGTGATCAAGGAGTTGATCACGGGATGATGTGTTACAGAACGAGTAAAGAGACTTGCCGGTAACGAGATTGAACAAGGTATCGGGATACCGACGATCGAATCTAGGGCAAGTACAATACCGCTAGACAAAGGGAATTGTATACGGGATTGATCGAATCCTCGACATCGTGGTTCATCCGATGAGATCATCGTGGAACATGTAGGAACCAACATGGGTATCCAGATCCCGCTGTTGGTTATTGACCGGAGAACGTCTCGGTCATGTCTGCATGGTTCCCGAACCCGTAGGGTCTACACACTTAAGGTTCGATGACGCTAGGGTTATAAGGAATAGATATACGTGGTTACCGAATGTTGTTCGGAGTCCTGGATGAGATCCCAGACGTCACGAGGAGTTCCGGAATGGTCCGGAGGTAAATATTTATATATGGGAAGTCCTGTTTTGGTCACCGAAAAAGTTTTGGGTTTTATCGGTAACATACCGGGACCACCAGGAGGGTCCCGGGGGTCCACCAAGTGGGGCCACCGGCCCCGGAGGGCTGCATGGGCCAAGTGTGGGAGGGGACCAGCCCCAGGTGGGCTGGTGCTCCCCCCCACAAGGGCCCAAGGCGCCTAGGGTTTGGGGGGGGGGGCGCCCCACCTAGCTTGGGGGGCAAGTTTCCTCTCTTCCCCCCCTTGGCCGCCCCACCAGATGGGATCTGGGCTGGCCGCCGCCCCTAGGTTGGAACCCTAGGTGGGGGCGCAGCACTCTCCCTATCCCCTATATATAGTTGAGGTCTTTGGGGCTGCCAACACATGAGTTTTGACCTCTCCCTGGCGCAGCCCTACCTCTCCCCCTCCTCGTCTCTTGCGGTGCTTGGCGAAGCCCTGCTGGAGTACCACGCTCCTCCACCACCACCACGCCGTCGTGCTGCTACTGGATGGAGTCTTCCTCAACCTCTCCTTCTCTCCTTGCTGGATCAAGGCATGGGAGACGTCACCGGGCTGTACGTGTGTTGAACGCGGAGGTGCCGTCCGTTCGGCACTAGGATCTCCGGTGATTTGGATCACGACGAGTACGACTCCTTCAACCCCATTCTCTTGAACGCTTCCGCTTAGCGATCTACAAGGGTATGTAGATGCACTCTCGTTCCCCTCGTTGCTGGTCTCTCCATAGATAAATCTTGGTGACATGTAGGAAAATTTTGAATTTCTGCTACGTTCCCCAACAGAACCGCATCTGGCATAATTCTCTATCACCGATCCATGGCCTACGAGCTTTCCATATATTGTTCTTCACTTATTTACTTTTCCGTTGCTATTGCTATCATCACTACAAATACCAAAAACATTAATTTTGCTATCATTACCTTTTGCTACCGCTACTACTACTATCATATTACTTTGCTACTAAATACCTTGCTACAGATATTAAGTTTCCAGGTGTGGTTGAATTGATAACTCAGCTGCTAATACTTGAGAATATTCTTTGGCTCCCCTATTGTTGAATCAATAAATTTGGGTTGAATACTCTACCCTCGAAAACTGTTGCGATCCCCTATACTTGTGGGTTATCATACACATATTCATAATATTGATGCCAAAAGATGCAAAGTTGACAATCATAGTGCGACATATTTGTGGCACTGCCATGATGGTGTAAAGCGCATGAAGAAACTCCATGCTAATGGGCTTTTGGAATCACTTGATTATGAATTACTTGATGCTTGGGAACCATGCTTCATGAGCAGCGAGCCACTGACTTATTGAAAATAATACATACCGATGTATGAGGTCTGATGAGTGTTGAGGCTCGCGGCGGGTATCATTATTTTATGAACTTCACAGATGATTTGAGCAGATATGGGTATATCTACTTAATGAAACATAAGTCTGAAACATTTGAAAAGTTCAAAAAAAATCAGAGTGAAGTAGAAAATCATCGTAACAAGAAAATAAAGTTTCTACGATCTTATCGCAGAGGCGAATATTTGAGTTACGAGTTTGGTATTTCTTTGAAACAATGTGGAATAGTTTCACAACTCACGCCACCAGGAACACCACACTGTAATGGTGTGTCCAAACGTTGTAACCACACTTTATTAGATATGGTGCGTCTATGATGTCTCTTACCGATTTATCACTATCGTTTTGGGGTTATGCATTAGAGACAACAACATTCACGTTAAATAGGGAACCATCTAAATCCGTTAAGATGACACTATATGAACTGTGGTTTAGCAAGAAACCTAAGCTGTCGTTTCTTAAAGTTTGGGGCTGCGATGCTTATGTGAAAAAACTTCAACCTGATAAGCTCGAACAAAAATCGAAGAAATGTGTCTTCATAGGATACCCAAAAGAGACTGTTGGGTACACCTTCTATCACAGATCCGAACGCAAGATATTCATTGCTAAGAATGGATCCTTTCTAGAGAAGGAGTTTCTCTCGAAAGAAGTGAGTGGGAGGAAAGTAGAACTTGATGAGGTAATTGTACCTTCTCACATATTTGAAAGTAGTTCATCATAGAAATCAGTTCTAGTGATTCCTACACCAATCAATGAAGAAGCTAATGATGATCATGATGAAACTTCAGATCAAGTTACTACCGAACCTTGTAGGTCAAACAGAGTACAGTCCGTACCAGAGTGGTACGGTAATCCTATTCTGGAGGTCATGTTACTTGACCATGACAAACCTACGAACTATGAGGAAGCAATGATGAGCCTAGATTCCGCGAAATGGCTTGAGGCCATGAAATCTGAGATGGGATCTGTTGGGGATATCACTACTAGGCGTAAACCGGCCTATCTGGGCCGGGTTAACTTCGTCAATAGTTAAGTATGTTAAAGCCCAAGAAGGCAGATGAGGGATCAAGGCCCATAGTCGGTTCAAGGCCTGTAGCCGTAAACCGGCGTTGGTATTTAACTTGTATTGTAAGTTAGGAATAAGTAGAGACCAAACCGGACACATCTATGAGCCGGTATTAGGACTCTGTGAATCAGCGGGCGTCACCCATGTATATAAGGGGACGACCCGGCGGCGGCTCAAGGACAACAGACAACAACTCGAGACATAGGCGAAGCTTGTTTGCTCCCTGGTCATCGAAACCCCATCAATTCCATCACAACTAGACATAGGCTTTTACCTTCATCGAAGGGGCCGAACTAGTATAAAACTCTCTTGCGTCCCTATGTCCACTTTAACCCCTTCAAGCTAACTCGTCGCGATGGCTCCATGACTAAGTCCTTTCTCTAGGACATCTGCCGTGACAAAACCACGACAGTTGGTGCCCACCGTGGGGCTATCGCACGATGGTTTCAAGTTCTTGGAGGGCCGCTTTGAAGGACTCGAGGGCTACGCCGTAGGCCGGATGACTAAGAGTCGTCGCGGCAAGCTTTACATCGACGATGCAGGCTGGGGCCCCAAGGCCGGTTTAGTTGAGTATGGGTACCGGGTCCCCTTTGGTGGCATACACGTTTTCATCGGCAAGATCGGAGAACCGGGCCCTGAGCCGGATATCTGCACCGACCTCGTCGAAACGGCTCAACGTGCGCGATCTGCCCGGGTTAAACCGGCCATGAAGCGTGCCTTCGTGAGAGTCATCCATGGAGGAGGTCATGAGGATGGATCGGGATCTGGCGGCGAGACCGTCATTTACTCCGGCGATGAGTCATCGACCGGAGAAACCGAGTCTCTATATCAGCTACAAGATGGCCGGACTGGGGGCTGTTCCGACGGCGACAGTATTCCGGACCCCTCTGATCTGCCCAACCGAGTTGGAATATCCATGGCCAGCACACAAGCAACGCTTCATTCTTCGACTGCTGTGGCAACAACCTCTGGTTCAGCAGCGGCGACGGCTGCCGGGGCAGGAGGCCCTGTGCGCCCGCCGGCTCAAGTTCTATCAGAGCTATTTGATGCATTGGCTGTGCTTATGGTGGAAGCTAATCCGGCGGATCAGGACGTCCACAACGCGGAGATTGCAAAGGTAAGGGAACAGATCACCCAGGCCAAGGCGGACCTGGCAGCTGAGGATACCAGGATGGCCATAGAGCGGGCCGCTCCAGATGCACAAGCCTACAGGCTCATGTTGGACCAGAACGCGTCGCATGAAGTCATGAGGAGGAAGTACCGATCCCGTTTGCCTCCAGTTTTCGAGGCCAGAGACCTTTTCAACACCCTGGGAGCAGGAACCAGTAATCCGCTGGAGGGAAACCGGGCGGAAGCTCCTGGGACCGGTGCGCCGGTTCAGCCTCGTCGGATGGATCCGCCTCGTCAAAACACCGTTATACCTCAGGCTATTTCAACACCTGCGGGTCACTACTCCAACCCAATGGACAATCTCGTTGCCGCTGCTGCATGGCTGGAGGCCATTCCAATTGAAGGTGACTCACCGCAGGCGATAGAGACGCGACGGGTCAAGGAGCTTCTTAGGACAGCTTTGGACCAAGAGGAAGCATACTCGTACAGCCGCGACCGGATCCACTCGACCCCTCGCCCAAGCCGGAGCTATAGCAGGCGTATGGAGGAACCGGCAGTGTCAAGTAATGAACGACTTGGAGCACCCCGCGGCAACAAC
This sequence comes from Triticum urartu, assembly GCF_056163025.1. Classification (NCBI taxonomy): domain Eukaryota; kingdom Viridiplantae; phylum Streptophyta; class Magnoliopsida; order Poales; family Poaceae; genus Triticum; species Triticum urartu. Next base: position 631,795,023 of record NC_141877.1, on the reverse strand, counting down.
CCAGCGGGTGGTGCTGATAACGCTTAGGAAGTGGTGGACCGGGCCCGAGCACGCAGGGAGGCCGAGTTAGCCGCACAATATCAGGCTCGGCAGCTTACGCCGCGTCGTCCAACTATTTCGGTCGAACCCGGTGTTACTTCTAGCTCTTTGGGGGTGCCTTTCCTTGTCCCCGCATTACGCAATGTGCGGCTACCCAAGGATTTCAAGGGCCCGCGCAAGGTACCAAATTACACGGCGGATCAACCCCCAGAGACATGGGTGGAGAGCTATGAGATGGCCATGGAGATGCTGGATGTGGATGATGCGGCATGTGCGAAATACTTCACCATGATGCTTGAAGGAACGGCCCGCACTTGGTTAAAAAGCTAAACGGCCAATTCTATCAGTTCATGGGCCCAATTACGAGCCCGGTTTATCAATAATTTCAAGGATACATGTAAGCAGCCCATGTCGATAGTAGACTTAGCTGCCTGTGTCCAGGAGGAAGGAGAATCGACGACTCATTGGGTGCGCCGGGTCTCACAAGTGTTGCATTCATCAGACCGCATCAACGCTGACACCGCAGTCTTAACCCTAGAAGGCAACTGCCGGTTTGGGCCCCTAAAGCTGAAGTTGGGATGGATGAAGCGCCATTGCACTGACAAGGGGACCCTCATGGCTGCTTTGGTAAAGTATGCTGATTCTGATAGTACCAAGGATCCCGAATCTGATGATGACAAAGCAGGGAAGGGAAAGAGGAACAACAACTCCAAAGGTCAGCAGCATCACTGGGCAGGCAATGGTGGTGGAGGCAAGCATAAAGCGTATGGTAACATGGACTTTGTGGCTAATACCAACGCGCAGGACAATGGCCAGCAACGCAAGGGTAAACCGAAAAATCGCAGTGGGGCACCCAACCCTAACCCGGATCGCCTAAATTATCTACTGAGCCAGCCCTGTCCAAGACATGGGACGAAGGAGGTGCCAGCAAACCACCTTTGGAAGGATTGCTTTATTATGCAGGAGTTCAAGAATTCTAATGCTTTCCGGTATGATCACGGCTCCGGCGGTGGCTCAGGATCCGGGCCGGGTTACGGTGGAGGAAATTCCGGTTCAGGATTTAATGGTAATCCGGGCGGACATAATAATCAAAATAATCAGAACAACCAGGGTGGTTATAACCACCAGCAGCAACAGTCAGGTTACTAGAGCAACCCAAAGCAGTTGAATAGTGGGCAGTACCATGTCTTCACCACTAGCTTGGACAAGCGAGACCGGAAGGTTCAGAGGCGGGCAGTCAACTCTGTTGAACCGGCCGTGCCCCGTTATCTACGCTAGTCTGAACAGCCAATCATATGGAGCAGAGAGGATCACCCTCCCCAGGTTGATAATCCGGGTCAGTTGGCTCTGGTGGTGGCGCCTCAGGTGGGAGGTTACAAGTTCACCAAAGTGCTCATGGATGGAGGGAGCAGCATTAATATCTTATACTATGAGACCTTCCGTCGTATGGGACTAACAGATAAAAATCTCAAACCGTCTAATACGGTGTTCCACGGTGTAGTACCTGGAAAGTCAGCTTATCCTGTTGGTAAGATAGCTCTGGAAGTGGCCTTTGGAGATGATCATGATTCCAGGTCGGAGACATTGACGTTTGAAGTGGTGAAAATCCAAAGTCCATATCACGCCCTGTTTGGGCGACCGGCCTACGCCAAGTTTATGGCACGACCCTGTTATGTGTATTTGCAGCTCAAGATGCCGAGTTCCAAGGGGACAATAACGGTTCACGGAAGCCGTAAAATCGCTTTGGAGTGCGAGGAAGGAGATGCGGCTTACGCAGAGTCTGTTTGTGCCACCGAGGAGCTGAAGTATTATAAGGACAGTGTTGATCCGGCGGACATGACTCCATTAAAAAAGCCAACTATGGAGCATGATCCGGCACTGAACTTCAAATCGGCAGTAGAAACTAAGCTTGTTGACTTCGTACCTGGCGATTCGTCCAAGCAGTTCAGCATCAGTGCCAACTTGGATCCAAAATAGGAAAGCGCGCTCATCGAATTCATCCGTGAGAATCGGGACATTTTTGCATGGAAGCCCTCTGACATGCCAGGTGTACCGAGGAAACTCGCTGAGCACACCCTTAATGTGGATCCTAAATACAAACCTGTGAAACAGTTCCTCCGCCGGTTTAACGAAGAAAGACGCAAGGCGATTGGAGAAGAGGTAGCCAGGCTCTTAGTAGCTGGTTTTATTGTTGAAGTTTTTCACCCTGAGTGGCTTGCCAATCCGGTGCTAGTCCTTAAGAAAAACGGCACCTGGCGCATGTGTGTGGATTACACAGATCTTAATAAGGCTTGTCCAGCAGATCCTTTTTCCCTCCCCCGTATTGATCAAATCATTGATGCTACGACGGGTTGTGAGCGTTTAAGTTTTTTGGATGCATATTCTGGCTATCATCAGATTAAAATGGCAGTTAAGGACCAGGAGAAGACGGCATTCATAACTCCCTTTGGATCCTTCTGCTATGTGTCTATGCCCTTTGGGCTCAAAAGTGTCCAGGCAACTTATCAACGGTGTGTACACAATTGTCTTCACAAGCAGATTGGCCGTAATGTACATGCTTACGTGGATGATATCATGGTTAAGTCCAGGGAGAAGGAGACTCTGGTTGACGATTTTAAGGAAACCTTTGATAACCTAAGGATGTACAAGATGATGCTTAATCCGGACAAGTGTGTCTTTGGTGTACCAGTGGGCAAGTTATTGGGTTTTCTGGTGTCCAACAGGGGAATTGAGGCTAATCCGGAGAAGATCACAGCCATCACCTCCCTGGCTAAACCGAAGTGTATCAATGATGTTCAACGCCTGGCAGGCCGGATTGCCGCGTTAAGCCGGTTTATCAGCCGCCTTGGTGAGAAGGCAATCCCTTTGTATCAGATGTTGAAGAAGACGGATCAGTTCGTCTGGAGTTCTGCTGCTGATGAAGCATTTGAGGACTTAAAGCGGCAATTGGCCAATCTGCTTGTGCTCGCCGCTCCCATTGACAAGGAGCCGTTACTGCTATATGTTGCTGCTAATGCTCGTGCGGTCAGCGTGGCTATTGTGGTGGAGCGAAAGGAGGCAGGTAAGGAGCATCCGGTTCAACGTCCGGTCTATTATATCAGCGAGGTACTCATTGAGTCCAAGGAAAGGTATCCGCATTGGCAGAAGCTGGTGTACGGAGTTTTTATGGCAAGCCGGAAGCTTAAGCAATACTTCCAAGGGCACCCAATTACGGTGAGCAGTGCTGCTCCTTTGGGGGATATCATCCAGAACCGGGAAGCGACTGGCCGGATTGCCAAGTGGGCTATATAGCTTGGGCCGCACGGATTGAAGTATGTGCCTCGGACGGCGGTGAAGTCTCAAGCACTGGTTGATTTCATCAATGATTGGACGGAAATGCAAGCACCTGAGGAAAAGCCGGATCACACATATTGGACCATCCATTTTGACGGATCTAGGCAATTGGAAGGCTCGGGGGCTGGAGTCGTATTAACTTCCCCACGAGGTGATAAGTTTTGTTACGTTCTCCGCTTAATGTTTCCTTGTACTAACAATGCAGCTGAGTATGAAACCTTGCTCCGTGGTCTCCGGATGGCTAAGGAGATGAACCTAAGTCGAGTTAAGTGCTTCGGTGACTCGGACCTCGTGGCTCAACAAGTGTCTAGCACTTGGGACTCCAAGGACCCACTCATGGCAGCATATCGTCGTGAGGTGGATATTGTTGCAAGTCATTTTAAAGGCTATCAGGTGGACCACGTGGACCGACGGAAGAATGAAGCGGCAGACGCTTTAAGCCGGCTGGGCTCTCAGCGCAAACTGGTCCCGCCCAATGTTTTTCTAGATGTGCTGCACAACCCGTCGGTCAAGCTCCCTGGTGAAGCGGATTTGGCTATTCCTGATCCGGAGGCTCAATTGGTGGCAGCTCTTCATGTCATTCCGGATTGGACGCTTCCTTACCTGGCGTACATGAACCAGGGTGAGTTACCAGAGGATGAGATTCTGGCCCGACAGATAGTCTGGCGGTCCAAGTCCATGACTATTGTCAATGGCGAGTTGCATCATTGCAGTATATCAGGGGCGTTTCAACGCTGTGTGTCTCCTGAAGAAGACCGTGAAATTTTGCGTGAGATCCACGAAGGAGATTGTGGTCACCACGCCGGTTCAAAATCTTTGGTAGCTAAAGCGTTTCGCCATGGCTTCTATTGGTTAACTGCTCATGCTGATGCGGAGGATCTGGTCAGACGATGTGACAGTTGCCAAAAGTTTTCAAGACATGCTCATGTGCCGGCTCAAGAATTGAGAATGATTCCAATTACTTGGCCATTTGCGACTTGGGGGCTGGATATGGTTGGGCCTTTCAAAAGGTCCAAATATAAGAAGACCCACCTCCTGGTGGCGGTTGACAAGTTCACAAAGTGGGTGGAGGCAGAACCGGTTAGAAAGTGTGATGTGGCCACGGCGGTTCAGTTTATCAAAAAAGTGATTTTCCGGTTTGGCTTTCCACACAGTATCATCACAGATAATGGTACCAATTTTTCCAAGGGTGCCATGAAGGAGTTCTACGAACGGGAGCACATCCGGCTTGACGTTTCATCAGTGGCACACCCACAGTCCAATGGTCAAGCAGAAAGGGCTAATCAAGTGATTTTGAGAGGCATCAAGCCCCGGCTTATGGTTCCTTTGCAGAGAACACCGGGTTGTTGGGTAGAAGAATTACCATCTATGTTATGGAGCATCAATACAACACCCAACAGATCAACATGATACACACCATTCTTCGTGGTCTATGGAGCGGAGGCGGTTCTCCCCAGTGATATCCGTCATGATTCACCTCGTGTAACGGCTTATGTTGAAGCAGACAACGAGACAACACGGCAAGATGCTTTGGATCGGCTGGAAGAAGAGCGTGACATAGCAGCTGCTCGCTCAGCGATTTACCAACAGGATCTTCGTCATTATCACAGTCGCCGAGTTAAAACCAGAACCTTTCAAGAGGGTGCTTCGGCTCATCCAAGACCAGATTGATATGCATAAGCTATCCCCACCTTGGGAGGGACCTTTTGTGGTCAGCAAGAATCTGCACAATGGGTCATACTATCTGATCGATATTCGAGAGCATAAAGACTCATGTACATCAGAGGAAGAGACCAACAGGCCGTGGAACATAGCTCATCTTCAGCCTTACTATACCTGAGCCATTGGCTCCACTTATGTACATATTACGATGATGTATATATTATGATTAAATATAATAAACCGGAACCTCAGCTAAAGCGGGGTATCTGTTCTTTTACATCATGTGTGGTTAAGCGGCCTCCAGTTTACCTCTTGAGTTAGCTTTTCAAAAGCATCATGTTATATCACTTGGGGGCTTGGTCGTGTCCGAACCAATGCAATACCTCTTGATAGGCGAGAGCCACCAGATCACTTGGGGACTTGGTCATGTCTGAACCAGTCATGCCTCTTGATCGGCCTAAGGCCACAGAATCACTTGGGGGCTTGGTCGAACCCGAACCATTGCCATGCCACTTGATTGGCATAAATGCCATGGTTTCATTTGGGGACCTGGCTGACTTGAACCATAGCTACACCTATCGGGAGCTTGGTCGTGTCCGACCATGGTAACGCCATCTGATCAGCTCAAATAAGCCTCTTTTTGCAAACGGTTTTTGTCATTGCCTTTGCTTCACATTTTTCTTTGAAAGATATTTCTTTCTTTTTCTTGCGTTTTTTAAACCGACAAAGTTTTAAGCCGGTTCAAACTGTCAATTGACGGAACACGGTCCATTTTAATCCGGAGACTATTTGCTCAGTTTGATTTTTTGTTAACATCCTATTACGGAGTAACACGGTGTTTATTATAACCCGGCACGGTTTACATGGTAAACCGGCATCATATATATACAGGAGCTGCTATCTCCTCCAACGGTGTGGGTTTATAAAACTCCGCTTCAAGATTGGCCAAGCCAACTTCACGTCCAACGATGGCAGGTATTATGTATCTCAAAATTTGGTCATATACATAAAAAATTCGGATGTTTTGATTTCATGTATGGAGACATCATATTCCACCTGATGGTACAACCGCGGTGGTACTTTAAGATTTTTATTGCAGAAAGTACTTTGGAAAGTTCATCACCTAAAGGAAGAGCTAGTTGCAGTAATTATGCACGAAGGCATATCAGCATCAAAAGTATTAGCTAGCCTATTACAAGGCAACACGGTGCCCACAATAAGATCATTGTTTTTCGCAAGGGAGAAGCAGTTTTAAATCGGCTTCCGGTTCAAGCTTGGTCACCATCCCGGCCTGATGGTTGTGGGTCATCCCGCGCCGCTTCAGCTTCAGTTTCTCTACCCAGCGGCTGGAAATCAACAGTTGTCCAGTCGATTCCCATTAATGCTTGAAAGACAGCTTCATCATGGATCAGCAACGACGGGTCAATATCGGGAGCGTAAGTATGCTTACGGATTGGAGGGATAAGATTTTCCGCTTCAGGAATTGGTGCAGCTACTCGCTTGTTTTGATTGTCATATTGGGCTTGATAATGAGACAGGTCTGCTTCTTCAGCCAATTGAAAAGCTAGCGGACGCACCTCTCGGTTTATTGCTCGCAGATCCGCTTCACTAAACTCTGACCCGTCTTCCTTCAAGCTGGGATAGCCCTGAGCCACTTCAATAGGGTCAAAATCTGACACCCAAGCTTTTGCCCGGATTAAGGCATTGATCGCACCGGTTCGAGCAGCAGATTTCTTCAGCTCTTCAACCCGGGCAGGAAGCACCGACAGTTTCATCAGAGTGTCCTGAATCAAAGTGGGCGCCGGCTTGTTGTGGGATGCAGTACAGATGATCCGTTGTGCACAAGTGTACAGTTGTTCGATCAACGTGTAGGCGGCTTTCAATTTCTTCCGCACATCTGACCCCAAGTGACCAATGCGTGTCCCTGAAATGTCACCAAGGGTTAACAAACCGGTAGCTCTGTAAGACGGCAGAATCAATTCAAAAATCAAACCGTCTTACCAAAGATAGCAGCGGTCATGGCATGCACGTGCCGCTTTATGCTGGTCAGTTCATCCACCACCGGTTTTAGTGCAGCCTCGGCGTCTTCTGCTCGTTTGGTTAAAGCGGATTTTTCAGTAGCCCAATCCGCCCGCTCCTTCTTGAAATCCTTTTTAAGTTGTTCCATGACGCTTAAGGCGCTGATCAACTCCTCTTTTGCTTTTGAGGTTTCAGTCTGTTGGGACTTCAGATTTTCTTGGAGATCGGCGATTTGGATCTCTTTTGCCTTCAGCTCAGCCTGCATACAGACAGTTATATGATTCAGCAAGCAGTGCAAGAATTGAAGCACCAACCACATAACAAGTTATGCACTTGGTGCTTGGGGGCTAATGCCTATTTGATCGTCATCTTTCAATTGATTACAAAGTCCCAAGCTCAATACAAGTATTCAACTTGGCACTTGAGGGCTAATGGCTATCTGTTCAAAAAAGTTCTAGTGTGGAGATATTAATTACTTAAGTCCCGGTTTAACTACACTAAGTTGAACCAGCCCTTGGGGGCTACATCAGCGAATTTCGAGGCATTAAGATTTATATTAGTAAGTCCCGGTTTGAAAGAAGATTAGAAACTGGACCTTGGGGGCTAGGAGAGTCAGCAAGAATTGAAGCATAGAAGCAGGAAAGAGCATATGGAAGTTACCTCATATTTATCTTTCATCATGTTAATCAGACCGGCTTCATAGTCACGACTGGTATACAGCCGGTTCAGATAGCCAGAATGGATGTCTTGGGCGTTCAGAGCAGCGTAAGTCGCCAGATCAACATTCCACTTGCCTTTGCCAAAGGCAGCAAATTCTTCCTTGGCAGTATGTTTAGACAAAGCGACAGGATTGCCTGGCTCTGTGCGACCAATGCCAGTAATGACAACCTCATCATCCTTGGCATCACCGGTTTGAACTGGGCCCGTTGGCTTATCAGTAGGCTTTGTTGGATTGGTGGATTTCTCAATCCGGATGGGGCTTGTGGGCTGGTTGACAGGACTTGAGGTATCAATAGGCCTCTCTTCAGCAATAAGATCGTCATCTCGCTGCGGTGGATCATTGAGTATGTCTTCAGGAATAGCTGCTTCAAGATCTACTGTTTTGCCCGGCTCAGGGACGGCATCCTCCTCGGCCGCTTTATCTAGGCGAGCTTTTTTGCTCGGCCTAGGCTTAGCCCTGAAAGGAATAACAAAATCAAATACAGCATATGTTCCAAGGTGATGTACCAGACATATTAAGATAAGTATGGCTTACCCAAGCACCCTTTTGAGCGGTGGCAGCTGAGTAGCCGATGACTCGCTAGAGGATGAGTGGGAAGTAACCTGATAATCAGAGTCAGATGGATTAAGGGTTGACGAAAACAGCCCGCTTTAGGACAAGCACTGACAAGCAAATTAGAGACCTCTGAACGGCGTTTCTGAACCGGACTGTTCTGTAAACCGGTGGAGGTAACTACCTGGCCGCTGTGCCGGGTTGTGCGGCGAGCTTCGTGCTGTTGGGTCTTCATAAGAAATTTGGGATCCAAGTAAGCAAGAGGATGAGAAAATTTAACTTTCCGGTTTGCCTGATGGATTTTTAGTGAAGACAAAGGTTCTGAATCGGAAGAGAGAATAATTACCTCTGCAGCATCAGCATGGCTGGCTTCGGCATCATCCTGACAAATATCACCATCAATAAGATGCATGAAAAATAAGCGAAGTGAGTCAAGCCCTACCTCAAGGTCCGGGTTATCCACATCATCATCAGGGGCCGGATTAGAGGATGCAGTGGTTCTTTTCCTATGGGCAGTCTTCTTCACAGCTTTAGTCTTTTGCCGGGTTGATCTTTCCGGTTTGTCTGGTTTTTCTGGTTTCTCCTGCGGCAGTTTCTTGCTCCAAAACGGATCATTGCCCTGGTTACACAGACACTGATATTAAACAATGACCAGATATATCAATAACAGGTTCAGCAAAAAGAAAAATCAAACTCTTACAGCTGGCGGTTTGTTGGTGGCACAGAAGGGAAGCAGGCCGGTTTTAGCACAGACGTGTTCCGGTTCATTCAGCATCTTGTTCACAGCCTCTGTGATTTCTTCGTCAGTGAGCTGGATGTTAGCATGTCGCGGTGGGTCATCAACACTGCCAGTATACTAGCACATCAAACCGGAGCGCTGACTAAGGGGTAGTATGCTCCATGATATCCAACAGCGAGCGAGATCAACCCCTGTTAAACCGTTGGCCATAAAGGCTCTGAGCTTGGACAGTTGAGGAGCATATTTGCTTCTCTCCTTGGCAGTCAACCTTTGCGGAAAGGGGTGTGTATTGCTAAGCCGCTCCGGGCAAAAGCCAGGCAAAGGATTTTCACCAGCAGGGGAGGTGTCTTTGCAATAGAATCATGTTTGATTCCACTCTTTGGGGTGGCTATGCAGCTTGGCATGAGGGTATGCGACCTCTTTCCTTTTCTGAATCGCCACACCGCCCAATTCCGTATTGGAACCATCAGAAAACTCAGTACGGCGGTTTAGATGGAAATAGTCTCTGAACAACTCCACTGTGGGCTCCTCTTGAAAGAATGCCTCATAGAGCACTTGGAAGTGACACATGTTTGTAACAGAGTTGGGACCAGTGTCTTGTGGGTGGAGTTGAAAATCGGCTAAAACGTCCCGGTAAAATTTAGAACCAGGCGGCTTAAAGCCCCGGGCTAAGTGATCTACAAAAACGACGACCTCTCCTTCTTGAGGTGTGGGAGGGCATTCTTTGCCAGGAGCCCTCCAATGGATGGTATCTTTGCTGCCTAAGGCGCCGATCAGGACTAAATCGTCCAGTTGAGCCTCTGTGACGTGAGAAGGAACCCAGTTGCACTCATATACTTGCTTGGCCATGATGAAATCTACAAGGTAGGTGATCCCGGTTCAAAAATGCATTGATTAAGGTACATTGGTATGTGCAATGTTAAACCGGAGACAGATCTATCTAAACCGGAGTTTGATGAAGCAACAACATGTGGCGGTTCAACAAGGGGACTAATGGTATATACCGGTTTGGCAATTTTTACTACAAAGTTAAACCGCCTGGTCTAAACATTGAAGCAGATGAGTAAGTTAACAGAAACAGATTTCATAAGACTTCTCTACAGCGACGGATCTGAAGCAAGTTCAGAAAATAAGGAAAATATTCAAGGTTCAAAAGAGAACAGTACTGAATCAATGGGAAGATATACATATAGATCTATGGTCTTGAGGCATGAAACTGAAGGCGGATGCTAAAAACTACCGCTACACAGAGTAAGGATTCACAGATGCATCTAGGAGTTATCGTATGAACACGAAACAGGCGATGAACACTAGAAGAACATGAAACCCTAGAGCAGATCTGTGTTGAAAAGAACAGAAGACTTACTGGAAATGAGAAAGACGTGGAAGGTTGCCGTGGTGCTCTGGTGCGCCCAGGTTGATGCAGCGGCCAAGGTTGATGCAGAGGTTGACGGTGGCGGCGGAGCTCCGAAGCTGGGCGACGCGAGGAAGACGAAGCACAAGGGCACGGAGGGAAAAAATAAATGACCCTTCGGTCCTATTTATAAGGCAAGGGACATGAGTCAGGCGCGAAAATCAAGAGATCGTGCGTTTGGAAACGAAGATGTTGCCTTAATTGTCGCAGACCTATTAAGGTCCTTTATAACAGGTGACGTCATGCCGGTTTACAACGACCAGAGAAGATGACATCACGGCGGTTCAACAAACTACAAGAAGATATTGAATATGAAGATTTTTGCTAAAGGATTGACATGAACATGTTCAAATCAATATGGGGCCTAATGTTGGGGATATCACTACTGGGCGTAAACCGGCCTATCTGGGCCGGGTTAACTTCGTCAGTAGTTAAGTATGTTAAAGCCCAAGAAGGCAGATGAGGGCTCAAGGCCCATAGTCGGTTCAAGGCCTGTAGCCGTAAACCGGCGTTGGTATTTAACTTGTATTGTAAGTTAGGAATAAGTAGAGAGCAAACCGGACACATCTATGAGCTGGTATTTGGACTCTGTGAACCGACGGGTGTCACCCGTGTATATAAGGGGACGACCCGGCGGCGGTTCAAGGACAACAAACAACAACTCGAGACATAGGCGAAGCTTGTTTGCTCCCTGGTCATCGAAACCCCATCAATTCCATCACAACTAGACGTAGGTTTTTACCTTCATCGAAGGGGCCGAACTAGTATAAAACTCTCTTGCGTCCCTGTGTCCCCTTTAACCCCTTCAAGCTAACCCGTCGCGATGGCCCCACGACTAAGTCCTTTATCTAGGACATCTGCCGTGACAAAACCACGACATGATCCATGTATGAAAACAAAGTATGGACTTTGGTTGACTTGCCCGATGATCGGCAAGCCATAGAGAATAAATGGATCTTCAAGAGGAAGACAGATGCTGATGGTAGCGTTACTATCTACAAAGCGTGACTTATCACAAAAGGTTTTCAAAAAGTTCAAGGTGTTGACTACTACGAGATTTTCTCACTCGTAGCGATGCTTAAGTCTATCCGAATCATGTTAGCAATTGCCACATTTTATGAAATCTGGCAAATGGATGTCAAAACTGCATTCCTTAATGGATTTCTTAAAGAAGAGTTGTATATGATGCAACAAGAAGGTTTTGTCAATCCTAAAAAGTGCTAACAAAATGCGCAAGCTCCAGTGATCCATCTATGGACTGGTGCAAGCATCGCAGAATTAGAATATACGCTTTGATGAGTTGATCAAAGCATATAATTTTATACAGACTTGCGGTGAAGCCTGTATTTACAAGAAAGTGAGTGGGAGTGCTATCTCTTGAGCACTGCGTTGGATTTCCTTGAAGAGGAAAGGAGATGCATCAAAGTAGCGTAAGTATTTCCCTCAGTTTTTGAGAACCAAGGTATCAATCCAGTAGGAGGCTACGTGCGAGTCCCTCGTTCCTGCACAAAACAAATAACTCCTCGCAACCAACGCGATAAGGGGTTGTCAATCCCTTCACGGTCACTTATGATAGTGAGATATGATAGATATGATAAGATACTATTTTTGGTATTTTTGTGATAAAGATGCAAAGTAAAATAAAAGCAAAGTAAAAAAGCAAAGGAAATAACTAAATATTGGAAGATTAATATGATGAAGATAGACTCGGGGGCCATAGGTTTCACTAGTGACTTCTCTCAAGAGCATAAGTATTTTACGGTGGGTGAACGAATTACTGTTGAGCAATTGACAAAATTGAGCATAGTTATGAGAATAAGGTATGATCATGTATATAGGCATCACGTCTAATACAAGTAGACCAACTCCTGCCTGCATCTACTACTATTACTCCACTCATCGACCGCTACCCAGCATGCATCTAGAGTATTAAGTTCATGAAAACAGAGTAACGCCTTAAGCAAGATGACATGATGTAGAGGGATAGATTCATGCAATATTATAAAAACCCCATCTTTTTATCCTCGATGGCAACAATATAATACGTGCCTTGCTGCCCCTACTGTCACTGGGAAAGGACACCGCAAGATTGAACCCAAGGCTAAGCACTTCTCCCATTGCAAGAAAGATCAATCTAGTAGGCCAAACCAAACTGATAATTCGAAGAGACTTGCAAAGATAACCAATCATACATAAAAGAATTCAGAGAAGATTCAAATATTGTTCATAGATAATCTTGATCATAAACACACAATTCATCGGTCTCAACAAACACACCGCAAAAAGAAGATTACATCGAATAGATCTCCACAAGAGAGGGGGAGAACATTGTATTGAGATCCAAAAAGAGAGAAGAAGCCATCTAGCTAATAACTATGGACCCGAAGGTCTGAGGTAAACTACTCACACTTCATCGGAGAGGCTATGGTGTTGATGTAGAAGCCCTCCGTGATGGATACCCCCTCCGGTGGAGCTCCGGAACAGGCCCCAAGATGGGATCTCATGGATATAGAAAGTTGCGGCGGTGGAATTAGGGTTTTGGCTCCGTATCTGATCGTTTCGGGGTACGTAGGTGTATATAGGAGGAAGGAGTATGTCAGTGGAGCAACAGGGGGCCCACGAGGGTGGAGGGCGTGCCTGGGGGGTAGGCGTGCCACCTACCTCGTGGCCTCCTCCTTTGTTTCTTGAGTTAGGGTCCAAGTCTCCTGGATCATATTCGCTGAGAAAATCACGTTCCCGAACGTTTCATTCTGTTTGGACTCCGTTTGATATTCCTTTTCTTCGAAACCCTAAAATAGGCAAAAAAAAACAGCAATTCTGAGCTGGGCCTCCGGTTAATAGGTTAGTCCCAAAAATAATATAAAAGTGGATAATAAAGCCCAATAATGTCCAAAACAGTAGATTATCAAGCATCCCCAAGCTTAATTCCTGCTCGTGCTCGAGTAGGTAAATGATAAAAAAGATAATTTTTGATGTGGAGTGCTACTTGGCATAATTTTAATGTAATTCTTCTTAATTGTGGTATGAATATTCAAAAACGAAAGATTCAAGATAAAAGTTTAATATTGACATAAAAATAATAATACTTCAAGCATACTAACAAAGCAATCATGTCTTCTCAAAATAACATGGCCAAAGAAAGTTATCCCTACAAAATCATATAGTCTGGCTATGCTCTATCTTCACCACACAAAATATTTAAATCATGCACAACCCCGATGACAAGCCAAGCAATTGTTTCATACTTTTGACATTCTCAAACTTTTTCAATCTTCACGCAATACATGAGCGTGAGCCATGGATATAGCACTATATGTGGAATAGAATGATGGATGTGGAGAAGACAAAAAAGGGAGAAGATAGTCTCACATCAACTAGGCGTATCAATGGGCTATGGAGATGCCCATCAATAGATATCAATGTGAGTGAGTAGGGATTGCCATGCAATGGATGCACTAGACCTATAAGTATATGAGAGCTCAATAAAAGAAACTAAGTGGGTGTGCATCCAACTTGCTTGCTCATCAAGACCTAGGGCATTTTTAGGAAGCCCATCATTGGAATATACAAGCCAAGTTCTATAATGAAAAATTACCACTAGTATAGGAAAGTGACGAAATGAGAGACTCTCTATCATGAATATCATGGTGCTACTTTGAAGCACAAGTGTGGTAAAGGATAGTAACATTGTCCCTTCTCTCTTTTTCTCTCATTTTTTATTTGTTTGGGCCTTTTCTCTTTTTTTATGGCCTCTTTTTTTCGTCCGGAGTCTCATCCCGACTTGTGGGGGAATCAAAGTCTCCATCATCCTTTCCTCACTGGGACAATGCTCTAATAATGATGATCATCACACTTTTATTTTCTTACAACTCAACAATTACAACTCGATACTTGGAACAAGATATGACTCTATATGAATGCCTCCGGCGGTGTACCGGGATATGCAATGATTCATGAGTGACATGTATGAAAGAATTGTGAACGGTGGCTTTGCCACAAATACAATGTCAACTAAATGATGATGCAAAGCAATATGACAATGATGGAGCGTGTCATAGTAAACGGAACGGTGGAAAGTTGCATGGCAATATATCTCGGAATGGCTACCGAAATTCCATGATAGGTAGGTATGGTGGCTATTTTGAGGAAGGTATATGGTGGGTGTATGATACCGGCGAAAGGTGCGCGGTATTAGAGAGGCTAGGAATGGTGGAAGGGTGAGAGTGCGTATAATCCATGGACTCAACATTAGTCATAAAGAACTCATATACTTATTGCAAAAATCTACAAGTTATCAAAGCAAAGTATTACGCGCATGCTCCTAGGGGGATAGATTGGTAGGAAAAGACCATCGCTCGTCCCCGACCACCACTCATAAGGAAGACAATCAAAATATAAAGCATGCTCCGACTTCATCACATAATGGTTCACCATACGTGCATGCTACGGGAATCACAAACTTTAATACAAGTATTTCTCAAATTCACAACTACTCAACTAGCACAACTTTAATATCACCATCTTCATATCTCAAAACAATTATCAAGTATCAAACTTCTCATAGTATTCAACACACTCATAAGAAAGTTTTTACTATTTTTTGAATACCAAACATATTAGGATTATTTAGGCAAATTACCATGCTATTTAAGACTCTCAAAATAATCTAAGTGAATCATGAGAGATCAATAGTTTCTAAAACAATTCCACCACCATGCTCTAAAAAATAAAAAATATAAGTGAAGTACTAGAGCAAAACTATATAACTCAAATGATATAAGCGGAGCACATAAAGTATTCTAACAAATTCCAAATCACGTATGGCTCTCTCAAAAGGTGTGTACATAAAGGATGATTGTGGTAAACTAAAAAGAAAAGACTGAAATCATACAAGACGCTCCAAGCAAAACACATATCATGTGGTGAATAAAAATATAGCTCCAAGTAAAGTTACCGATAGAAGTAGATGAAAGAGGGGATGCCTTCCGGTGCATCCCCAAGATTTGGCTTTTAGGTGTCCTTAGATTATCTTGGGGGTGCCATGGGCATCCCAAATCTTGGGATCTTGCCACTCCTTGTTCCATAATCCATCAAATCTTTACCCAAAACTTGAAAAGTTCACAACACAAAACTCAAAGTAGAAAATCTCGTGAACTCCGTTAGAGAAAGAAAACAAAAGACCACTTCAAGGTACTGTAATGAACTCATTCTTTATTTATATTGGTGTTAAAAATACTGTATTATAACTTCTCTATGGTTTATAAACTATTTTACTAGCCATAGATTCATCAAAATAAGCAAACAACACACGAAAAACAGAATCTGTCAAAAACAGAACAGTCTGTAGTAATATGTAGATAGCGCAAGATCTGGAACCCCAAAAATTCTAAAGTAAATTGCTGGACGTGAGGAATTCATCTATTAATCATCTTCAAAAAGAATTAAATAAATATCACTTTCCAAATAAAAATGGCAGCACTTCTCGTGAGCGCTAAAGTTTCTGTTATTTACAGCAAGATTAACAAGACTTTCCGTAAGTCTTCCCAACGGTTCTACTTGGCACAAACACTAATTAAACACAAAAAAACAACCAAAACAGAGGATAGATAAATTATTTATTACTAAACAGGAGCAAAAAGCAAGGAATAAAAATAAAATTGAGTTGCCTCCCAACAAGCGGTATCGTTTAACGCCCCTAGCTAGGCACAATAAGCAAGGTTAAATCTAGGTATTGCCATAATAGTAAGATAGATCATTAAAACTCATTTCATATTCTCTACGTTCGGCGGCAAGTTTTCTTTGAGGCAAGCAAAAGTAATCGAAAGGGCTAAATTTAATGGGACAAAAGTCCCCAAGATCAACTTTGGGAGGTATAGGTTCCTCCTTTGGCCCTTTGTATTGCACAACCAATTCATCATTAAGTTCAGAAATTCTACCAACTAGAACACTAGTAGGAACCCTTTTCTAAGATTTTCATTGAAAGCAACATAGTTTAGAGATTGAAATCGCATTATTTCTTCTTGATCAAAAAGGATAGCCTCTATGGGAGGACGGCAAGCGTCCACCCTATAATGTGCAAAGATTTCTTTGGCCTCTTTTATTATGATCTAAAATCATGAGCCAAACAGATAGTAGCGGCACGCTTAACAAAAGAATGCTCAATATTAGAAAATTCTAGGAAAATTCTTTGAATGCAAGGGTGCAAGTGCATGAATTGTCTTTCAAGTTCAACTACAAGCATGGCAATAGCGTCCGCAAGACTACTAGTTCTATGGAGGATAGAACTACCCATAGAAGGTAAAACACCGGCACAAGTAAAGAAATCTTGGATAACTCCTTTTCCAATAATATTACCACTACCAATACAGAATTTTTTGTATGTAAGATAGGGGGTTCTTAAGCAGGAGCATCAGAATTTTTCAGGATATTATTATTATCTATATCGACAATAATTTCCCCAATTTCAGACATAACGACAGAAGGCAGAAAGAGGCAAATAGAGGAAGAGAGGGAGGATAGAGAGAGAGAGGGAGAATAAAACGGCAAGGGTGAAGTGGGGAGAGGAAAACGAGAGGCAAATGACAAATAATGTAATGCGGGAGATAAGGCTTTGTGATGGGTACTTGGTATGTTGACTTTTGCGTAGACTCCCCGGCAACGGCGCCAGAAATTCTTCTTGCTACCTCTTGAGCACTGCGTTGGATTTCCTTGAAGAGGAAAGGAGATGCACCAAAGTAGCGTAAGTATTTCCCTCAGTTTTTGAGAACCAAGGTATCAATCCAGTAGGAGGCTACGCGCGAGTCCCTCATACCTACAAAAATCAAATAACTCCTCGCAACCAACGCGATAAGGGGTTGTCAATCCCTTCATGGTCACTTACGAGAGTGAGATCTGATAGATATGATAAGATAATATTTTTGGTATTTTTGTGATAAAGATGCAAATCAAAATAAAAGCAAAGTAAAAAGTAAAGGAAATAACTAAATATTGGAAGATTAATATGATGAAGATAGACCCGGGGGCCATAGGTTTCACTAGTGGCTTCTCTCAAGAGCATAAGTATTTTACGGTGGGTGAACGAATTACTATTGAGCAATTGACAGAATTGAGCATAGTTATGAGAATATCTAGGTATGATCATGTATATAGGCATCACGTCCAAGACAAGTAGACCGACTCCTGCCTGCATCTACTACTATTACTCCACTCATCGACCGCTATCCAACATGCATCTAGAGTATTAAGTTCATGAAAACAGAGTAACGCCTTAAGCAAGATGACATGATGTAGAGGGATAGATTCATGCAATATGATAAAAAAAACCCATCTTGTTATCCTCAATGGCAATAATACAATATGTGCCTTGCTGCCCCTACTGTCACTGGGAAAGGACACCACAAGATTGAACCCAAAGCTAAGCACATCTCCCATTGCAAGAAAGATCAATCTAGTAGGCCAAACCAAACTGATAATTCAAAGAGACTTGCAAAGATAACCAATCATACATAAAAGAATTCAGAGAAGATTCAAATATTGTTCATAGATAATCTTGATCATAAACACACAATTCATCGGTCTCAACAAACACACCGCAAAAAGAAGATTACATCGAATACATCTCCACAAGAGAGGGGGAGAACATTGTATTGAGATCCAAAAAGAGAGAAGAAGCCATCTAGCTAATAACTATGGACCCGAAGGTCTGAGGTAAACTACTCACACTTCATCGGAGAGGCTATGGTGTTGATGTAGAAGCCCTCCGTGATGGATACCCCCTACGGCGGAGCTCCGAAACAGGCCCCAAGATGGGATCTCGTGGATACAGAAAGTTGCGGCGGTGGAATTAGGGTTTTGGCTCCGTATCTGATCATTTGGGGGTACGTAGGTATATATAGGAGGAAGGAGTACGTGGTGGAGCAACAGGGGCCCACGAGGGTGGAGGGCGCGCCTGGGGGGGGGGAGGGGTAGGCGCGCCCCTACCTCGTGGCCTCCTCCTTTGTTTCTTGACGTAGGGTCCAAGTCTCCTAGATCATATTTGGTGAGAAAATCACGTTCCCGAAGGTTTCATTCTGTTTGGACTCCATTTGATATTCCTTTTCTTCGAAACCCTAAAATAGGCAAAAAAAAACAGCAATTCTGGGCTGGGCCTCCGGTTAATAGGTTAGTCCCAAAAATAATATAAAAGTGGATAATAAAGCCCAATAATGTCCAAAACAGTAGATAATATAGCATGGAGCAATCAAAAATTATAGATACATTGGAGACGTATCAGGGAGGACTACAACCTTTCTGATAAGTATATGTGAATGACATATTGTTGATCGGAAATGATGTAGATTTTCTGGAAAGCATAAAGGAGTGTTTGAAAGGATTTTTTTTCAAAGGAAGACCTCGGTGAAGCTGCTTACATATTGAGCATCAAGATCTATAGAGATAGATCGAGATGCTTGATAAGTTTTTTCAATGAGTACATACCTTGACAAGATTTTGAAGTAGTTAAAATGGAACTGTCAAAGAAGGAGTTCTTGCCTGTGTTGCAAGGTGTGAAGTTGAGTAAAGACTCAAAACCCGACCACGGCAGAAAATAGAAAGATAATGAAAAGTCATTCCCTACACCTCAGTCATAGGTTCTATAAAGTATGCTATTCTCTGTACCAGACCTATTGTGTACCTCACCATGAGTTTGGCAAGAGGGTACAATAGTGATCCAGGAGTGGATCACTGGACATTGGTCAAAATTATCCTTAGTGGAATAAGGATATGTTTCTCGGTTATGGAGGTGACAAAAAGTTCGTCGTAAAGGGTTGCGTCGATGCAAGCTTTGACACTGATCCAGATGACTCTAAGTCTCAATCTGGATACATATTGAAAGTGGGAGCAATTAGCTAGAGTATCTCCGTGTAGAGCATTGTAGACATAGAAATTTGCAAAATGCATACGGATCTGAATGTGTCAGATCCGTTGACTAAACTTCTCTCACAAGCAAAACATGATCACACCTTAGTACTCTTTGGTTGTTAACCACATGGTGATGTGAACTAGATTATTGACTCTAGTAAACCCTTTGGGTATTGGTCACATGGCAATGTGAACTATAGAGTGTTAAATCACATGATGATGTGCACTATTGGTGTTAAATCACATGGTGATGTAAACTAGATTATTGACTCTAGTGCAAGTGGGAGACTGAAGGAAATATGCCCTAGAGGCAATAATAAAGTTGTTATTTATATTTCCTTATATCATGATAAATGTTTATTATTCATGCTAGAATTGTATTAACCGGAAACTTAGTACATGTGTGAATACATAGACAAAACAGAGTGTCCCTAGTATGCCTCTACTTGACTAGCTCGTTAATCAAAGATGGTTAAGTTTCCTGACCATAGACATGTGTTATCATTTGATGAACCAGATCACATCATTAGAGAATGATGTGATGGACAAGACCCATCCGTTAGCTTAGCATAATGATCATTAAGTTTTATTGCTATTGCTTTCTTCATGACTTACACATATTCCTCTGACTATGAGATTATGCAACTCCCGAATACCGGAGGAACACCTTGTGTGCTATCAAACGTCACAACGTAACTGGGTGATTATAAAGATGCTCTACAGGTGTCTCTGAAGGTGTTTGTTAGGTTGGCATAGATCAAGATTAGGATTTGTCACTCCGAGTATCGGAGAGGTATCTCTGGGCCCTCTCGGTAATGCACATCACTATAAGCCTTGCAAGCAATGTAACAAATGAGTTAGCTGCAGGATGATGCATTACAGAACGAGTAAAGAGACTTTCCGGTAACGAGATTGAACTAGGTATGATCATACCGACGATCGAATCTCGGGCAAGTAACATATCGATGGCAAAGGGAATAACATATGTTGTTATTGTGGTTTGACTGATAAAGATCTTCGTAGAATATGTAGGAACCAATATGAGCATCCAGGTTCTGCTATTGTTTATTGTCTGGAGATGTGTCTTGGTCATGTCTACATGGTTCTCGAACCCGTAGGGTTCGCATGCTTAACGTTCGATAATGATTTGTATTATGAGTTATATGTTTTGGTGACCAAAATTTGTTCGGAGTCCCGGATGAGATCATAGACTTGACGAGGAGTCTTGAATTGGTCGAGAGGTAAAGATTGATATATTGTAATGTAGTATTCGGACACCAGAAGGGTTTCAGAGCGTATCGGGTACATACCGGAGTACTGGAGGGGTTACCGGAACCCCCGGGAAAAAGATATAGGCCATATGGGCCATAGGAGAGAGGCTAACCAGCCCACAAGGGGCAGGTGCGCCCCCCACAAGGGAGGAGGCCAAATTGGACTAGGGAAGGGGGCGCCACCACCTTTCCTTCTCCTACCCCCTCTCCTTCCCCTTTTCCCCTCCGGTAGAAACGGAAAAAAGGGGGCCGAATCCTACTAGGACTGGAGTACTAGTAGGACTCCTCTCTCCTTGGCGCACCCCTGGTGCCCGGCCTCCTCCCCTCCTCCTTTATATATGGGGGAAGGGGGCACCCCAAAGCACATCAATTGTTCCCTTAGCCCTGTGTGGTGCCCCCTCCACAGTTTACTCCTCCGGTCGTAGTAGCGCTTAGGCGAAGCCCTGCGCGGATCACATCACCATCACCGTCACCACACCGTCGTGCTGACGGAACTCTCCCTCGACCCTCTGCTGGATCAATAGTTCGAGGGACGTCATCAAGCTGAACGTGTGTTGAACTCGAGGTGTCGTACGTTCGGTACTTGATCGTTTGGATCGCAAGGACATTCGACTACATCAACCGCGTTAACCTAACGCTTCCGCTTTCGGTCTACGAGGGTACATGGACAGACTCTCCCCCTCTCATTGCTATGCATCTCCTAGTTAGATCTTGCGTGATTGTTGGAATTTTTTTGAAATTGCATGCTACGTTTCCCAACACATGGACTGCAGGATGAGGCCACGGCATGCTACACTTGCTTGCAGGAGGAGGACAACATGGATCACATTTTCATGCAGTGTCAATACGCCCCGGAGGTATGTGATACGTCTCCGTTGTATCTATAATTTTTGATTGTTCCATGCCGATATTATACAACTTTCATATGCTTTTGGCAACTTTTTATACTATTTTTGGGACTAACATATTGATCCAGTGCCCAGTGCCAGTTCCTGTTTGTCGCATGTTTTTTGTTTCACGGAAAATCCATACCAAACAGAGTCCAAACGGGATAAAAACTGACGGAGATTTTTTTTGGAATATATGTGATTTTTGGGAAGAAGAATCAACGCGAGACGATGCCCGATGGGGCCACAAGACATGGGGCGCGCCCTGAGCCCTCGTGGCCACCCCGTAAGGCAGTTGGTGCCCTTCTTTCTCCGCAAGAAAGCCAATATCCGGATAGAAATTGTGTTAAAATTTCAGCCCAATCGGAGTTACGGATCTCCGGGAATATAAGAAACGGTGAAAGGCCAGAATCTAGAACGCGGAAATAGAGAGAGACAGATCCAATCTCGGAGGGGCTCTCTCCCCTCTGCCGCCATGAAGGCCATGTACCAGAGGGGAAACCCTTCTCCCATCTAGGGAGAAGGTCAAGGAAGAAGAAGAAGAAGAAGAAGAAGGGGGGCTCTCTCCCCCTCTCTCCCGGTGGCGCCGGAACACCGCCGGGGCCATCATCGTGTGACGGCGATCTACAACAACACCTTCGTCATCTTCACCAACATCTTCATCACCTTCCCCATCTGTCTACATCGGTCCACTCTCCTGCAACCCGCTGTAGCCTCTACTTGAACATGGTGCTTTATGCTTCATATTATTATCCAATGACGTGTTGTCATCCTATGATGTCTGAGTAGATTTTCATTGTCCTATCGGTAATTGGTGAATTGCTATGATTGGTGTAATTTGCTTGTGGTTATGTTGCTGTCCTTTGGTGCCCATCATATGAGCGGGCGCGTGGATCACACCATAGGGTTAGTTGTATGTTGATAGGACTATGTATTGGAGGGCAAGAGTGACAGAAGCTTCAACCTAGCATAGAAATTGATGCATTTGAGATTGAAGGGGGACCAATATATCTTAATGCTATGGTTGGGTTTTACCTTAATGAACGTTAATAGTTTCGGATGCTTGCTAATAGTTCCAATCATAAGTGCATGGAATTCCAAGTCAGGGATGACATGCTAGCAGTGGCCTCTCCCACATAAAACTTGCTATCGGTCTAGTAACGTAGTCAATTGCTTAGGGACAATTTTGCAACTCCTACCACCACTTTTCCACACTCGCTATACTAACTTTATTGCTTATTTACCTAAAACAGCCCCTAGTTTTTATTTACATGCTCTTTATATTCTTGCAAACCTATCCCGTTCCACCTACAAAGTACTTCTAGTTTTATACTTGTTCTAGCTAAAGCGAACGTCAAGCGTGCGTAGAGTTGTATCGGTGGTCGATAGAACTTGAGGGAATATTTTTTCTACCTTTAGCTCCTTGTTGGGTTCGACACTCTTACTTATCGAAAGAGGTTACAATTGATCCCTTATACTTGTGGGTTAGCAAGACCTTTTTCTGGCGCCATTGTCGGGGAGTTATAGCGTGGGGTGAATATTCTCATGTCTGCTTGTTTGCTTTATCACTAAGTAATTTTTATTTGCTGTTCTAAGTTGTTCTATATCTTTAGTTATGGATATGGAATGCAAAATACCAAAAAAATTAGTGGTACCTGTTGTGGTTCTAAGACTGACAATAGAGGTAGGTATGAGGAGGCAAAATCTCAGCTATGGTGAAGTTGTAGACACAAGATTTACGAGTTCAAGCCAATCAAAACCTGAAAAAGGCACAAGACGAAGTAGTTGGTACGGAAGGTAATGACCTGTTGATACGTCTCCAACGTATCTATAATTTTTTTATTGTTCCATGCTATTATATTATCTATTTTGGATGTTTTTGGGCTTCATTATGCACTTTTATATTATTTTTGGGACCAACCTATTAACCCAGAGCCCAGTGCCAGTTTCTATTTTTCCCTTATTTCAGTGTTTCGCAGAAAAGGAATATTAAACGGAGTCCAAACGGAATAAAACCTTCGGGAGCGTGATTTTTGGAACGAACGTGATCCAGGAGACTTGGAGTTGAAGTCAAGGAAGCTTCGAGGTGGCCACGAGGCAGGGAGGCGCACTTGCCCCCCTGGGCGCGCCCCCCACCCTCGTGGGCCCCTCGTGGCTCCCCTGACCGACTTCTTTCGCCCATATATATATATATATATACACCCATATACCCTAAAAACATCAGAGAACAGAATAGACCGGGAGTTCCGCCGCCAGAAGCCTCTGTTGCCACCGAAAACCAATCTAGACCCGTTCCGGCACCCTGTCGGAGGGGGGAATCCCTCTCCGGTGCCCATCTTCATCATCCCGGCGCTCTCCATGACGAGGAGGGAGTAGTCCACCCTCGGGGCTGAGGGTATGTACCAGTAGCTATGTGTTTGATCTCATCACGAGCTTTGCTATTATAGTTGGATCTTATGATGTTTCTCCCCCTCTACTCTCTTGTAATGGATCGAGTTTTCCCTTTGAAGTTATCTTATCGGATTGAGTCTTTAAGGATTTGAGAACACTTGATGTATGTCTTGCACGTGCTTATCTGTGGTGACCATGGGATATCATGTGATCCACTTGATGTATGTTTTGGTGATCAACTTGCGGGTTCCGTGACCTCGTGAACTTATGCATAGGGGTTGGCACACGTTTTCGTCTTGACTCTCCGATAGAAACTTCGGGGCACTCTTTGAAGTTCTTTGTGTTGGTTGAATAGATGAATCTGAGATTGTGTGATGCATTTCATATAATCATACCCACGGATACTTGAGGTGACATTGGAGTATCTAGGTGACATTAGGGTTTTGGTTGATTTGTATCTTAAGGTGTTATTCTAGTACGAACTCTATGATAGATCAAATAGAAAGAATAGCTTCATGTTATTTTACTACGGACTCTTGAATAGATCGATCAGAAAGGATAACTTTGAGGTGGTTTTGTACCCTACCATAATCTCTTCGTTTGTTCTCCGCTATTAGTGACTTTGGAGTGACTCTTTTGTCGGGGGACTAATCCACGAGCATCTATGGGACCGGCGGACCAAGTCCCTTTTGGTTCGGCGGGGGCGAGGGTCGCACGAAGAGCAGATCGAGGCGAAGCACACGAGCAGTTTACCCAGGTTCGGGCCGCACGGATGCGTAAAACCCTACTCTTGCTTTGTGGTTTGTATTGAGTTCTTGCTCGAGAGCGCGGAGTGCTACAGTACACCCCAGCAGCTAACGAGACCGAGCGTGAGTGTTCTCTTCCTCCCCCCTCTACGTTGCGCATGGGCCTCCTTTTATATGCTCAAGGGGTCACCGACAGGTGGCAACGTAGACAAGGGTAAAAATGGAAAGGTGTTGCGGTTGGTACAGCTACCTGCTACAGTGTATCATACCTAACCCTGATGGCAGGGGACCAGGGCATTAAATGCCCATCTGCGTCGCCTAAATAGTGCAAAAGGGACCGTCAGGGACGCCACCGCTCGCCACGATGGCAATCTTGTCAGCGCCGCATGCCACCGTGCACCGCTAGCTGCACAGCCTCCCGCCACGTACGCCTGGAAGGGTCCCAGAGCGACACGTTGGTGGATGTGCTGGAGCGCGGACACAGAGTGGTGGCTTGCCACGGCAAGCGCCTTGCCGCGGTCGTTGTCTTGTCGCGTCTGGGAGCTTGTCGCTCACCGGGCCTTGCCGAGACGCGTGGCGCGCCGCGGCAAGTTCCTTGAGATGCCTTGGTTGGCCTTCCCGGCAAGCTCCTCTTGCCGGGGTCTTGTCTCCTTGGCTTGGATACTTTGTCCTTGAATGGCTCCAAAGGAACCACGGAGGACCTTGGCGGTCACCCGGCAAGCCTTGCCGCGGGATGTTGCGACTGCCCGTGCACAAGTTCGGGATACTAGGGTACCCCTACTCTAGTACACCGACAGGAGCCCCCGGGCCTGGGCTATACACGGTGCCGAGCGCTGTTGGGCCGGGCCCAAAACAAGGCACGGGCACGCGCGGCCTGGGTTACGCCGTATCTCTCCCCGTATCCACCGCGCCCTCCCCGAACGGCACACATTGAATGCGGCGTCGTGGGATAGATCGTGGGTGGTTTCTTTATTCGGAAAGGCGGAACGTCCGCCCCCTCCCTCTTTATAAGCATGGGAAACAGGGGTAGTTCGCCCATTCGCCGGTTGCTACTCCAATCTCGGAAACCTCCGCCGCTCCCTCGTCTTCCCAAAGCTGAAAGAGAGCAGCGCCCCGCCCCCCATCGCCACCAGCACCACCAATGCCGTCGACCTCCTCCACCACTTCCGCCATGGCTCCGAGAGCCGACAAAGGGAAGGTTGTGAAGTCGACCGAGGCGCAGCGGCTTGCGGCGCTGCGAAAGGAGCGGGCAATCTTCCCCCCCAAGCTCGCCGCGAGGGAGCTGAGGGAGAATTACTACCTCTTCTGGTCGACGGAGACGCGAGCGCATCCGCGCACGAAGGTACTTCCAGTCGCCGCTTGGAAAATGGCTCCAAATGGATATCCTTTCTTCGCCTTGTTCTTCTACCGCGGGCTCTGCCCGCCCTTCTCTGAGTTTTTCTGCGATATTATGAACACCTACGGGTTCCGCCTCCTTGACTTCACCCCCAATGCTGTTCTGACCATGGCAGTTTTTGCACATTTCTGCGAAAACTTTGTCGGAGTCTATCCCAATGTAGCCCTTTTTCGCCACTTCTTTATGCCCCGAGTAGAGAGAGGAGAGCCTTTATCCGGCAGAATCGCATGGATCTCGAGGGCCGGCAAGAAGGACACTTATCTGGAGGGAGAGTTCCGCGGCAAGTGGGAGGAATGGAGAGCAGACTAGTGCTGGATTGTCGAGGAGAACCCGCAGCCGTTTACCGCCCGGTGCCAAGCCCCAGTAGCACGCGGCAGCGATTGGAGTGACGTGGCCCCGGAAGACGATAGGCTTAAGATTGCCGTCACCCGGATCCAATGCCTCAGGCTTGCCGGGCTCACTATAGGCGCTGTTGGCGCAGATTTTCTTTGCCGCCACATCGCCCCCCTGCAGGAACGGAGGAGACCCACCTGGGAATTCAAGAATGCGGCGGATATCATGAGGCTACGTCTGGGCCTCAACTTCAACTTCACTGTTCTGGAGCTTAACGCGATGCTCCAGGAGATGTTCAAGTACGACCCTCAACATCCCGAAGTGTTCAGGTTGCCGAAGGGTGTCGTTCCGCTGTGCAACAACTCCGCGCTCGACCGCGTCCGTGCAATGATGCCGCTGTGCGATTCGCATGGAATTGTGCCAACTTGGCAAGAGCCTGCAGCCGACGTCGTGCAGGAGTTCTTTGACGGCTTGGTAGAAGTGCCGGTCCGCTCCGACGAAAAGAATAGCCTCACCCGCGACACCACCGATGCGGAGATGACACGCATCGCCACTAGGCCGGAAGAGGCGGCGGCAGCCGCAGCCGCGGGCGAATTTGGATTCACCATGGAGGAGGCAGAGGCAGCAGAGGCGGCAAGCCGTGCCGAGCGAGAGGAGCTCGTCGGCGAGAAAGAGCTTGCCGGGCATGACGTCGAGTCGAGCGAGCCTGCCGAGGATACAAGCGGCTCGCTGGAGATCAACTCCTCTTCCTCATCTTGAGGCAGCTCGCCGCAAGCAGAGCCTCCATCCCCACCAAGAAGGCGCCTCCGCAAGGCCGGGGATGTAGCGGGGCGGCGGGCGAGTGAACAGCCGCCGCGCCGCGCGACACGCTCCACCGCGGCAAGCACTGTTGCTGCGGGAGCACCTCACGCTGCTGCGGCAACTGGAGCGGGGTCCACCCGGACCACCGCTTCTACTCCTGCCGCTTCTCACGCCGTGGCGGCAGCCGGAGCGGGGTCGTCTCAGACCACCGCCACTGTTCCCGCCAAGCGGCCAAGGGAAACTACTCCTCCGCCTCCTCGCGCCGGATGTGAGCCGGACTTCGACTTCTCCGCGTTCAGCTCCGACGAGGAAGAAGAAGAGTAAGATTCTCTTGCTGTACTTGTAGTTCTTCAATTCTTGCTATTTTGTCTTGTATCTCATTTGCTTTACTCTGAACTTATTCCTTTTTAGGACTCTGGCCCAGAGAGCAGCAAAGAGAGCCAAGGTCCCGGTGATTGTCATCGAGGACGAACCCACCGCGACAGCAGGGGGTGCGTCCGAGACAACCTTGCCGGACCCGGCAACTGTTCTCCAGAGCAGCCCCCAGCGTAAGTATATGGTTCGCTTTCCGCTGTTAGGCACGCATGGATACTCTTTCTTTGCTGACATCTGACTGTTGGTTTGTGTAGGAGCAGAGCAGCCCCACCAGGAGCGCCCGGAGGCCGCCCCCGAAATGCCAAGGGAGAGTCCTCCGGCAAGGGAGAGTTCTCCGGCAAGGGACAGCACCAGCGTCCCCCCGGCGGCGGAGACTACGACTGCTGAACCCAGTACAGGTAATCTTCTCTTCAAAGCTTCCCTTGGGTTCTTATTCTTTTTGGGTATTTGCTTGACTTTTCTCACTTTTCCGGCCATCAGACCCATCTGCTGCGGAGCCGATGGAGACCGAGGTTGCTGCCGACGACGCTGCTGCCACTGAAGAAGCAGCCGGCGCTGATGATCCTGCCGGCGATGAGGCCGCCAAAGCTGCCGCCGCAGCAGCTGGCGAGGGGTCTGGCGATCGCACTGACGGCCCTAAGGCCGCAGGAGCGCCAGGCGCTACGTCGACCGCCGACCCGTCCGCCGCTGCCGCAACGCCAGGCTCCGAAGAGCCCCAGCCAGGCGTCTGCTTGAAGGCCGGCGATGGCGTCTTCATCAAACTCCCCTGGGCGTCAAGCTCCAGGGCGCCGGTCGAGGGAGAGAGCTTTGATGGAGAGGTGCTCGCCTCCGCTGGGCTGACGCTAGTTGATGCGCCGAGCAGCAGCATCGGCGAGCTTGAGGAGGAGCGGCTGCTGCGGAAGGTGTTGTCGCTCTACCGCGCGCGGCAAGCCAAGCTGGAATCCCGCGAGGCGCTTGTCGCGAAGGCGGGAGAGGACATCGAGAAGCGTGTGGAGGAGCTCCAGGGTCTCAACCAGGAAGCTCTCCGGTCCCTGGAAGAGGAGCGGGAGCAACTCGCCGAAGAGCAGAAGGCCTTCTTCCTCGAGAAGGCTGAAGTTGAAGAGCAACAGCGGCTTGCCGCTGAGAAGCTGTCTGCGGAGGAGGGCGAGCTGGTGCAGCGGAAAGTTAACCTCGACAGCCACGAGGAGGAGCTTGCCGCGCGTGAGCAAAAATTCGGCGGAGCCCTTAAGCAAGCAGAGGATGCTGCCACAGTTGCCGAGGCCGCCAAGAAGGAGCTGGAGACGAAGGTGGTGCAGCTGGAGGCCGATCTCAAGGCGAGTGGTGAAGAGCTTGCCGCGCTCAAGCGTGAGCGGGAGAAGGACGCCCACATCAACTCAGAGCTGCAGGTTCGTCTCGCCGAGAAGGGCAAAGAGCTTAGCACCGCCAAGGACTCCAACGCAGATCTTGAGTTGAAGCTGACCACTTTGACCAAGACGCTGGACGGCGCCAGGGAGCAGGAGGTGGCCTTGAAGGAGGAGATCAAGGGCGACAAGGCGCTGCTGGCGAGTGCTGCCGCCGCCCAGAATGCTTTTAGGGAGGAAGTGGAGCACTGGACGGAGGGTCTCATGAATGCTGCCGCAGATATCGACAGGGAGCTGGCGCAGCTGGGGGTGGAGGATCTCGGGTATCCCTCTGATGAGAACCTCCAACCCAGTGCCAAGCTCACCTTGTTCTTCAAAGGCGTGGCGACGGCCCTCTAGCGGCTATGGGAGAAGATCCCAAAGCAGCTGGCCGACGAGTCGCGCAAGATCTGCGCGGGAGCTCTTCAAAAGGTGTTGGTGAAGGTGGCCATCCGCAACCCAGGCCTCAACCTCACCAACGTCCTCAAGACCCTGCCGCCGGATGCTGATCTGGAGGCGCTCAAGACCCTTGTCGCACCCATTGTGGATAAGGTGAGCGGGGTCAAGAGGATTGAGGGCGATCGCGTAGACTAGGCCGCCCATTTTCTTCTTTTCTTGTCGCTGCTGGTCATGTTATGAGAACAATCTGTTAGAGCCGCGACAAGCTACCTTGTAATATAACTCTATTCCGGGTAATGATTGCAATGTTATTCCCTTTACTTGATTCCTCCCTTTGTATGTTTTTGCCCTACGCTTTTAGATAACTTGCTGGTGCAGGCACCTTAGCCGCGAGCGCTGAGTGCGGGACGTCAGCAGCCTACTGGCGGTGCCGCTACCGACAAGAAACCTTGTCGCAACTAGTCGCAGCTCACTTAAGTTGTTGAGCGGACTCGAAACAAAGTAAGGGCGCAACTAGCTACGAGTTGGTTCCTCCGCGCACAGGTTTTCCATACAAAGTGCGTTCGTTCAAGGGAGATAACTTAAAAATTTTAAAAATCTGATTGCTCAAACTTTGGCAACTTAGCTTTTCTGTTGTTTGCTTCCCGGTAAGGCGAAACTTTCTTGAACGATGCCTGGTCCATACCATTATCTTCTCCTTTCCCCCCCGGCAAACTTGTGGGCGAGGGAACCTTCCTTTCCTTGAGAAAAAAGAAAGAGGAGAAAATAAAGATATGGAGCCTTGCAGCTCGTTATTGCTTACCGGGGAGTAGGTGCTGCACAAAGTGTCAGATCACATATGCAAAAAATAGAAAGCATGAAATTGACAAGATGTGCGGAGCATATGAGCTTTACTTATGCACGGGGTCTGCGCCCGGCTTTGTACAAAGGATTACAGGCAACAACGGCAAGACTTGTACAAAAGGTGGTTGCCAGAACAGGTTCCGGCAACCGCGCCTTACGGGTAAAACTTACGAAGATGCTCAATGTTCCAGGAATTGCTCACCGGAATGCTATCTTCGGTCTCAAGGCGGACAGCGCCAGGCCTAGTGACTCGTTCCACCCGGTAAGGGCCTTCCCACTTCGGCGTCAACTTGTTGGAATTCTTGGCGGACTGAACACGCCGAAGAACAAGGTCACCTTCCTCGAGACTTCTGGCGTTAACTTTGCGGCTATGGTAGCGGCGCAAAGCTTGCTGGTAGCGAGCAGCTCGTACAGCAGCCTGAAGACGGTCTTCCTCAAGGAGTAGCGCGTCATCTTGTCGCAGCTGCTCTTGCTCAAGCTCATCATAAGCGAGCACTCGAGGGGACCCGTATACGAGTTCCGTGGGGAGAACTGCCTCTGCTCCATAGACAAGAGCGAAAGGTGTCTGGCCAGTGGCTCGATTTGGCGTCGTCCTGATCGACCAAAGAACCACCAGCAGCTCCTCGATCCAGTTTCTTCCGCACTTGTGCAGCCTGTCGAAAGTCCTGGTCTTGAGCCCACGCAGCACTTCAGCATTTGCCCTCTCCGCTTGACCGTTGCTTCTCGGGTGAGCAACAGAAGCGAAGCAGACCTTGGTGCCAAGATCTTGGACGTACTGCATGAAGGTGCGGCTCGTGAATTGCGTACCGTTGTCGGTGATTATCCTGTTAGGGATCCCGAAGCGGCAAACAATCGACCTGAAGAACTTGACTGCTGACTGTGCTGTCACCTTCCTCACTGCTTCCACTTCCGGCCACTTTGTGAACTTGTCGATTGCAACGTACAAGTACTCAAAGCCCTCGACTGCTCAGGGAAAGGGGCCGAGGATGTCGAGCCCCAAGGCCGAAAATGGCCAGGAGAAAGGGATCGTCTGGAGAGCTTGAGTTGGTTGGTGTATCTTCTTGGAATGGAACTGGCACGCTTCACACTTGGTTACTTGTGCAGTTGCATCCTGGAGGGCTGTCGGCCAAAAGAAACCTTGCCGGAATGCTTTGCCGGCAAGTGCTCTTGCGCCAATGTGGTGACCACATATGCCTCCATGTATCTCTGCCAACAGCTTTTGTCCGTCTTCCCGGTGAATACACTTCAATTTCACACCGTTGAGTCTTCTTCTGTACAGTGTGTTGTCGACAAACTGGTACATACTTGACTGCCGGGCTACTCTTTCCGCTTCTTCTTGCTCTTCGGGAAGTTCTCCTGTCTGAAGGAAACGGACAATCTGCTGTGTCCATGCTAGAGCTTGTGGCTCGATAACAAGGACTAAAGGCAAATCTGCTGCTGCGGGAACATCCGCTTCTACGGCGAGAACCTGCGGCTCTGCCGGAGCTTGACGTTTCCCGGCAAGCTTGCCGGAGCAAAACTTGTCAGGAGTTTTTGCTTCAATGGAACAAACCCTAGGGCTTGCCGGAGCAGACTCCTCCTCAGCGCTCTTGGCGTTGATCTTGGGGACCTTCTTGGCGGCGGCTTCGGGAAGCTCTGCCGGAAAATAGTCACCAGAAATCAACTTCCTCTTCTTGCTCTGTCCAGTTGATGGCGTTACAGACGGTTGAGTCAGCTTGAGCACAAAGATCCCTGGTTCCACAGGTAACTTAAGTGCGGTGCGGCGCACTTTGATAGGCCATCGGCAATGGCGTTCTGAGCTCTTGGAACATGCTCCATCTGTAGGCCGTCAAAGTGCTCTTCTAGCTTTCTCACTTCGTCGACGTAGGCTTCCATCAACGTACTCTGATAGCTCTTGTTCACTTGGCGGACGACAAGCTGCGAGTCACCCTTGACAATGAGCTTCTTGATCCCAAGGTCTGCCGCGATCCTGAGACCGGCAAGCAAGCCTTCATACTCTGCAGTATTGTTTGTTGCTTGCTCCTTGGGAAAGTGCATCTGGACTACGTACTTGAGGTGCTCTCCGGTGGGTGCGACAAGCAGCACGCCAGCGCCGGCGCCTTGCAGCGAAAAGGCACCATCAAAGTACATCAGCCACTCTTTGCTTGCTTCCTCGACGGGGATGCTCGTTTCTGGAATTTCTTCATCTGGTGTTGGCATCCATTCTGCTATGAATTCTGCCAATGCTCTGCTTTGGATAGTTGAAGTACTCTCAAACTTGAGGCCAAAGCTTGATAGTTCCAGTGCCCACTCAACAATCCTGCCTGTCGCTTCTGGATTCTGTAGTATCCTCTTCAGCGGAAAACGAGTGACAACTGTGATCTCATGTGCTTGGAAGTAATGGCGCAGCTTTCTCGAGGCCATGAGAAGGCCGAAAAGCAATTTCTGCACGCCAGAGTACCTTGACCTAGCCCCCTGCAGAAGGGAACAGACAAAGTAAACTGGGCGCTGTATCATTCTCTTCTGTATCTCCTCGCGCGTCTGCGTAGATCCATCCTTGTCGGGACCAGAGCTTGTCGGGGAAGCCCCCTGCTTGTCGCTGGATGCGCCTGCCGTGGTTGCTGGCTCGTCATCTGCCTCCCTCTCTGCTACTAACGCAGCACTAACCACTTGATTGGTTGCTGCTATATACAGCAGCAACTTCACTTGTGGCTTAGGTGCGACAAGTGTTGGAGTGGAGGACAGGTATCTCTTCAAGTCTTGCAGCGCAGCCTCCGCTTCCGGAGTCCATTTCATTGGACCTGCCTTTTTCAATATTTTGAAAAACGGCAGGGCGCGTTCAGCAGACCTAGAGATAAACCTGCTGAGAGCAGCCACGCAACCGACAAGTCTTTGTACATCCTTGACGTGCTTTGGTGCTTCAATCTGCTCAATGGCCTTGATCTTGTCGGGATTGGCTTCGATTCCCTGCTGAGACACGAAGAACCCGAGAAGCTTGCCGGAGGGGACTCCAAACACACACTTCTCGGGGTTGAGCTTGAGGCTGATCTTGCACAGATTTGCAAAGGTCTCATCTAAATCTTGAATCAGAGTTGCCTTATCCTTGCTCTTGACCACTATGTCATCCATGTAGGCTTCCACATTTCTGTGTATTTGTGGCTCAAGAGCGACATGGACTACCCTTGCAAATGTTGAACCAGCATTTTTTAAACCGAAAGGCATCCGTATGAAACAGTACGTGCCACATGGAGTGATGAATGCGGTCTTCTCCTCATCCTCTTCTGCCATGAAGATCTGATGGTATCCTGAGTATGCGTCAAGAAATGAAAGCAGGTCACATCCGGCCGTGGAGTCAACAATCTGGTCAATGCGCGGCAAAGGAAATGGGTCTTTGGGACAAGCTTTGTTAACATCGGTAAAGTCGATACAAAGTCTGCATTTCCCGTTCGCCTTGCGCACGACTACAGGATTGGCCAACCACGTAGGATGGAGCACTCCTCTGACAAGGCCTGCTGCTTCCAACTTCTTGATCTCTTCTGCGATGAATTCTTGGCGCTCCACTGCTTGCTTCCTGACCTTCTGCTTGACGGGCCGCGCATGAGGACAAACGGCAAGATGGTGCTCAATTACTTTCCTGGGTACACCGGGGATGTCAGACGGTTGCCACGCAAACACGTCGACATTCGCCCGCAGGAAAGCAATGAGCGCGCTTTCCTATTTAGGGTCGAGAGTGGCACTGATGGTGAAGGTACCACCAGTGCCGTCCTCCTTGGCGGACACCTTCTTGGTCTCTGGCGGAGCTTCCATTGTCTTCTTACACTTGCCGGTGGAGCTCGATGGTGCGTCCTCGACGGCAGCGCAGCACTCCGAAGAGGTGCGCTTGCCGGAGTGGGCATCAGAACTCTTGCCGGACTTCGTCTTCTTCTTCCCCCCGGGAGCTTCAACGGCAGGTGACTTGCGATCTGTTGTGGCTGCCGCTTCCCGGTAGATCTTGTCGGCGCAGATAAGAGCATCCTTCTTGTCGCCAGGGACATAGATGACGCTTATCGGGCCTGGCATCTTCAGCATGTTGTATGCGTAGTGAGAGGCTGCCATGAACTTGGCGAGTGCTGGACGGCCGAGTATCCCATTGTAAGGCAATGGAAAATCGGCAACGTCAAAAGTGACCCTCTCAGTCCTGAAGTTCACCTCGTTGCCAAATGTTACTGGCAACGTGACCTTCCCCTTCGGCTTGCTCCTTCCCGGGTTGATTCCTTGGAATGTGCCGGTCTCTTCAAGCTCGCTGTCAGGGATCTGGAGTTTCTAGAGTACAGCGGAGGAGATCAGGTTCAAGCCGGCCCCGCCGTCAACTAGCATCTTAGTGACCTTGAGGTTGCGGATAGTTGGTGAAACCAACATCGGCAAGCACCCGACCGCAGTTGTGCGATCAGGGTGGTCCTCAATATCAAAGATGATAGGCGTGCTGGACCATTTCAGAAGCTTGCGTGACTCGACAGGTGGTTCCGCCGCATTGACTTCCCGCACCCACTGCTTGAGTTGGCGGTGCGAAGTATGCAGAGAAGCACCGCCGTAAACACACAAGACCTCTGTGGCTTTCTGGAACTCCTGCTCACTGGTCTCGACACCATCCATGTCTTCGTCGTCGTCGTCATCTTCATCCTTGTCGCGGCCGCGGGGAGGTCTGTCTCCTTGCCGCTGCTTGGCCTTGCCGCGGCGTCCTCCCCGGCCGGCGCGCTTCTTGCCGGATTCTCCAGCGCCTCCTTGGGCCCTCTCCTTGTCGCGTTGCTCGTATTCAGCCTTTTGCTGCTGGACAAGCTGCTCGACCTTCTTGCAGCTCTGGAGGTCATGGCCCTTGGTGCGGTGGATCTTGCAGTACTTCTTGTCGGTGTCGTCCTGCTTGTCGGCGACCACCACAGTCTGGCAGTTGGTGCATGCGGCAACCTCCTTGCCGGAGCTACCAGCTTTGGCTTTCTTGGCGCCACCTCCGTTGCCGGACTGCTCAATGACTAGCACATCTTTGCCTTTCTTCTTCCTGTTGTTCCGCCGCCGGTTTTTCTTTGCCGGGGCAGCATCCTCGCTGTCAGATCCTCCTGCTCCTGTATTCTCTCCGGGGAGTTTCCTCCCTTCCTCAGCACGTGCACACTTGTCGGCCAGGGCATACAGCTCACTGACGTCTCTGATCTTGCACATCGCCATCTCCTCCCGCATCCTGTGGTTACGCACGTTCTGATGGAACGCGCTGATGACTGCGGCAGGGTGGACATCTGGGATGTTGTGCTGTACACGGCTGAATCTCTGAATGTACTTGCGCAGGGACTCTCCTTCCTTCTGGGCGAGCAGATGAAGGTCATTCTCTTGGCCATGAGGTTTGTGGCTGCCTGTAAAGGCGCCGACAAACTGATGGCATAGGTCTGCCCAGGAGGATATGGAGTTGTCCGGCAAGTGCATGAGCCAGGACCTGACGTTGGGCTTGAGCACCAGCGGGAAGTAGTTGGCAAGGATCTTGTCGTCCCGCCCCCCGGCAGCCTGCACCGCGATGGTGTAGATGCTGAGGAACTCCGACAGATGCGACTTGCCGTCGTACTTCTCTGGTACGTCTGGCTTGAAATTCTTCGTGCTGGGCCACTGGACTCGCCGTAGCTCACGAGTAAACGCAGGGCAACCTACCGCGTACGGCAAGTCGCCTGGTTCCCCTGGCGCATGCATGTCGACAGAGGGCCCAGCGCGCTGGTCCGATTGACGTCGCACTTCTCTTCGGCGCTCGATGCGAGTACGAGCGTCTTCTTGCTGTCGTTCGTGAAGAACTTGGCGCTGATCGCGACGAGCTCGTGGATCTGATGACGCGGTGGAGTCGCTGTTGAGGTGGATCCGGCGAGTCGGCGATCTTGGCCTTCGGGGCGGAGAGTGCACAGTGGTTGCACCCCCACCGGTCTTGTCACCACCGGCTCGTGCCTGGCTGACTTGCCGCGGCTGCGATGTGCTCGGCTGCCGTTGAGTGTCAGCGTTGGCGAAGCCGATGAGACTCTGAATGGTGGCCCTCCAGTCGTCGATCTTGTCTGCCATTGGAGGGTAGTCCAGGAGCAGTTGAGCCCGCGCCAAAGCTTCTGCTGTAGTGGTGGGTGGCGGTGGCGAACGGTGCGAGGAGCGGGATATGCTCGGACTTCTAACTATGTTAGAAGGAACAGTATCCCGTCCAGGCGACCGTGCCTCGCTCGTGCCAGCATGTTGGCGTGCATGCTGGTCTTGAGCACTCCGAGATCCACCAGCTCGATCTTGGTCCAGCAAACGCATGGTACCATGAGTACCATGACGCTGCCGGTCCCGCGCCTCCTGAGATGGGCGCAGTGCATGTACGGACGCCGAGGTCTTGGAGTGCGCCCGGTCGTTGTGGGAGCCGGCTACGCCGCCGATGGGCAGCGCAGCCTTGTCCCTGGACCTGGCAGCACCATGAGCTCCCTCGTCGACGCCCGTTCTTCCGCCGGAGTATGCCCCATCAACTGTTTGCTCCGGCGGTGGTGGGTTCGGTGCGGACGGAGCAGCCGCCTCCGAAGCCTTCTTCTTCGGCGGCATGTCGACGAAGATGATGAAGATCTAGCTCGTGTGAACGCCGGATCTGGTTCACACAACCTCGACACCCCCTACCTGGCGCGCCAAGGATGTTGGGGGACTAATCCACGAGCATCTATGGGACCAGCGGACCGAGTCCCTTTCGGTTCGGTGGGGGCGAGGGTCGCACGAAGAGCGGATCGAGGCGAAGCACACGAGTAGTTTACCCAGGTTCGGGCCGCACGGATGCGTAAAACCCTACTCCTGCTTTGTGGTTTGTATTGAGTTCTTGCTCGGGAGCGCAGAGTGCTACAGTACACCCCAGCAGCTAACGAGACCGAGCGTGAGTGTTCTCTTCCTTCCCCCTCTACGTTGCGCATGGGCCTCCTTTTATATGCTCAAGGGGTCACCGATAGGTGGCAACGTAGACAAGGGTAAAAATGGAAAGGTGTTGCGGTTGGTACAGCTACCTGCTACAGTGTATCATACCTAACCCTGACGGCAGGGGACCAGGGCATTAAATGCCCGTCTGCGTCGCCTAAATAGTGCAAAAGGGACCGTCAGGGACGCCACCGCTCGCCATGATGGCAATCTTGTCAGCGCCGCTTGCCACCGCGCACCGCTGGCTGCACAGCCTCCCGCCACGTACGCCTGGAAGGGTCCCAGAGCGACACGTTGGTGGATGTGCTGGAGCGCGGACACAGAGTGGTGGCTTGCCGCGGCAAGCGCCTTGCCGCGGTCGTTGTCTTGTCGCGTCTGGGAGCTTGTCGCTCATCGGGCCTTGCCGGGACGCGTGGCACGCCGCGGCAAGTTCCTTGAGATGCCTTGGTTGGCCTTCCCGGCAAGCTCCTCTTGCCGGGGTCTTGTCTCCTTGGCTTGGATACTTTGTCCTTGAATGGCTCCAAAGGAACCACGGAGGACCTTGGCGGTCACCCGGCAAGCCTTGCCGCTAGATGCTGCGACTGCCCGTGCACAAGTTCGGGATACTAGGGTACCCCTACTCTAGTACACCGACATCTTTGTTGCATGTTGAGGGATAGTTATATGATCCAATTATGTTATTATTGTTGAGAGAACTTGCACTAGTGAAAGTATAAACCCTAGGCCTTGTTTCAACGCATTGCAATACCGTTTGTGCTCACTTTTACCATTAGTTACCTTGCTGTTTTTTATATTATTAGATTACAAAAACCTATATCTATCATCCATATTGCACTTGTATCACCATCTCTTCGCCGAACTAGTGCACCTATACAATTTACCATTGTATTGGGTGTGTTAGGGACACAAGAGACTCTTTGTTATTTGGTTGCAGGGTTGTTTGAGAGAGACCATCTTCATCCTACGCCTCCCACGGATTGATAAAGCGTAGGTCATCCACTTGAGGGAAATTTGCTACTGTCCTACAAACCTCTGCACTTGGAGGCCCAACAACGTCTAGAAGAAGAAGGTTGTGTAGTAGACATCAAGCTCTTTTCGGGCGCCGTTGCCGGGGAGGTTAGCGCTTCAAGGTATATCTTTAGATCTTGCAATTGAATCTTTTTGTTTCTTGTTTTAGCACTAGTTTAGTTTATAAAAGAAAACTACAAAAAAGGAATTGAGTTTGCCTCACACGCTTCATCTTTTTAATATCTTTCGTGAGAATAATGGAAAGGGAAATTGTGCTCAAGTGCTAGAAGAAGAAGTCTATAAAATGTTTGGCAGTAAATCTTTGAATGATGAGCATGATTGCAATGTTATTAGTATGAACTCTTTGAATATCCATAGTACTAATGATGATTGGACTAGTCATGATGAAAATATCTCTTATAAGCATATTGATTTTTGTGGAGTGCATAGAGTTTGCAAGTACATACCAAACAGGGAAGATAGATTCTGCAAGAGGCATAAGTATTTGGAAACTAAATGGTTGCAAGAAAGTCTAGATGTTTGTGCTGAAAATTTAAACTTTCTTAGCCGTACTTGTGAACTTTGCAATGAACGTGATCATTTCAGTACCCAATGCAAATTGTTTCATGATCGTATCGTGTCCAAAAACTGTGATGACTTGATTTCCCTTGCACATCATAATGAACTTAGTTTTCTCTTGGGTTATGAAGAAATGAAACGTATATCTAAGGTTATTCCAGAATTTGCCCTTGATAGAGTTCTTAATTTTGATCTAGAGGAAATTTATATGTATTGTGCGGTGAATTGCATTGAAAATCCTTATATTGCCAAGTATATAAAGAAAAGAAAAGAAATAGAGGATGAAGAGAATACTAATGAAAGGGAAAAGGCTTCCCAATATCCTCCTATTATTTCTTATGATGAATCAGGTAATGAGGAGGAGCCTTCTATTCAACCAATCTTATTAATAAGGAGCTGAAAAAGAGGGTTAAACCCACACATGATGTGAATAAGAAAAAGAAAAGACGGAGAAGCAAAGGTAGAAACGCATCCCTCCCAAATGATGTTGCTCCTACTACTCATTGTGATGATGATGATAATTGATATACTATCGGTGCTATCCATACTATTAATCATGAGAGTGATTATGCTTATAATATGAAAAGGCCCAAGCTTGGGGATGCTATGTTTGATGAGAATGACATGTTTGAGAATATATTTGCTGCAATTAATGTCTGTCCCAAGCTTGGGGATGCTACGTTTGATGAAGATGATATTTTTAGCCTCCCAAGTTTTGATATGCAAATTTGTTATGATGATAGCATGCCTCCTACTTATGATGATTATATTGATAAAAGTGGGTTTGGAAGAGTGTCAACTTTAGGAAGTAGTAATCCCACTATTTTGGAGGATGTTGAATCTTATTGTGATAATTATGGAAGTGTATTTGGAGAGGTAATGACTTTATTTAGTAATGATTCCACTATCTTGGAAGAGGTTTCAATCGATTATGATGAGAACAAAGTTGCTACCTATGATGATTATTGTGATGATACTTATGCTATAAAAAGTAGTGATGATTATATTTATAAAACTTTTCATGATTATGATTACCCCTTTTCTGAACATTACTCTTTTAATATGGAAACAGTTTATAGTATTCGAGTTTCTTATGATACTCCCACTATTCCGAATGAGAAGAATTTTGCTTATGCGGAGAGTAATAAAATTTATATGCTTGTAGATCATGAAAAGAATGCTTTATGTGATGGTTATATTGTTGAATTCATTCATTAGGCTACTGAAAATTATTATGCGGGAGGAATATATGCTCGTAGGAATTGCAATAATATCAAGTTTCCTCTCTATGTGCTTAAAATCTTGAAGTTATGCTTGTTTTGCTTTCCTATGCAAGTTGATTCTTGTTCCCACAAGTTGTTTGCTCACAAAATCCCTATGCATAGGAAGTGGGTTAGGCTTAAATGTGCTAGTCATATTGTTCATGATGTTGTCTTTATGTTACAATTCTTATCTTTTATGTGAGCATCGTTGAAATCGTCATGCCTAGCTAGGGGCGTTAAACGATAGCGCTTGTTGGGAGGCAACCCAATTTTATTTTTGCTCCTTGATTTTTGTTCCTGTTTAGTAATAAATTAATCATCTATCCTGTGTTATGATTGTGTTTTTTATGTTTTAATTAGTGTTTGTGCCAAGTAAAGCCTTTAGGATCTTTTTGGGTGATTGTTATTTGATCTTGCTGTAAAAAACAGAAAGAATGTGCTCACGAGAATAATTTTCATTTTTTACCAGAGAGCGATAAAATACCAATTCCACCTGCAGTAGATTAATGAACAAATTGCCTAGGACTTCCTAATTTCTCAGGATTTTTGGAGTTACAGAAGTATTCAAAACCTACAGCTTACTAGAGACTGTTCTGTTTTTGACAGATTCTGTTCTCTGTTCTCTATGTGTTGTTTGCTTATTTTGATGAATCTATGAGTAGTATTGGAGGGTATGAACCATAGAGAAGTGGGATACAGTAGATATTACACCAATATGAATTTATAATGAGTTCACAACAGTACCTAAGTGGTGGTTTTATTTTCTTATACTAACGGAGCTTACGAGTTTTCTGTTGAGTTTTGTGTTGTGAAGTTTTCAAGTTTTGGGTAAAGATTCGATGGACAATGGAATAAGGACTGGCAAGAGCCTAAGATTAGGGATGCCCCGTAAGGCATCCCTCTTTCGTCTACGTTCATCGGTAACTTTACTTGGAGCTATATTTTTATTCACCACATGATATGTGTTTTGCTTGGAGCGTCATTTTGTTTTATTTTGTTTTGCTTGCTTTTTGGATACAATACCAAGATTTGAAATTCTTAAATGAGAGAGAGTCTTCACATAGTTGCATAATTATTCGACTACTCATTGATCTTCACTTATATCTTTCGGAGTAGTTTGTCATTTGCTCTAGTACTTCACTTATATCCTTTTAGAGCACGACGGTGGTTTTATTTTGAAGAAATAGATGAACTCTCATGCTTCACTTATATCATTTTGAGAGTCTCTAAATAGCATGGTAGTTTTCTTTGGTTATGAATTTAGTCCTAATATGATGGGCATCCAAGAGGGATATAATAAAAACTTTCATATAAAGTGCATTGAGTACTATGAGAAGTTTGATTCCTTATGATTGTTTTGAGATATGAAGATGGTGATATTATAGTCATGCTAGTTGAGTAGTTGTGAATTTGAGAAATACTTGTGTTAAAGTTTGTGATTCCCGTAGCATGCATGTATGGTGAACCGTTATGTGATGAAGTCGGAGCATAATTTATTTATTGATTGTCTTCCTTATGAGTGGCGGTCGGGGACGAGCGATGGTATTTTCCTACCAATCTATCCCCCTAGGAGCATGCGCATAGTACTTTGTTACGATAACTAATAGATTTTCGCAATAAGTATGTGAGTTCTTTATTACTAATGTTGAGTCCATGGAATATACACACTCTCACCCTTCCACCATTGCTAGCCTCTCTAATACCGAGCACCTTTCGCCGGTATCTTACACCCACCATATACGTTCCGCAAAACAGCTACCATACCTACCTATTATGGCATTTCCATAGCCATTCTGGGATATATTGCCATGCAACTTTCCACCGTTCTGTTTATTATGACATGCTTCATCATTGTCATATTGCTTTGCATGATCATGTAGTTGACATTGTATTTGTGGCAAATCCACCATTCATAATTCATTCATACATGTCACTCATGAGTCATTGCACATCCCGGTACACTGCCGGAGGCATTCATATAAAGTCATATCTTGTTCTAAGTATTGAGTTGTAATTCTTGAGTTGTAAGTAAATAAAAGTGTGATGATCATCATTATTAGAGCATTGTCCCAGTGAGGAAAGGATGATGGAGACTATGATTCCCCCACAAGTAGGGATGAGACTCCGGATGAAAAATAAAAAAAAAGAGAAAAAGAGGCCAAAAAAAGAGAAGGCCCAAAAAACAAAAAAATGAGAGAAAAAGAGAGAAGTGGCAATGCTACTATCCTTTTACCACACTTGTGCTTCAAAGTAGCACCATGATCTTCATGATAGAGAGTCTACTATGTTGTCACTTTCATATACTAGTGGGAATTTTATGTTATAGAACTTGGCTTGTATATTCCAATGATGGGCTTCCTCAAAATGCCCTAGGTCTTCGTGAGAAAGTGAGTTGGATGCACACCCACTTATTTTCTTTTGTTGAGCTTTCATACACTTATAGCTCTAGTGCATCTGTTGCATGGCAATCCCTACTCACTACATTGATATCTATTGATGGGCATCTCCATAGCCCGTTCATACGTCTAGTTGATGTGAGACTATCTTCTCCTTTTTGTCCTCTCCACAACCACCATTCTATTCCACCTATAGTGCTATATCCATGGCTCACGCTCATGTATTGTGTGAAGATTGAAAAAGTTTGAGAACACCAAAAGTATGAAACAATTGCTTCGCTTGTCATCGGGGTTGTGCATGATTTAAATACTTTGTGTGGTGAAGATGGAGCATAGCCAGACCATATGATTTTGTAGGGATAGCTTGCTTTGGCCATGTTATTTTGAGGAGACATGATTGCTTTATTAGTATGCTTGAAGTATTATTATTATTTTTATGTCAATATTAAACTTTTGTCTTGAATCTTATGGATCTGAATATTCATGCCACAATAAAGAGAATTACTTAGAGAAATATGTTAGGTAGCATTCCACATAAAAAATTCTATTTTTATCATTTACCTACTCGAGGACGAGCAGGAATTAAGCTTGGGGATGCTAATACGTCTCCAACGTATCTATAATTTTTGATTGTTCCATGCTATTATATTATCTATTTTGGATGTTTATGGGCTTTATTATGCACTTTTATGTTATTTTTGGGACTAACCTATTAACCCAAAGCCCAGTGCCAGTTTCTGTTTTTCCCTTGTTTCGGTGTTTCACACGAAAGGAATATCAAACGGAGTCCAAACGGAATGAAACCTTCGGGAGCGTGATTTTTGGAACGAACGTGATCTAGGAGACTTGGAGTTGAAGTCAAGGAAGCTTCGAGGTGGCCACGAGGCAGGGAGGCGCGCCGCGCCCCCACCCTCGTGGGCCCCTTATGGCTCCCCTGACCGACTTCTTTCGCCTATATATATCCATATACCCTAAAAACATCAGAGAACAGAATAGATTGGGAGTTCCATCGCCAGAAGCCTCCGTAGCCACCGAAAACCAATCTAGACCCGTTCCGGCACCCTGTCGGAGGGGGGAATCCCTCTCCGGTGGCCATCTTCATCATCCCAGCGCTCTCCATGACGAGGAGGGAGTAGTCCACCCTCGGGGCTGAGGGTATGTACCAGTAGCTATGTGTTTGATCTCCCTCTCTCGTGTTCTTGAGGTGGTACAATCTTGATGTATCGTGAGCTTTGCTATTATAGTTGGATCTTATGATGTTTCTCCCCGTCTACTCTCTTATAATGGATTGAGTTTTCCCTTTGAAGTTATCTTATTGGATTGAGTCTTCAAGGATTTGAGAACACTTGATGTATGTCTTGCACGTGCTTATCTGTGGTGACAATGGGATATCATGTGATCCACTTGATGTATGTTTTGGTGATCAACTTGCGGGTTCCGTGACCTCGTGAACTTATGCATAGGGGTTGGCACACGTTTTCTTCTTGACTCTTCGGTAGAAACTTTGGGGCACTCTTTGAAGTTCTTTGTGTTGGTTGAATAGATGAATATGAGATTGTGTGATGCATATCGTATAATCATACCCACGGATACTTGAGGTGGCAT
This sequence comes from Triticum urartu, assembly GCF_056163025.1. Classification (NCBI taxonomy): domain Eukaryota; kingdom Viridiplantae; phylum Streptophyta; class Magnoliopsida; order Poales; family Poaceae; genus Triticum; species Triticum urartu. The sequence goes on along the minus strand of NC_141877.1, from coordinate 631,751,069 downwards.
TGGAGTATCTAGGTGACATTAGGTTTTTGGTTGATTTGTATCTTAAGGTGTTATTCTAGTATGAACTCTATGATAGATCAAACGGAAAGAATAGCTTCATGTTATTTTACTACGGACTCTTGAATAGATCGATCAGAAAGGATAACTTTGAGGTGGTTTCGTACCCTACCATATTCTCTTCATTTGTTCTCCGCTATTAGTGACTTTGGAGTGACTCTTTGTTGCATGTTGAGGGATAGTTATATGATCCAATTATGTTATTATTGTTGAGAGAACCTTGCACTGGTGAAAGTATGAACCCTAGGCCTTGTTTCAACGCATTGCAATACCGTTTGTTCTCACTTTTACCCTTAGTTACCTTGCTTTTTTTATATTTTCATATTACAAAAACCTATATCTATCATCCATATTGCACTTGTATCACCATCTCTTCGCCAAACTAGTGCACCTATACAATTTACCATTGTATTGGGTGTGTTGGTGACACAAGAGACTCTTTGTTATGTGGTTGCAGGGTTATTTGAGATAGACCATGTTCATCCTATGCCTCCCACGGTTTGATAAACCTTAGGTCATCCACTTGAGGGAAATTTGCTACTGTCCCACAAACCTCTGCACTTGGAGGCCCAACAAGGTCTACAAGAAGAAGGTTGTGTAGTAGACATCACCTATCGACTGTTTATCTTGACCATCCCTCAAGTTATCTCTTCGTTCCTCTCCTTGACCCAAATGCATGTTCTTAAGAGAAAATGAAGCAAGCCTTGGCACAAAAGGATCTTGACCTTGCAGCTGCGTAGAAGGAGGCTAAGGAGAAGACCGCACTTGCTGACAAGAAGCTGGCTTTAGTCGGAGCACTGGAGGAAGACAACGCCAAACTAAAGGCATCCCTCATTGAGGCCAACAAAGAAGTGACCCGTCTGAAGAAGGACAAAGTTGCTTTGAACGAGAAGATCGAAGGCATTTCTCATAAGAGAAGTGACATGGAGACTTATCTGGGGGCACTCGCCAAAAAGTTGTCCCTTATGCTCGAAGGTATTTTCCTCTGCTCAACTGTTTAGCTATTGTCGATTCATCAGGCATTCGTTGACTCATTATTTCTTTGTGTTTGTAGAATTCTGCCAAAACTTTGAAGAAGAGACTGGGCGAGTCGATATAGGTCCGGACCCCGTCCTTTCTCCCGTCGGTGATGCTGCTGCTATGAACGTGCTCCGACTGGAATCCCGTGTTGCGAGTGTTACGAGCTATCTTGCTCGCCTGAAGGTGGCGGTGTCGCACATCGATACAACGCTCTGGCCAAGGGCGACGCTTCAAAATGACCTCGAGTCCCTGATGACTCGAATCAATGAGGTCCTTGGTCGAGTGCAAGAATGGAAGAAGTCTTCTGCCCGATGTCGTGCTGACGTGGCTCTGTCGCTGGTTCGTGTCCACTACAAGGAAGCCCGAGAGGAAAAGCTGGCAGTGATCAAGGTTGCCGATACCAAAAGGCATGACTTCGGATCCTTCATGGAAACCTTCATTGCTGCTGCCACTCGGATTGCTGACGGAATTGATCTGGACGAGTTCATCGAGCCTGCAAGTCCTCCTACTGCGGAATGAACAATCTTTATGCCTCGCCTTAAATTTTCCTCGGAATGCTGAGTGATTATGTAACCGTTAAACTCCTTCGGGCCTGATGCCCGAGTACTTTAATCTATGTTCTGGAACTTTGGGATTTTATCTGAACTTTGGTTGCTTTTGCATCTTTTGACTCTTTGCGTAGCAGTCGAGTGAATCATGGGCAAATCGTGGTCGACCTGCACCCCGCCACCCTTATGGATAAGGATGGAGCGGACGGTGTATTTGTGTCGAAGCTCCAAGGACGGACCGTGGTCGACCTGCACCTCGCCGCCCTAATGGGTAAGGATGGAGCGGACGTTGTATTTGTGTCGAAGCACCGAGGACAGATCGTGGTCGACCTGCACCTCGCCGCCCTTACGGGTAAGGATGGAGCGGACGTTGTATTTGTGTCGAAGCTCTGAGGATAGACCATGGTCGACCTGCACCTCGCCACCCTTACGGGTAAGGATGGAGCGAGTCTTAAAACTTAAGCGAGTACTGGACTGCAGCTAAGCCCCCGAGTGGGAGGGTCGCTCACCACTCGGTAGGATTTTTCAAACTTAGGCGAGTACTGGACTGCAGCTAAGTCTCCGAGTGGGAGGGTTTCTCTCCACTCGGTAGGATTTCTTAAACTTAGGCAAGTACTGGACTGCAGCTAAGCCGCGAGTGGGAGGGTTGCTCACCACTCGGAAGGATTTCTTAAACTTAGGCGAGTACTGGACTTCAACTAAGCCTCCGAGTGAGAGACTTGCTCACCACTCGGTAGGATTTCTTAAACTTAGGTGAGTACTGGACTGCAGCTTAGCCCCCGAGTGAGAGACTTGCTCACCACTCGGTAGGATTTCTTAAACTTAGGCGAGTACTGGACTGCAGCTAAGCCTCCGAGTGAGAGACTTGCTCACCACTCGGTAGGATTTCTTAAACTTAGGCGAGTACTGGACTGCAGCTAAGCCTCCGAGTGGGAGGGTTGCTCTCAATTCGGTAGGATTTCTTAAACTTAGGCGAGTACTGGACTGCAGCTAGGCCCCCGAGTGGGAGGGTTGCTCACCACTCGGTAGGATTTCTTAAACTTAGGCGAGTACTGGACTACAGCTAAGTGATAACCCACAAGTATAGGGGATCGCAACAGTTTTCGAGGGTAGAGTATTCAACCAAAATTTATTGATTCGACACAAGGGGAGCCAAAGAATATTCTCAAGTATTAGCAGCTGAGTTGTCAACTCAACCACACCTGGAAACTTAATATCTGCAGCAAAGTGTTTAGTAGCAAAGTAATATGATAGTAGTGATAATGGTAACAAAAGGTAATAGTAGTAAAAGCAATGTTCTTGGTATTTTGTAGTGATGATAGCAATAGCAACGGAAAAGTAAATAAGCGAAGAACAATATATGGAAAGCTCATAGGCAATGGATCAGTGATGGAGAATTATGCCGGATGCGGTTCATCATGTAACAGTCATAACCTAGGGTGACACAGAACAAGCTCCAGTCATTGATATAATGTAGGCATGTATTCTGAATATAGTCATACGTGCTTATGGAAAAGAACTTGCATGACATCTTTTATCCTACCCTCCCGTGGCAGCGGAGTCCTATTGGAAACTAGGGGATATTAAGGCCTCCTTTTAATAGAGAACCGGAACAAATCATTAACACATAGTGAATACATGAACTCCTCAAACTACGGTCATCAGCGGTAAGTATCCCGATTATTATCACTTTGGGTTTGACAGATCATAACACATAATAGGTGACTATAGACTTGCAAGATAGGATCAAGAACACTCATATATTGAGGAAAACATAGTAGGTCCAGATCTGAAATCATGGCACTCGGGCCCTAGTGACAAGCATTAATCATAGCAAAGTCACAGCAACATCAATCTCAGAACATAGTGGACACTAGGGATCAAACCCTAACAAAACTAACTCGATTACATGATAGATCTCATCCAACCCATCACCGTCCAGCAAGCCTACGATGGAATTACTCATGCACGGTGGTGAGCATCATGAAATTGGTGATGGAGGATGGTTGATGATGACGATGGCGATGGATTCCCCTCTCCGGAGCCCCGAACGGACTCCAAATGAGCCCTCCCGAGAGGTTTTAGGGCTTGGCGGCGGCTCTGTATCGTAAAACGCGATGATTTCTTCTCTCTGATTTTTTTCTCCCCGAAACTCAATATATGGAGGTCGAGTTGGAGTCGGAGAGGCAATAGGGGGCCCACGAGGTAGGGGGGCGCGCCCCCACCCTCGTGGCAAGGTGGGGGGGCCCCTGGCCTTCATCTTTTGCAGGTATTTTTCTTATTTTCTGAAAAGTGGCGCCGTGAAGTTTCAGGTCATTCCGAGAACGTTTGCTCCTGCACATAAATAACACCATGGTAATTTTGCTGAAAACAGCGTCAGTCCGGGTTAGTTCCATTCAAATCATGCAAGTTAGAGTCCAAAACAAGGGCAAAAGTGTTTGGAAAAGTAGATACGTTGGAGACGTATCAACTCCCCCAAGCTTAAACCTTTGCTTGTCCTCAAGCAATTTAGTTGATAAACTGAAAGTGATAAAGAAAAACTTTGACAAACTCTGTTTGCTCTTGTTGTTGTAAATATGTAAAGCCAGCATTCAAGTTTTCAGCAAAGATTATAACTAACCACATTCACAATAACGCATAGGTCTCAAGTTTACTCATATCAATGGCATAATCAACTAGCGAGGCATAATAATAAATCTCGGATGACAACACTTTCTCAAAACAATCATAATATGATATAACAAGGTGGTATCTCGTTAGCCCTTTTCGAGACCGCAAAACATAAATGCAGAGCACCTTTAAAGACCAAGGACTGACTAGACATTGTAATTCATGGTAAAAGAGATCCAGTCAAGTCATACTCAATGTAAACTAACAGTAATGAATGCAAATGACAGCAGTGCTCTCCAACTGGTGCTTTTTAATAAGAGGATGATGACTCGGCATAAAAGTAAATAGATAGTCCCTTCGCAGAGGGAAGCAGGGATTTGTAGAGGTGCCAGAGCTCGGTTTTGAAACAAAGGTGAATAATATTTTGAGCGATATACTTCCATTGTCAACATAACAACCAAGAGATGGTGATATCTTCCATGCTACACACATTATAGGTGGTTCCCAAACAGAATGGTAAAGTTTATACTCCCCCTTCCACCAACAAGCATCAATCCATGGCTTGCTCGAAACAACGAGTGCCTCCAACTAACAAGAGTCCCAGGGGGTGTTTTGTTTGCAATTATTTTGATTTAGTTTGCATAAAGCATGGGACTGGGCATCCCGGTGACCAGCCATTTATATCGTGAGTGAGGAGCGGAGTCCACTCCTCTTGAGAATAACCCGCCTAACATGGAAGATATGGACAGCCCTAGTTGATACATGAGCTATTTGAGCATACAAAACAGGATATTTATTTGAAGGTTTAGAGTTTGGCACATACAAATTTACTTGGAACGGCAGGTAGATACCATATATAGGTAGGTATAGTGGACTCATGTGGAATAACTTTGGGGTTTAAGGGATTTGGATGCACAAGCAGTATTCCCACTTAGTACAGGTGAAGGCTAGCAGAAGACTGGGAAGCGACCAGCTAGAGAGCGACAACAATCATGAACATGCATTAAAATTAATCAACACCGAATGTAAGCATGAGTAGGATATAATCCACCATGAACATAAATATCGTGAAGGCTATGTTGATTTTGTTTCAACTACATGTGTGAACATGTGCCAAGTCAAGTCACTTAAATCATTCAGAGGAGGATACCACCCTATCACACCACATCATAACCATTTTAATAGCACGTTGGCACGCAAGGTAAACCATTATAACTCATAGCTAATCAAGCATGGCACAAGAAACTATGATCTCTAGTTGTCATTGCAAACATGTTTATTCATAATAGGCAGAATCAGGAACGATAAACTAATCATATTTACAAAAACAAAAGAGGTCGAGTTCATACCAGCTTTTCTCATCTCAGCCAGTCCATCATATAACATCATAATTGCCTTTCACTTGCACGACCGAACGATGTGAATAATAATAAAAGTGCACGTGCATTGGACTAAGCTGGAATCTGCAGGCATTCAATAAATAGGAGAAGACAAGGCAATATGGGCTCCTTTGTCAGATCAATAATAATGCATATAAGAGCCACTTCAACAATTTAATTATGGTCTTCTCCTATCGACCCCCAAAGAAAAGAAATAAAACTATTCACACGGGAAAGCTCCCAAAAAGCAAAAGAAGAACAGGAAATCTTTTTGGGTTTTCTTTTTAATTACTTCTACAAGCATGGAAAGTAAACTAATTAAAAGCTACAACTAATTTTTTGGTTTTTCTTAAGGTTTATTAAACACACAAGAAGAAAGCATAAAAAAGGAAAATAAACTAGCATGGATGATACAATGAAAAAGTATGAGCACCAACATCTAGCAATGAGTGTGTGGGCATAAATGTAATGTCAGTGGGAAATACGTACTCCCCCAAGCTTAGGCTTTTGGCCTAAGTTGGTCTAAGGCCACGGCTGGCCTGGCGGATATCCATAATAGTAGCTGGGGTCGTACTGCGATGCAGCAGCTATTGCCTGCTGAGCTGCAGTGTGGCGACGAGCGGCCTCCTCTATCCTCTCGTACTCATCTGCCTCCTCTATGGTAATAGTATATCCTCCTCTTGCCTGATAATCAAAGAAGGCAGGAGCAGGGAGAGTAATACGGACATCACGGTGTCTGTCAAAGATTAGTTGATACTGGAGAGGTGATTCGTTCCTCTCGACAAACTGGTGGTGAACCATAGCATTAAAATCTAGATAAGCAGGAAGTAATTCTATATCATCTTCGCGTATGGCTATACCAAGAAAATTAGCTATGCAGGTTGCATAAATTCCACCAAAGAAATCTCCATTAAGTCTATTAAGATGCAACCTACGTGCAACAATGGCTCCCAAATTATATGTTTTGTCTCCTAACACAGCACTCCTAAGAATACTAAGATCAGGGACACACATGTGACATGCCTCATCTTTACCATTAATGCATCTACCTATGAAGAGAGCAAAATAATGTATAGCGGGAAAGTGAATGCTCCCTATGGTAGCTTGTGTAATATCTCTAGATTCCCCCACATTTATTCTAGCAAGAAAATCTCTAAATTCATATTTGCGAGGATCCCTTATACTACCCCATTGTGGAAGTTTGCAAGCAGTGGTAAAATCCTCTAAGTCCATAGTGTAAGATTTATCATAAAGATCAAACAGGACAGTTGGAGGATTACGTGAAGTTGAAAATTCAAACCTCCTCACAAAGGTACTGGTGAGATAGTGATATTGGCTGCACTTCTCTTCCTCGAAGCTCACAAGATCAGCGTTATGCAAATATGTGTTAAATTCTTCCTTAATTCCCGCTCGATCCATAAAGTTCTCAGAAGGCCGTTCACAAGGACACACTGGAGCGTCTCTTGGTGGCTCTTCATCAGCATCACGCATTGCAAGCCTGGGTCCTTGCTTCCTTGAAGAACCACCTTGGAACATTTTCCTAAGCATATTTCTTCCTCTGAAAAATTCTGAAATTTTTTAGTAAATTCAAAATAAAAGTAAACCAAACTCAATAATATTGATAGAAACTACTCCTACAAGTGCCTAGGGCCTATATCATGCATCAAAACTACTTTTAACCATATAAATTTGACATGCAAGCTCAAGAACAGGGTCACCTAAGCAACACAAATTTGCAATGAATAAAGCACTAGAACAAAGCCTAATTGGACCAATGGAGGAGTCACATACCAAGGAACAATCTCCCCAAGCAGTTTTGTGAGAGGTGCTTTGAGCAAGGAGATCAAAAATGGCAGCAAGATGAGCTAGAACTCGTGCTTGAGATGGATATTTGTGTTTGTGGGAGGAAGATGAAGTGTCTGGGTGCAGGAATAAGTGGAGGAGGGCCACCATGGGCCCACGAGGCAGGGGGCGTGCCCTCCACCCTCGTGGGCAGGTGGTTGACCCCCCTGGTGTGTTCTTAGTTCCATAAATCCTCAAATATTCTAGAAAAAATCATATTTAAATTTCAGGGCATTTGGAGAACCTTTATTTTCGAGGTATTTTTATATTGCATGGATAATCAGATAACAGACAGAAAAATATTTATTTTTATTTTATTTAATCTTTACCTACTAATAAAGCGGCTATTGCTTCCGTCGGGTTCACCGTCATCTATATTACCCAAGAAGTTGGCAAAAATTACCCACCAATGCCACCCGTAAGTGGCAAACAAAAACTTTCCGTGAACGAGGAAAAACACTGTTTCGTATTTACCCCGAACTCTTTTGTCCGTACCGATCTCGTGGCTCGCGTGTGGCTTCATGGGCTTTAGCCCATCCATCGTTCGCAGCCTGCCCTATGGCCCAACTTAGCAGGCTCCAGGAGGCAAAAACATTAGCTGCAGAAGGAGTGGAACTCATGAGCTTCCATCAAAAGTGTATGTCAGCAACCACCTGAGCAATGCTATGCTTTTCGTCTAAAAGAGGATTAGTTTTCTTAAATAATCCCACATCGCTCTATTACGTTCGATTGCACTAGTTTATATACGCATGTGAAACTTCATGTACTCAGGAGCTGGCTGCTTGATGGATATTTGGGTGAATCGGCTTAGGCTGATGTCCACCTCATTGAAGAGAGACAAGGAATTAATTTCAAAATTAAACATGGACAAGATTGAGGGCATGCCCATGTATTTAAACTGCCGTCCGCGAGGCCGTGATTGATGCTCCAGACCACGACGACCCCGCTTACCGGACGCGCTCGTGACACGGTCACGAAAGCGGGAGGAAGGGAGAGCGAGCGAGGTCGGGGCCAGCAGAACGTCTATTAGACGAAGCGCATGGCACGTCGTAGGAATCAAGGTGTTGGGCCAACTGAAGGACGCGACGTCATAAGGTGCATGGATGGAGGCTGTAGTTTGATCTGTGACAAGCAAGAGGTGGCATTCGACACGGCTGCGCTCGGCACACAGCTACTCGCACTAGCAGGAGGTTCTAGATGGTGTGGCCGGATCCTCTAACATGTGTTGATGATGTACTCACCCAGAACGAGAGAGGAGTTGGCCTTGGCTATCTAACTTGAATGCTGTTGTTTTAACTTTTGGCCTTTTTTTCCTGTTTTGTTTGTTTCCAATTTGTATCTGAATCCTCACAAGAATATATTAGAATATTCTGAAAGTTAATAAAGATTTAAAATATTCTGCTTTTTGTGGAATCAAAAAATTACTCAAAGTCCAAATAAAATAATTTCACTACTATTTAGTTCAGATTTTACTCCAAAAAACATAAACTCCAATTATGTTAAAATTTAGGTTTGAACTACAAATATGTGATTTTCAATTTCAAGATTCATCGTATATTTAAAGTTCTCATAGATATGTACTTTTCTGATCTGTTTTTACTCAATATAAAAATCCAGTTCAATGCTCAAAATAAAATAACAAGATGACTGCTGAAAAAATTTCATTCATGTTTCTACATATTTTAATAAATACTAAATTGCACATAAATTGTGGATGTATTCTGATAAATAGTTCTCACTAAATCGTAGTACGGGACAGTTTTTCTCTACCGTTACAACACACGGGCTCGAAAGTTTCCATAAAAATATATTATCAATTAGATCAATTAACTCCAGACCGTAACCATGTCCTAACCTCCACGTCATGATCGTCAAATAATGCATCTTTTATTTTGTCATCCGCGACCGATGTCCAGTGACATAGTTCCTCGATCCGACCAAGACCAACCATGGTTCATAGGAACTGGTATTTTCTCCCGTTGCAACGCACGGGCATTTGTGCTAGTATAAATAATAGAAAGTAAAAGTGGGGTACAGAAGGTTGTGCCTTCTAGTTTCATCCATCTCATGATCATCAAAAGGAATCCACTAACAAGGTTGATCAAGTCTTGTTCATGAACTCATTCAGAATAACATGGAACCGGAGAAATTTTGAATAACACTATGTTACCTCAACGGGGATATGCACATCCCCAATAATAAGAATATCATATTTCTTCTTGACAGTAGGAAGAGGAAATTCAAAACCTCCAAATATAATCGATGGAATTTTTCCAATAGATTTGATACTATGAACTTGAGGTTGTTTCCTCGGAAAGTGTACCGTATGCTCATTACCATTAACATGAAAAGTGACATTGCCTTTAGTGCAATCAATAACAGCCCCTGCAGTATTCAAAAAGGGTCTTCCAAGAATAATAGACATACTATCGTCCTCGGGAATATCAAGAATAACAAAGTCCATTAAAATAGTAACATTTGCAACTACAACAGGCACATCCTCACAAATACCGACAAGTATAGCAGTTGATTTATCAGCCATTTGCAAAGATATTTTAGTAGGTGTCAACTTATTCAAATCAAGTCTACGATATAAAGAGAGAGGCATAACACTAACACCGGCTCCAAGATCACATAAAGCAGTTTTAACATAGTTTCTTTTTATGGAGCATGGTATAGTTGGTACTCCTGGATCTCCAAGTTTCTTTGGTATTCCACCCCTTAAAAGTATAATTAGCAAGCATGGTGGAAATTTCAGCTTCCGGTATCTTTATTTTATTTGTAATAATATATTTCATGTACTTAGCATAAGGTTTGGTTTTAAGCATATCAGTTAATCGCATACGCAAAAAGATAGGTCTAATCATTTCAGCAAAGCGCTCAAAATCCTCATCATCCTTTTTCTTGGATGGTTTGGGAGGAAAAGGCATGGGTTTCTGAACCCATGGCTCTCTTTCTTTACCATGTTTCCTAGCAACAAAATCTTTCTTATCATAACGTTGATTCTTTGATTATGGGTTATCAAGATCAATAGCAGGTTCAATTTCTATATCAGTATCATTACTAGGTTGAGCATCATTATGAACATTATTATTAGCATTATCATTAGTTTCAGGTTCATTACCAGATTGAGTTTCAGCATCAGAAATAGAAATATCATTTGGATTCTCAGGTGTTTCAACAATAGGATCACTAAAAGCATGCAAAGTCCTATCATTTTTCTTTTTCTTCTTTTTAGAAGAACTAGGTGCATCTATATTATTTCTCTAAGAATCTTGCTCAATTCTCTTTGGGTGGCCTTCAGGATACAAAGGTTCCTGAGTCATTTTACCACCTCTAGTCATAACTCTAACATTATCATTATTCTTACTATTCAATTCATTGAGCAAATCATTTTGAGCATTAAGTACTTGTTCTACTTGAGTGGTAACCATAGAAGCATGTTTACTAATAAGTTTGAGTTCACCTTTAACATTGGCCATATAATCTCCTAAGTGCTCAAGCATATTTGAATTGTATTTCAATTGTCTACCAAAATAAGCATTAAAATCTTGTTGCTTAGCCATAAATTTATCAAACTCATCTAAGCATGGGCTAGCAAACTTAGTAAATGGGATTACAACTTTATCATATGTATAGAGAGAATTTACCTTTACTACCTGTGTCGGGTTATCAAGACCATGAGTTTCTTCAATAGGTAAAGGATTAAGATTATATGTTTCTTCAACAGGCGGTAAATTAAGACCATGTATTTCTTCAATAGGAGGTAAATTCTTAACATATTCAGCTTTAATACCTTTTTCTTTCGTAGATTTCTTTGCCTCTTGCATATCTTCAGGACTGAGAAATATAATACCCCTCTTCTTCGGAGTTGGTTTAGGAATAGGCTCAGGAATTGGCTCCGGAGGTGTCCAATTATTTTCATTTGTCAACATATTATTCAATAGAATTTTAGCTTCATCCGGTGTTCTTTCCCTGAAAACAGAACCAGCACAACTATCCAGATAATCTCTGGAGGCATCAGTTATTCCATTATAAAAGATATCAAGTATTTCATTTTTCTTAAGAGGATGATCAGGCAAAGCAATAAGTAATTGGAGAAGCCTCCCCCAAGCTTGTGGGAGACTCTCTTCTTCAATTTGCACAGAATTATAGATATATCCCTTAAAGCAGCTTGTTTCTTATGAGAAGGGAAATATTTAGTAGAGAAGTAATAAATCATATCCTGGGGACTATGCACACAACCAGGATCAAGAGAATTAAACCATATCTTAGCATCACCCTTTAATGAGAACGAAAATATTTTAAGGATATAAAAGTAACGAGTTCTCTCATCTTTAGTAAACAGGGTAGCTATATCATTTAATTTAGTAAGATGTGCCACAACAGTTTCAAATTCATAACCATGAAAAGGTTCAGATTCAACCAAAGTAATTATATCAGGATCAACAGAGAATTCATAATCCTTATCAGTAACAAAGATAGGTGAAGTAGCAAAAGCAGGGTCAGGTTTCATTCTAGCATTTAAAGATTGCTTACTCCATTTAGCTAATAATCTTTTGAGTTCAGTTCTATTTTGGCACGCTAAAATAGCTAAGGAAGCTTCTTGATCAAAGACATAACCCTTAGGAATAACAAGTGATTCTTCATTATCACTTTCATCAGTATCACCAGATTCAATATTTTCAATCTCTCTAGCCCTAGCAAGTTGTTCATCAAGAAAATCACTAAGTGGCACAGTATGAAGGAAATATGCCGTAGAGGCAATAATAAAGTTATTATTTATTTCCTTATTTCATGATAAATGTTTATTATTCATGCTAGAATTGTATTAATCAGAAACGTAATACATGTGTGAATACATAGACAAACAGAGTGTCACTAGTATGCCTCTACTTGACTAGCTCGTTAATCAAACATGGTTATGTTTCCTAACCATGAACAAAGTGTTGTTATTTGATTAACGAGGTCACATCATTAGTTGAATGATCTGATTGACATGACCCATTCCATTAGCTTAGCACACGATCGTTTAGTATGTTGCTATTGCTTTCTTCATGACTTATACATGTTCCTATGACTATGAGATTATGCAACTCCCGTTTGCCAGAGGAACACTTTGGGTGCTACCAAACGTCACAACGTAACTGGGTGATTATAAAGGAGCATTACAGGTGTCTCCAAAGGTAGATGTTGGGTTGGCGTATTTCGAGATTAGGATTTGTCACTCCGATTGTCGGAGAGGTATCTCTGGGCCCTCTCGGTAATGCACATCACTTAAAGCCTTGCAAGCATTGCAACTAATGAGTTAGTTGCAGGATGATGTATTACGGAACGAGTAAAGAGACTTGCTGGTAACGAGATTGAACTAGGTATTGGATACCGACGATCGAATCTCGGGCAAGTAACATACCGATGACAAAGGGAACAACGTATGTTGTTATGCGGTCTGACCGATAAAGATCTTCGTAGAATATGTGGGAGCCAATATGGGCATCCAGGTCCCGCTATTGGTTATTGACCGGAGATGTGTCTCGGTCATGTCTACATTGTTCTCGAACCGTAGGGTCCGCACGCTTAACGTTACGATGACAGTTATTATGAGTTTATGCATTTTGATGTACCGAAGGTTGTTCGGAGTCCCGGATGTGATCACGGACATGACGAGGAGTCTTGAAATGGTCGAGACGTATGGATTGATATATTGGAAGCCTATGTTTGGACATCGGAAGTGTTCCGGGTGAAATCGGGATTTTACCGGATTACCGGGAGGGTTACCGGAACCCCCCGGGAGCCAAATGGGCTAACATGGGCCTTAGTGAAAAGGTGAGAAGGCAGCCCACATAGGGCTGCGCCTCCCCCCCTCTCCCTAGTCCTATTAGGACTAGGAGAGGGGCCGGCCACCTCTCTCTCCCTCTCCCCTTTAAGGAATCCTATTAGGAATAGGATTGAGGGGGGGAGTCCTACTCCCGGTAGGAGTAGGACTCCTCCTGCGCCTCCCTCCTTGGCCGGCCAGCCTCCCCCCCTTCATCCTTTATATACGGGGGCAGGGGACACCCCAAGACACACAAGTTGATCCTTGAGATCGTTCCTTAGCCGTGTGCGGTGCCCCCTGCCACCAAATTCCACCTCGATCATACCGTTACAGTGCTTAGGCGAAGCCCTGCGTCGGTAGTACATCAAGATCGTCACCACGCCGTCGTGCTGACGGAACTCTTCCTCGACGCTTTGCTGGATCGGAGCCCGAGGATCGTCATCGAGCTGAACGTGTGCTAAGAACTCGGAGGTGCCGGAGTAACGGTGCTTGGATCGGTCGGATCGGGAAGAAGACGTACGACTACTTCCTCTACGTTGTGTCAACGCTTCCGTTGCGATCTACAAGGGTACGTAGATCATACTCTCCCCTCGTTGCTATGCATCACCATGATCTTGTGTGTGCGTAGGAAATTTTTTTGAAATTACTACGTTCCCCAACAGTGGCATCCGAGCCTAGGTTTTATGGTTTGATGTTATTTGCACGAGTAGAACACAAGTGAGTTGTGGGCGATATAAGTCATACTGCCTACCAGCATGTCATACTTTGGTTCGGCGGTATTGTTGGATGAAGCGGCCCGGACCGACATTACGCGTACGCTTACGCGAGACCGGTTTCCCCGACGTGCTTTGCACAAAGGTGACTTGCGGGTGACTGTTTCTCCAACCTTAGTTGAAACAAGTGTGGCTACGCCCGGTCCTTGCGAAGGTTAAAACGGAGTCTATTTGACAAACTATCGTTGTGGTTTTGATGCGTAGGTGAGATTGGTTCTTGCTTAAGCCCTTAGCAGCCACGTAAAACTTGCAACAACAAAGTAGAGGACGTCTAACTTGTTTTTGCGGGGCATGTTGTGATGTGATATGGTCAAAACGTGATGAGATATAAGTTGTTGTATGAGATGATCATGTTTTGTTAAAGTTATCGGCAACTGGCAAAAGCCTTATGGTTGTCTCTATATTGCATAAGATGCAAGCGCCAAATAATTGCTTTACTTTATCGCTATGCGATAGCAATAGTTGCAAGAGCAATAGTTGGCGAGCCGACCATGTGACGACACATTGATATAGATCAAGATGATGGAGATCATGGTGTCATGCCGGTGACGATAGAAATCATGACGGTGCTTCAGAGATGGAGATCACAGGCACAAGATGATGATGGCCATATCATATCACTTATATTGATTACATGTGATGTTTATCTTTTTATGCATCTTATCTTGCTTTGATTGACGGTAGCATTATAAGATGATCTCTCACTAATTATCAAGAAGTGTTCTCCCTGAGTATGCACCGTTGCGAAAGTTCTTCGTGCTGAGACACCACGTGATGATCGGGTGTGATAGGCTCTACGTTCAAATACAACGGGTGCAAAACAGTTGCACACGCGGAATACTCAGGTTATACTTGACGAGCCAAGCATATACAGATATGGCCTCGGAACACGGAGACCGAAAGGTCGAGAGTGAATCATATAGTAGATATGATCAACATAATGATGTTCACCAATGAAATTACTCCATCTCACGTGATGATCGGACATGGATTAGTTGATTTGGATCACGTGATCACTTAGAGGATTAGAGGGATGTCTATCTAAGTGGGAGTTCTTAAGTAATATGATTAATTGAACTTTAATTTATCGTGAACTTAGTCCTGGTAGTATTAGCATATCTATGTTGTAGATCAATAGCTCGCGTTGTTGCTTTCATATGCTTATTTTGATATGTTCCTAGAGAAAATTGTGTTGAAAGATGTTAGTAGCAAAGATGCGGATTGGATCCATGATCTGAGGTTTATCCTCATTGCTGCACAGAAGAATTATGTCCTTGATGCACCGCTAGGTGACAGACCTATTGCAGGAGCAGATGCAGACGTTATGAACGTTTAGCTAGCTCAATATGATGACTACTTGATAGTTTAAGTGCACCATGCTTAACGGCTTAGAATCGGGACTTCAAAGACGTTTTGAACATCATGGACCATATAAGATGTTCCAGGAGTTGAAGTTAATATTTCAAGCAAATACCCGAGTTGAGAGATATGAGATCTCCAACAAGTTCTATAGCTAAAAGATGGAGGAGAATCGCTCAACTAGTGAGCATGTGCTCAGATTGTCTGGGTACTACAATCGCTTGAATCAAGTGGGAGTTAATCTTCCAGATAAGATAGTGATTGACAGAATTCTCTAGTCACCATCACCAAGTTAGTAGAACTTCGTGATGAACTATAATATGCAAGGGATAACGGAAACAACTCCCAAGCTCTTCGTGATGCTGAAATCAACGAAGGTAGAAATCAAGAAAAACATCAAGTGTTGATGGTTGACAAGATCACTAGTTTCAAGAAAAGGGCAGAGGGAAGAAGGGGAACTTCAAGAAGAACAGCAAGCTAGTTGCTGCTCAAGTGAAGAAGCCTAAGTCTGATCCTAAGCCTGAGACTAAGTGCTTCTACTGCAAAGGGACTGGTCACTAGAAGCGGAACTGCCCCAAGTATTTGGCGGATAAGAAGGATGGCAAAGTGAACATAAGTATATTTGATATACATGTTATTGGTGTGTACTTTACTAGTGTTTATAGCAACCCCTCAGTATTTGATACTAGTTCAGTTGCTAAGAGTAGTAACTCGAAACGGGAGTTGCAGAATAAACAAAGACTAGTTAAGGGTGAAGTGACGATGTGTGTTGGAAGTGGTTCCAAGATTGATATGACCATCATCGCACACTCTCTATAATTTCGGGATTAGTGTTGAACCGAAATAAGTGTTATTTGGTGTTTGCGTTGAGCATGAATATGATTTGATCATGTTTATTGTAATACGGTTATTCATTTAAGTAAGAGAATAAATTGTTATTCTGTTTACATGAATAAAACCTTGTATGGTTACACACCCAATGAAAATAGTTCGTTGGATCTTGATCGTAGTGATACACATAATCATAATAATGAAACCAAAAGATGCAAAGTTAATAATGATAGTGCTACTTATTTGTAGCATTGCCGTTTAGGTCATATTGGTGTAAAGCGCATGAAGAAACTCCATGCTGATGGGATTTTGGAATCACTTGATTATGAATCAGTTGATGCTTGCGAACCATGCCTCATGGGCAAGATGACTAAGACTCTGTTCTTCGGAACAATGGAGCGAGCAACAGATTTGTTGGAAATCATACATACTGATGTATGTGGTCCGATGAATATTGAGGCTCGCGACAGGTATCATTATTTTCTGATCTTCATAGATGATTTGAGCAGATATGAGTATATCTACTTGATGAAACATAAGTCTGAAACATTTGAAAAGTTCAAAGAATTTCGGAGTGAAGTGAAAAATCATCGTAACAAGAAAATAAAGTTTCTACGATCTGATCGTAGAGAAGAGTATTTGAGTTACGAGTTTGGCCTTCAGTTAAAAACAATGTGAAATAGTTTCACTACTCATGCCACCTGGAACACCACAATGTAATGGTGTGTCCGAACGTCATAACCGTACTTTATTAGATATGGTGCGATCTATGATGTCTCTTACCGATCTACCACTATCGTTTTGGGTTTATGCATTAGAGATAGCTGCATTCACGTTAAATAGGGCACCATCTAAATCCGTTGAGGCGACACCGTATGAACTATGGTTTGGCAAGAAACCTAAGCTGTCGTTTCTTAAAGTTTAGGGTTGCGATGCTTATATGAAAAGGTTTCATCCTGATAAGCTCAAACTCAAATCGGGGAAGTGCGTCTTCATAGGATATCCAAAGGAAACTATTGGATACACCTTCTATCACAGATCCGAAGGCAAGACTTTTTGTTGCTAAATTCGGAAACTTTCTAGAGAAGGAGTTTCTCTCGAAAGAAGTGAGTGGGAGGAAAGTAGAACTTGACGAGGTAACTGTACCTGCTCCCTTATTGGAAAGTAGTACATCACAGAAAAATGTTTCTGTGACACCTACACTAGTTAGTGAGGAAGCTAATGATGATGATCATGAAACTTCAGAACAAGATACTACTGAACCTCGTAGATCAACCAGAGTAAGATCCGCGCCAGAGTGGTACGGTAATCCTGTTCTAGAAGTCATGCTACTAGATCATGATGAACCTACGAACTATGAAGAAACGATGGTGAGCCCAGATTCCGCAAAGTGGCTTGAAGCCATGAAATCTGAGATGGGATCCATGTATGAGAACAAAGTATGGACTTTGGTTGACTTGCCCGATGATCGGCAAGCAATTGAGAATAAATGGATCTTCAAGAGGAAGACGGACGCTGATAGTAGTGTTACTATCTACAAAGCTAGAATTGTCGCAAAAGGTTTTTCGACAAGTTCAAGGTGTTGACTACGATGAGATTTTCTCACTCGTATCTATGCTTAAGTCTGTCCGAATCATGTTAGCAATTGCCGCATTTTATGAAATCTGGCAAATGGATAAACAAAACTGCATTCCTTAATGGATTTACTAAAGAAGAGTTGTATGCGATGCAACTAGAAGGTTTTGTCGATCCTAAAGGTGTTAACTAAATATGCAAGCTCCAGCGATCCATCTATGGACTGGTGCAAGAATCTCGGAGTTGGAATATACGCTTTGATAAGTTGATCAAAGCATGTAGTTTTATACAGACTTGCGGCGAAGCCTGTATTTACAAGAAAGTGAGTGGGAGCACTACAGTATTTCTGATAAGTATATGTGAATGACATATTGTTGATCGGAAATAATGTAGAATTATTCTGTAAAGCATAAAGGAGTGTTTGAAAGGAGTTTTTCAAAGAAAGACTTCGGTGAAGCTGCTTACATATTGAGCTTCAAGATCTATAGAGATAGATCAAGACGCTTGATAAGTTTTTCAATGAATACATACCTTGACAAGATTTTGAAGTAGTTCAAAATGGAACAGTCAAAGAAAAAGTTTCTTGCCTGTGTTACAAGGTGTGAAGTTGAGTAAGACTCAAAGCCCGACCACGGCAGAAGATAGAAAGAGAATGAAAGTCATTCCCTATGTCTCAGTCATAGGTTCTATAAAATATGCCATGCTGTATACCAGATCTATTGTATGCCCTACCACTGAGTTTGGCAAGGGAGTACGATAGTGATCTAGGAGCAGATCACTGGACAGCGGTCAAAATTGTCCTTAGTGGAATAAGGATATGTTTCTCGATTATGGAAGTGAAAAAAGGTTCGTCGTAAAGGGTTACGCCGATGCAAGTTTGACACTAATCTAGATGACTCTAAGTCTCGGTCTAGATACATATTGAAAGTGGGAGAAATTAGCTAGAGTAGCTCCATGCAGAGCATTGTTGACATAGAAATTTGCAAAATACATACGGATCTGAATGTGGCAGACCCGTTGACTAAGAATCTCTCACAAAACATGATCACACCTTAGTACTCCTTGGGTGTTAATCACATAGCGATGTGAACTAGATTACTGAATCTAGTAAACCCTTTGGGTGTTGGTCACATAGCGATGTGAACTATGGGTGTTAATCACATGATGATGTGAACTATCGATGTTAATCACATGGTGATGTGATCTAGATTATTGACTCTAGTGCAAGTGGGAGACTGAAGGAAATATGCCCTAGAGGCAATAATAAAGTTATTATTTATTTCTTTATTTCATGATAAATGTTTATTATTCATGCTAGAATTGTATTAATCGGAAACGTAATACATGTGTGAATACATAGACAAACAGAGTGTCACTAGTATGCCTCTACTTGACTAGCTCGTTAATCAAAGATGGTTATGTTTCCTAACCATGAACAAAGTGTTGTTATTTGATTAACGAGGTCACATCATTAGTTGAATGATCTGATTGACATGACCCATTCCATTAGCTTAGCACACGATCGTTTAGTATGTTGCTATTGCTTTCTTCATGACTTATACATGTTCCTATGACTATGAGATTATGCAACTCCCGTTTGCCAGAGGAACACTTTGGGTGCTACCAAACGTCACAACGTAACTGGGTGATTATAAAGGAGCATTACAGGTGTCTCCAAAGGTAGATGTTGGGTTGGCGTATTTCGAGATTAGGATTTGTCACTCCGATTGTCGGAGAGGTATCTCTGGGCCCTCTCGGTAATGCACATCACTTAAAGCCTTGCAAGCATTGCAACTAATGAGTTAGTTGCAGGATGATGTATTACGGAACGAGTAAAGAGACTTGCTGGTAACGAGATTGAACTAGGTATTGGATACCGACGATCGAATCTCGGGCAAGTAACATACCGATGACAAAGGGAACAACGTATGTTGTTATGCGGTCTGACCGATAAAGATCTTCGTAGAATATGTGGGAGCCAATATGGGCATCCAGGTCCCGCTATTGGTTATTGACCGGAGATGTGTCTCGGTCATGTCTACATTGTTCTCGAACCGTAGGGTCCGCACGCTTAACGTTACGATGACAGTTATTATGAGTTTATGCATTTTGATGTATCGAAGGTTGTTCGGAGTCCCGGATGTGATCACGGACATGACGAGGAGTCTTGAAATGGTCGAGACGTAAAGATTGATATATTGGAAGCCTATGTTTGGACATCGGAAGTGTTCCGGGTGAAATCGGGATTTTACCGGATTACCGGGAGGGTTACCGGAACCCCCCGGGAGCCAAATGGGCTAACATGGGCCTTAGTGAAAAGGTGAGAAGGCAGCCCACATAGGGCTGCGCCTCCCCCCCTCTCCCTAGTCCTATTAGGACTAGGAGAGGGGCCGGCCACCTCTCTCTCCCTCTCCCCTTTAAGGAATCCTATTAGGAATAGGATTGAGGGGGGGAGTCCTACTCCCGGTAGGAGTAGGACTCCTCCTGCGCCTCCCTCCTTGGCCGGCCAGCCTCCCCCCCTTCATCCTTTATATACGGGGGCAGGGGACACCCCAAGACACACAAGTTGATCCTTGAGATCGTTCCTTAGCCGTGTGCGGTGCCCCCTGCCACCAAATTCCACCTCGATCATACCGTTACAGTGCTTAGGCGAAGCCCTGCGTCGGTAGTACATCAAGATCGTCACCACGCCGTCGTGCTGACGGAACTCTTCCTCGACGCTTTGCTGGATCGGAGCCCGAGGATCATCATCGAGCTGAACGTGTGCTAAGAACTCGGAGGTGCCGGAGTAACGGTGCTTGGATCGGTCGGATCGGGAAGAAGACGTATGACTACTTCCTCTACGTTGTGTCAACGCTTCCGTTGCGATCTACAAGGGTACGTAGATCATACTCTCCCCTCTTTGCTATGCATCACCATGATCTTGTGTGTGCGTAGGAATTTTTTTTGAAATTACTACGTTCCCCAACACAGTAGTATCATCATAGAAGAAGTGGCATCATCAATAACATGCGACATATCAGAACGAATAGCAGAAGCAGGTGTAGGTGTCGCAAGCTTACTCAAAACAGAAGGTGAATCAAGTGCAGAGCTAAATGACAGTTCCTTACCTCCCCTCGTAGTTGAGGGATAGATCTTGGTTTTTGGATCTCTCAAGTTCTTCATAATGATAAGCAGATATATATCCCAAGTGACTCAAAGAATAGAGCTATGCTCCCCGGCAACGGTGCCAGAAAATAGTCTTGATAACCCACAAGTATATGGGATCGCAACAGTTTTCGAGGGTAGAGTATTCAACCCAAATTTATTGATTCGACACAAGGGGGGCCAAAGAATATTCTCAAGTATTTGCAGATGAGTTGTCAATTCAACCACACCTGGAAACTTAATATCTGCAGCAAATTGTTTAGTAGCAAAGTAATATGATAGCAGTGATAATGGTAACAAAAGGTAATAGTAGTAAATGGAATGTTTTTGGTATTTTGTAGTGATGATAGCAATAGCAACGGAAAAGTAAATAAGCGAAGAACAATATATGGAAAGCTCGTAGGCAATGGATCAGTGATTGAGAATTATGCCGGATGCGGTTCATCATGTAACAGTCATAACCTAGGGTGACACAGAACTAGCTCCAGTTCATTGATATAATGTAGGCATGTATTCCGAATATAGTCATACGTGCTTATGGAAAAGAACTTGCATGGCATCTTTTGTCCTACCCTCCCGTGGTAGTGGGGTCCTTACGGAAACTAAGGGATATTAAGGCCTCCTTTTAATAGAGAACCGGAACAAAGCATTAACACATAGTGAATACATGAACTCCTCAAACTACGGTCATCACCGGTAAGTATCCCGATTATTGTCACTTCGGGGTTAACGGATCATAATACATAATAGGTGACTATAGACTTGCAAGATACGATCAAGAACACTCATATATGGATGAAAACATAATAGGTTCAGATCTGAAATCATGGCACTCGGGCCCTAGTGACAAGCATTAAGCATAGCAAAGTCATAGCAACATCAATCTCAGAACATAGCGGACAATAGGGATCAAACCCTAACAAAACTAACTCGATTACATGATAGATCTCATCCAACCCATCACCGTCCAGCAAGCCTACGATGGAATTTCTCATGCACAGCAGTGAGTATCATGAAATTGGTGATGGAGGATGGTTGATGATGACGATGGCGATGGATTCCCCTCTTCGGAGCCCCGAACGGACTCCAGATTAGCCCTCCCGGGAGGTTTTAGGGCTTGGCGGCGGCTCCGTATCGTAAAACACAATGATTTCTTCTCTCTGATTTTTTCTTCCCGAAACTCAATATATGGAGGCAGAGTTGGAGTCGGAGAGGGAATAGGGGCCCACGAGGTAGGGGGAGCCCCCCACCCTCGTGGCAAGGTGGTGGGCCCCCTGGCCTTCATCTTTTGCAGGTATTTTTCTTATTTTCTGAAAAGTGGCTCCATGAAGTTTCAGGTCATTCCGAGAACGTTTGCTCCTGCACATAAATAACACCATGGTAATTCTGCTGAAAACAATGTCAGTCCGGGTTAGTTCCATTCAAATCATGCAAGTTAGAGTCCAAAACAGGGGCAAAAGTGTTTGGAAAAGTAGATACGTTGGAGACGTATCACTAAGCCTCCGAGTGAGAGACTTGCTCACCACTCGGTAGGATTTCTTAAACTTAGGCGAGTACTGGACTGCAGCTAAGCCCCCGAGTGAGATACTTGCTCACCACTCGGTAGGATTTCTTAAACTTAGGTGAGTACTGGACTGCAGCTAAGCCTCCGAGTGAGAGACTTTCTCACCACTCGGTAGGATTTCTTAAACTTAGGCGAAACGTATTCGCAGCTAAGCCTCCGAGTGAGAGACTTGCTCATCACTTGGTAGGATTTGATTTTTTGAAACTTAGGCAAAGCAGATTCACGGCTAAGACACCCACTGGGGGATTTAGAAGACTGAAAAAAGGAACAACACTCATCTGCGAAACTGTGTCTTTGATAATTGAACTAGAATGTATTTCTTATTACATCACGACAATCCGAATGCTTAAGTATAAAAGGGGCGGAGCAGCTCCGCATTCCAAGCGCGTGGCTCGTCTTTATTGTGCTCCACATTGTAGAGGCGATAAGCCACGTTGTGAAGTACTTTGGTGATGATGAAGGGGCCTTCCCAAGAAGGAGTTAGCTTGTGAGGTTTCTGCTGACCCACTAGAAGAACCAGGTCTCCCTCTTGAAATGCTCGACCTTTCACGTTTCTGGCGTGAAATAGTCGCAGGTCTTGCTGATAGATGGTCAAACGGATGAGCGCCATCTCTCTTTCTTCTTCCAGAAGGTCGACAGCATCCTGACGGGCTTGTTCTGCTTCGGCTTCTGAGAAGAGTTCCACTCGCGGGGCGTTATGAAGTAAGTCACTCAGAAGCACGGCTTCAGCCCCATAGACTAAGAAGAATGGAGTTCGGCCAGTCGACCGATTAGGACTTGTCCTCAATCCCCAAAGTACTGATGGAAGTTCATCGACCCAGGCACCCGGTGCATGCTTGAGGTCACGCATCAATCGGGGTTTCAGTCCTTTGAGAATCAACCCGTTTTCTCTTTTAGCTTGTCCATTCGACTGGGGATGGGCGACTGAAGCATAGTTGACCCGAGTGCCTTGGGAATCGCAAAAGGCTCTAAACTCATCAGAATCGAAGTTCGACCCATTATCTGTGATGATGCTGTGCGGGACACCATATCTGAATGTCAACTCTCTTATGAAGCTGACAGCAGTACTTGCTTCGAGGTTTCTGATAGGCTTGGCTTCAATCCATTTGGTGAGCTTGTCGACTGCTATGAGTACATGGGTGAAGCCACTTCTGCCAGTCCTCAGAGGTCCAACCATATCTAATCCCCAAACAGCAAAGGGCCAGACGAGCGGAATGGTCTTCAGGGGTGATGCAGGCTTGTGAGACATGTTGGAATAGAACTGGCAGCCTTCACATCTGTCAACTATGTCTTTTGCCATTTCATTCGCTCGTGGCCAATAAAATCCCGCTCGGTATGCTTTGGCCACAATGGTCTGAGAGGACGCATGGTGACCACAGGTCCCCGAGTGGATGTCGTTGAGGATCACTCAACCTTGTTCTGGTGTTATACACTTCTAAGCAACTCCGATAACACTTTCTCTGTAAAGCTGTCCAGCCACTATTGTGAAAGCTTTAGATCGACAGACAATCTAACGGGCCTCTTCTTCAGCTTCTGGAAGCTCTTTCCTGAGAATATACGTGATGTACGACACTGTCCAATCGGGTATGATGACCAAAACTTCCATGACCAAGTCGACCACGACTGGGACTTCAACTTCAGTCAGATCAGTAGGACTCTTAGGTTGTGGGGGCTCCTCCGTGAAGGGATCCGCTTGGACGGACGGCATATGAAGATGCTCCAAGAACACATTATTGGGAATAGGCTCATGCTTGGAGCCTATCTTTGCCAAATCATCAGGTGCTTGATTTTTCAGTCGGGGTATATGATGGAGCTCTAACCCCTCAAACTTCTTCTCTAACTTTCTCACTGCATTACAATAACTAGTCATAGTCGGGCTTCTGACGTCCCACTCCTTCATTACTTGATTAACCACCAAATCTGAGTCGACGTAGACCATTAGGCAACAGACGCCGAGTGAAATGGCCATATGCAACCCATATAGAAGTGCTTCATATCCAGCTTCGTTGTTGGAGGAATCAAAATGGATCTGAAGAACATAGCCGAGTCTGTCTCCTCGAGGGGATACTAATACCACCCCAGCACTAGAACTGTTCAGCATCTTGGATCCATCAAATAACATGGTCCAATGCTCCGAGTGCATTTGAGTCGGTTGTTGCTGCTCGACCCGCTCAGCGAGGAAATCTGCTATTGCCTAGGACTTGATAGCTTTCTTTGCCTCAAACTTGAAATCCAAGGGAAGGAGTTCAATCACCCACTTTGCCACTCGACCAGTTGCATCTCTGTTGTTCAGAATTTCTGACAAAGGTGCGTCGCTGACGAATGTAACGGAGTGATCAGATAAATAATGTGCAGCCTTCTTCGTGGTCATGTAAATCCCATAGACAAGCTTATGATAGTGAGGATATCTTTGCTTGGATGGAGTCAAGACTTCAGAAATATAATACACTGGGTGCTGAACTTTATAGGTTTTTCCTTCTTCTTCCCGCTCGACCATAAGTACTGTACTGACAACTTGTCCAGTGGCTACAATATAAAGCAGTAGAGGCTCTTTGCTGATTGGAGCAGCAAGCACCGGCTGGGTGGAAAGCAGGGTTTTGAGTTCTACAAACACTGCATCTGCTTCAGGAGTCCACTCAAACTTATCATATTTCTTCATCAGTCGGTAAAGAGGCAATGCCTTTTCACTGAGGCGAGAGATGAATCGACTCAAGGCGGCCAAACAACCGGTAAGCTTCTGAACATCATGCACACGCACAGGGCGTTTCATCCGGAGTATGGCTCCAACTATCTCTGGGTTGGCATCGATCCCTTGTTCGGAAATGAGGAAACCGAGTAACTTTCCTCCTGGAACTCCGAATGTGCATTTCGACGGATTAATCTTGATATCATACCTTCTGAGGTTGGCAAAGGTTTCAGCGAGGTCAGCTAGCATGTCGGAACCTTTACGCGACTTGACCACAATGTCATCCATATATGCTTCCACATTCCGACTGATTTGAGTGAGCAGGCACTTCTGAATCATCCTCATAAATGTAGCACCAGCGTTCTTGAGACCGAATGTCATGGTGACATAAAAAAAGCACCCGAATGGAGTGATGAAAGCTGTTTTTATCTCATCAGGTCCATACAATCGGATCTGATGATACCCAAAATAGGCGTCTAGAAAAGACAAATGCTCACACCCCGCAATCGATTCGATGATTTGGTCAATACGGGGGAGAGAAAAATGATCTTTCGGGCAGGCCCGATTGACATGCTTGAAGTCAATGCACATACGAAGTGAATCGTCCTTCTTGGGGACCATGACAGCATTGGCGAGCCACTCGGAGTGGTAAATCTCTCGGATGAACTCAGCTGCTGGAAGCTGAGCCACTTCCTCACCAATTGCTTTTCTCTTCTGTATGGCAGACCGCCTAAGATGTTCCTTGACTGGCTTCACTTTTGGGTCGACTCGCAAACGATGCTCAGCCAGTCCCCTGGGTACACCTGGCATGTCAGAGGGTTTCCATGCAAAGATGTCCCAGTTCTCATGGAGGAACTGGATGAGCGCTTCTTCCTATTTGCTGTCGAGTGATGTTGAGATATGAGTAGGGGCAGCATTAGGATCGGTCGGGTGAATATGAATTGGTTTTGTTTCTCCGGATGACTGAAATGCAGAATCTGTGGCAGGCTTCTTGGCTCGCAGCAAATCACTCGGGTCTACATTTTTCTGATATTCTTGCATTTCAACTGCTGCCATTTGTGCATCGGCAATTTTAGAACCCTTCTGGAAGCATTCCTCTACCTTCTGCCGATTGCCAGTGACCGTGGTCACTCCTTTGGGACCAGGCATTTTCAGCTTGAGATATATGTAACATGGTCGAGCCATAAAATGTGCGTATGCAGGTCTCCCCAGAATAGCATGATAAGCACTCTGGAAATCCACTACCTCAAATGTCAACTTTTCCTTACGGTAATTCTTTGAATCACCGAAAACCACGTCCAAGGTTATCTGGCCGAGTGATTCAGCCTTCTTGCCAGGGATGACGCCATGAAATCTCATGTGTTGCTCTCACTAAGTTTGGACATTGGAATGCCCATCCCTTTCAAGGTTTCAGCATAAAGAATATTCAGACCACTACCACCATCCATCAACACTTTTGTCAATCGAGTACTTCCAACAACTGGGTCGACCACCAACGCTTGCCTCCCTGGAGTGGCTATGCGAGCAGGGTGGTAAGACTGGTTGAATGTGATAGATGTTTGTGACCACTTCAGGTATGTTGTCGTTGCCGGAGCAACCATATTCACTTCTCTGTTGATCACTTTCAGTTGACTTTTGCTCTCAACGTCAGCAAAAATAATTAGGGTGGAATTGACATTGGGAAAACCATCATCTTCCTCTTTGTCTTCATCCTTGTCAGATTCTTTTTCCTTCTTGCTACCTCATGCAGTAAAGTAGCATAAGTATTTCCCTTAGTTTTTGAGAACCAAGGTATCAATCCAGTAGGAGATCACGCTCGAGTCCCACGCACCTACACAAACAAATAAGAACCTCGCAACCAACGCGATAAAGGGGTTGTCAATCCCTTCATGGTCACTTACGAGAGTGAGATCTGATAGATATGATAAGATAATATTTTTAGTATTTTTATGATAAAGAGAAATAAAGATGCAAAGTAAAATAAACGGCAATAGAAATAACTAAGTGTTGGAAGATTAATATGATGGAGAATAGACCCGGGGGCCATAGGTTTCACTAGTGGCTTCTCTCAAGAGAATAAGTATTATGGTGGGTAAACAAATTACTGTCGAGCAATTGATACAAAAGTGAATAATTATGAGAATATCTAGGCATGATCATGTATATAGGTATCACGTCCGTGACAAGTAGACCGAAAAGATTCTGCATCTACTACTATTACTCCACACATCGACCGCTATCCAGCATGCATCTAGAGTATTAAGTTCATAAGAACAGAGTAATGCTTTAAGTAAGATGACATGATGTAGAGGGATAAACTCATGCAATATGATATAAACCCCATCTTTTTATCCTCGATGGCAACAATACAATACGTGCCTTGTTGCCCCTGCTGTCACTGGGAAAGGACACCGCAAGATTGAACCCAAAGCTAAGCACTTCTCCCATTGCAAGAAAGATCAATCTAGTAGGCCAAACCAAACTAATAATTCGAAGAGACTTGCAAAGATAAACCAATCATACATAAAATAATTCGGAGAAGATTCAAATATTGTTCATAGATAAACTTGATCATAAACCCACAATTCATCGGATCTTGACAAACACACCACAAAAGAAGATTACATCGAATAGATCTCCAAGAAGATCGAGGCGAACTTTGTATTGAGATCCAAAGAGAGAGAAGAAGCCATCTAGCTAATAACTATGGACCCAAAGGTCTGAAGTAAACTACTCACACATCACCGGAGAGGCCATGGAGTTGATGTAGAGGCCCTCTGTGATCAATGCCCCCTCCGGCGGAGCTCTGGAAAAGGCCCCAAGATGGGATCTCTTGGGTACAGAAGGTTGCGGCGGTGGAATTAGGTTTTCGTGGTGCTCCTGGATGTTTGGGGGTTATGTGGATATATATAGGAGGAAGAAGTACGTCGGTGGAGCAACGAGGGGCCCACGAGGGTGGAGGGCGTGCCCAGGGGGGTAGGCACGCCCCCTGCCTCGTGGCCTCCTCGATTGTTTCTTGACGCCCACTCCAAGTCTCCTGGATCATGTTTGTTGAGAAAATCACGTTCCCGAAGGTTTCATTCCGTTTGATATTCCTTTTCGATGAAACTCTAAAGTAGGCAAAAAAACAGAAATTTGGGTTGGGCCTCCAGTTAATAGGTTAGTCCCAAAAATGATATAAAAGTGTAAAATAAAGCCCATTAACATCCAAAATAGATAATATAATAGCATGGAGCAATCAAAAATTATAGATACGTTGGAGACGTATTAAGCATCCCCAAGCTTAATTCCTGCTCGTCTTGAGTAGGTAAATGATAAAAAAGAATTTTTGATGTGGAATGCTTTCTAACATAGTTATCAATGTAATTTTTCTTTATTGTGGCATGAATGTTCAGATCCGAAAGATTCAAGATAAAAGTTTAATATTGACATAATAATAATACTTCAAGTATACTAACTAAGCAATCATGTCTTCTCAAAATAACATGGCCAAAGAAAGTTATCCCTACAAAATCACATAGTCTGGCTATGCTCTATCTTCACCACACAAAATATTTAAATCATGCACAACCCCGATGACAAGCCAAGCAATTGTTTCATAATTTTGATGTTCTCAAACTTTTTCAATCTTCACGCAATATATGAGCGTGAGCCATGGATATAGCACTATATGTGGAATAGAATGGTGGTTGTGGAGAAGAAAAAAAAGGAGAAGATAGTCTCACATCAACTAGGCGTATCAACAGGCTATGGAGATGCCCATCAATAGATATCAATGTGAGTGAGTAGGGATTGCCATGCAACGGATGCACTAAAGCTATAAGTATAAGAAAGCTCAATAAAAGAAACTAAGTGGGTGTGCATCCAACTCGCTTGCTCATGAAGACCTAGGGCATTTTGAGGAAGCCCATCATTGGAATATACAAGCCAAGTTCTATAATGAAAAATTCCCACTAGTATATGAAAGTGATATCATATGAGACTCTCTATCATGAAGATCATGGTGCTATTTTGAAGCACAAGTGTGGAAAAGGATAGTAGCATTGTCCCTTCTCTCCTTTTCTCTCATTTTTTTCTTTTTTGGACCTTCTCCCTTTTTATGCCCTTTCTTTTTTTCGTCCAGAGTCTCATCCCGACTTGTTGGGGAATCATAGTCTCCATCATCCTTTCCTCACTTGGGACAATGCTCTAATAATGATGATCATCACACTTTAATTTACTTACAAGTCAAGAATTACAACTCAATACTTAGAACAAAATATGACTCTATGTGAATGCCTCCGGCGGTGTACCGGGATGTGCAATGATGCATGAGTGACATGTATGAAGAATTATGAATGGTGGCTTTGCCACAAATACGATGTCAACTACATGATCATGCAAGCAATATGACAATAATGAAGTGTGTCATAATAACGGAATGGTGGAAAGTTGCATAGCAATATATCTCGGAATGGCTATGGAAATGCCATAATAGGTAGGTATGGTGGCTGTTTTGAGGAAGGTATATGGTGGGTTTATGGTACCGCCGAAAGTTGTGCGATACTAGAGAGGCTAGCAATGGTGGAAGGATGAGAGTGCGTATAATCCATGGACTCAACATTAGTCATAAAAAACTCACATACTTATTGCAAAAATCTATTAGTTATCAAAACAAAGTATTACGCGCATGCTCCTAGGGGGATAGATTGGTAGGAAAAGACCATCGCTCGTCTCCGACCGCCACTCATAAGGAAGACAATCAATAAATAAATCATGCTCCGACTTCATCAGATAACGGTTCACCATACGTGCATGCTATGGGAATCACAAACTTCAACACAAGTATTTCTCAAATTCACAACTACTCAACTAGCATGACTCTAATATCACCGTCTCCATATCTCAAAACAATTATCAAGTATCAAACTTCTCATAGTATTCAATGCACTTCTATAAAAGTTTTTATATTATTCCTAACAGAAAATTCCCATGTTGTTCGAAAGGACTCTCAAGATAATATAACTGAAGCATGAGAGATCAATTATTTCTATAAAAAAAATCACCGCCGTGCTCTAGAAGATATAAGTGAAGCACTAGAGCAAAAACTATATAGCTCAAAAGATATAAGTGAAGCACATAGAGTATTCTAATAAATTTCAAATCATGTGAGTCTCTCTCAAAAGGTGTGTACAGAAAGGATGATTGTGGTAAACTAAAAGGCAAAGATTCAAATCATACAAGACGCTCTAAGCAAAACACATATCATGTGGTGAATAAAAATATAGCTCCAAGTAAGTTACCGATAGACGAAGACGAAAGAGGGGATGCCTTCCGGGGCATCCCCAAGCTTAGGATTTTTGGTGTCCTTAGATTACCTTGGGGTGCCATGGGCATCCCCAATCTTAGGCTCTTGCTGCTCCTTGTTCCATAATCCATCAAATCTGTACCCAAAACTTGAAAACTTCACAACACAAAACTCAAAATAGAAAATCTCGTGAGCTCCGTTAGCGAAAGAAAACAAAACACCACTTTAAGGTACTGTATTGAACTCATTCTTTATTTATATTGGTGTTAAACCTACTTTATTCCAACTTCTATATGGTTTATAAACTCTTTTACTAGCCATAGATTCATCAAAATAAGCAAACAACACACAAAAACAGAATCTGTCAAAAATAGAACAGTCTGTAGTAATCTGTAGCTAACGCAAACTTCTGGAACCCCAAAAATTCTAAAATAAATTGCTGGACGTTAGGAATTTATCTATTAAGCATCTGCAAAAATAATTAACTAAATATCACTCTCCAAATAAAAATTACAGCAATTCTTGTGAGCGCTAAAGTTTCTGTTTTTACAGCAAGAACAAAAAGACTTCCCCCAAGTCTTCCCAACGGTTCTACTTGGCACAAACACTAATTAAACACGAAAAAACACAACCAAAACAGAGGCTAGATAAATTATTTATTACTAAACAGGAGCAAAAAGCAAGGAATAAAAATAAAATTGGGTTGCCTCCCAACAAGCGCCATCGTTTAACGCCCCTAGCTAGGCATAAAAGCGAAGATAGATCTAGGTATTGCCATCTTTGGTAGGCAATCCATAAGTGGCTCCCATAATAGATTCATATGGTAATTTAATTTTATTTCTAGGGAAGTGTTCCATGACTTTCTTTAACGGAAATTGGAATCTAATATTCCCTTCCTTCATATCAATAATTGCACCAATCGTTCTAAGGAAAGGTCTACCAAGAATAATAGGACATGAAGGATTGAAATCTATGTCAAGAACAATGAAATCTACGGGCACATAGTTCCTATTTGCAACAATAAGAACATCAATATACAGGCACATAGTTCCTATTTGCAACAATAAGCACATCATTAATTCTTCCCATAGGTTTCTTAATACCGGAATCCACAAGGTGCAAGTTTAAAGAACAATCATCAAATTCACGGAATCCTAGCAAATCACATAAAGTTTCTGGAATCGTGGAAACACTAGCACCCAAATCACACAAAGCATAACACTCATGATCTTTAATTTTAATTTTAATAGTAGGTTCCCACTCATCATAAAGTTTTCTAGGGATAGAAACTTCCAACTCAAGTTTTTCTTCATAAGATTGCATCAAAGCATCAACGATATGTTTAGTAAAAGCTTTATTTTGGTTATAAGCATGAGGAGAATTTAGCACAGATTGCAACAAGGAAATACAATCTATCAAAGAGAAATTATAATAATTAAATTCCTTGAAATCCAAAATAGTGGGTTCATTGATATCTAAAGTTTTGACCTCTTCAATCCCACTTTTAACAATTTTTGCATCAAGATCTAAAAACTCTAAATTTTTGGAACGCCTTCTAGGTAAAGGTGGCTCATCTTCAGTCCCATCATTATCAAGATTCATATTGCAAAACAAAGATTTAATAGGAGACACATCAATAACTTTTCGATCTTCGTCTTTATTTTCATAGAAACTAGAAGAACATGCTTTCACAAAGCAATATTTCTTAGCACGCATCCTAGCGGTTCTTTCTTTGCACTCATCAATGGAAATTCTCATGGCTTTGAGAGACTCATTGATATCATGCTTAGGTGGAATAGATCTAAGTTTCAAAGAATCAACATCAAGAGAAATTCTATCAATGTTCCTAGCCAATTCATCAACCTTAAGCAATTTTTCTTCAAGCAAAGCATTGAAATTCTTTTGAGAATTCATAAACTCCTTAACACTAGTCTCAAATTCAGAGGGCATCTTATTAAGATTTCCATCAGAATTTTTGTAGGAATTACCATAATTATTAGAGGAATTACTAGGAAACGCCTAGAATTAAAATTACCTCTATACGCGTTGTTACCAAAATTGTTCCTACCAACAAAATTCACATCCATAGATTCATCATTATTATCAATCAAAGTAGACAAAGGCATATCATTAGGATCAGTAGGAGCACTCTTATTAGCAAACAATTTCATAAGTTCATCCATCTTTCCACTCAAAACATTAATCTCTTCAATTGCGTGCACTTTTTTAGTAGTAGATCTTTCAGTGTGCCATTGAGAACCATAATATTATCTAGGAGTTTGGTAGCTTCTCCTAAAGTGATTTTCATAAAAGTGCCTCCCACGGCCGAATCTAAAAGATTTCTAGAAGCAAAATTCAATCCGGCATAAAAATTCTGCATTATCATCCATAAATTCAAACCATGTGTAGGGGAATTACGTATCATTAATTTCATCCCCTCCCAAGATTGTGCAACATGTTCATGATCAAGTTGCTTAAAATTCATAATATCATTTCTAAGAGAGATGATCTTAGCAGGAGGAAAATACTTAGAGATAAAAGCATCTTTGCACTTATTCCATGAATCAGTACTATTTTTAGGCAAAGACGAAAACCAAGCTTTAGCACGATCTCTAAGCGAAAACGGAAATAGCTTAAGTTTAACAATATCATTATCCACATCTTTCTTCTTTTGCATATCACACAAGTCAACAAAGTTGTTTAGATGGGTAGCGGCATCTTCACTAGGAAGGCCGGCGAATTGATCTTTCATGACAAGATTCAACAAAGCAGCATTAATTTCACAAGATTCAGCATCGGTAAGAGGAGCAATCGGAGTGCTAAGAAAATCATTGTTGTTGGTATTGGCAAAGTCACACAATTTACTATTGTCTTGAGTCATCATGACAAGCAAGCAATCCAACACACGAGGAAACAAGAAGCGAGCGAAAAAGAGGCGAACGGAAAAGAGAGGGCCAATAAAACGGCAAGGGTGAAGTGGGGGATAGGAAAACGAGAGGCAAATGGCAAATAATGTAATGCGAGGGATAAGAGTTTGTGATGGGTACTTGGTATATCTTGACTTGTGCGTGGACTCCCCGGCAACGGTGCCACAAATGGCTCGTTGTCGGGAGTCAAATCTTGACTTGACTTGGCGCGAATCTCCACGGCAACGGCGCCAGAAATCCTTCTTGCTACCTCTTGAGCACTGTGTTGGTTTTCCCTTGAAGATGAAAGGGTGATGCAGTAAAGTAGCGTAAGTATTTCCCTCAGTTTTTCAGAACCAAGGTATCAATCCAGTAGGAGATCACGCTCGAGTCCCACGCACCTACACAAACAAATAAGAACCTCGCAACCAACGCGATAAAGGGGTTGTCAATCCCTTCACGGTCACTTACGAGAGTGAGATCTGATAGATATGATAAAGAGAAATAAAGATGCAAAGTAAAATAAACGGCAATAGAAATAACTAAGTGTTGGAAGATTAATATGATGGAGAATAGACTCGGGGGCCATAGGTTTCACTAGTGGCTTCTCTCAAGAGCATAAGTATTACGGTGGGTAAACGAATTACTATCGAGCAATTGATATAAAAGCGAATAATTATGAGAATATCTAGGCACCACCATGTATATAGGCATCACGTCCGTGACAAGTAGACCGAAACGATTGTGCATCTACTACTATTACTCCACACATCGACCGCTATCCAGCATGCATCTAGAGTATTAAGTTCATAAGAACAGAGTAATGCTTTAAGTAAGATGACATGATGTAGAGGGATAAACTCATGCAATATGATATAAACCCCATTGTCGGTGTCAAAACCGGCGGATCTCGGGTAGGGGGTCCCGAACTGTGCGTCTAAGGCGGATGGTAACAGGAGGCAGGGGACACGATGTTTTACCCAGGTTCGGGCCTTCTTGATGGAGGTAAAACCCTACGTCCTGCTTGATTTATTCTTGATGATATGAGTATTACAAGTGTTGATCTACCACGAGATAGGAGAGGCTAAACCCTAGAAGCTAGCCTATGGTATGATTGTTTGTTGTCCTCCGGACTAACACCCTCCGGTTTATATAGACACCGGAGGGGGCTAGGGTTACACAAGGTCGGTTACAAAGGAGGAGATATACATATCCGTATTGCCTAGCATGCCTTCCATGCCAAGTAGAGTCCCTTCTGGACATGGGACGAAGTCTTCAATCTTGTATCTTCATAGTCCAACAGTCCGACCAAAGGATATAGTCCGGCTGTCAGGAGACCCCCTAATCTAGGACTCCCTCAGTAGCACCCGAACCAGGCTTCAATGACGATGAGTCCGGCGCATAGTATTGTCTTCGACATTGCAAGGCGGGTTCTTCTCCATATTTTGAACGTTTATAAAGCAGTGTCCGGTCCCATAAATGTTTGGACCTCTTGGCTTCTGTGCGCAATAAGGGCTATCTCCCACGCATTGAATGAATACGAGGCGCCAGGGCATTTTTACATTCGCCCCCCTAGCCAGACAAATAAATTGTCTATTAAAAGGACGGGGATTCTCAGATCCGATCCATACCATTCTCCCCCAGCGAGAATCCATCAGAGCACGCTTCGGAAAGATCCATTCCAGCATGGCCGACCTCTGCAGCTCCTCCTCCCGCCCCCGTAGCCCTAAGCCCGGTGATTGGGAGAAGTGTTCAGTCCCACACAGTCGATTAATCGAACTGCAGACTAAGCGATTTCTCCCTCCATCATACATGGTGCCCGTTCGAGCCAGGCTTGCCACCTACAATGGCGGGGAGCAAGCGGAGAGCTTTCCCAGTCCCTCTATGGGGGAGCGGGTCTGCCTTGTTCCTTATTTATTAAGGGGACTCGGATTTCCAATTGATCCGTTCCTCCGCGGGCTCCTGGAGTTCTACGGCCTCCAATTACACAATTTCACCCCTCCCTCCATTCTACATATCGTCGGCTATGTTGTGCTCTGCGAGTTGTTCCTAGGCTGTGAGGCTCACTTCGAGCTGTGGAAAAGGCTATTTTGCCTCGTCCCTCGCACACAGAGGGGGTCACTTTATCAAGTGAGCGGAGCCGAAATATGGCGCATCGCCGGTACCGGATACCTGTCCGGTACCCCGAAGAAGTCATCCAAAGACTGGCCTTCGGAATGGTTTTATATGGAGGACGTTCCCCTTCCGGACCCTGTTCGGCGGGGTCTTCATGAGTTCATGTCGGAGTAATTGGACACGGATACCCCGAAGACGGCAAGACGATATTTCAAGACATCGGGGCTAGCAAAGCCCCTCAGTCTGCCTGCCGGCTGCCGACTGCGCCAACCAGCCGGCTGCCAACTGCGCCAACCAGCCGGCTGCCGACTGCAGCCCGACCCGACACCGACAAGACACCGACGAGACGGATGTACCCGAGCACTATTCACGCGTCATCTCAGTCATCATGTATAGTGTCACTTGTCCCCTGGCACTATTTATGAAGTGACACAGGGGACAAGCATGACACCCCACCATGCCTTGCCCATGCCACCACTTAGCTTAGATGATAAGCTAGTCACACTATATATATATGAGCATCCATCCATCCATCCAGGATGAGGACACACCCCCACACACTCACGGCCACAAGCCATGGCCATACATGGCCGGCCACTAGCATGCCTCAAATAGGCATATACCAGATCAGATGCACTGGGCACTGATCCCAGATACAGCTCCAGGAGCACTTTGTACTGCCCAATGTACACCCCAGATAGATACACTCAGACATGTAGCAGTAGGAGTATTATCTCTACGGAGAGCTCCGAAGCTAGGTAAACCACCGCGTGCTACTCGCATACCCGCTCCCGGCCTATCAGCAGCAGTCTTACCCACACACTAAGCCCTTGTGGCATCTGTCGACTCGCAAGCCCCCCGTGAGAAATACCACGACAGTTCAGCAACGCTCCTCTGAAGAAATGCCGAAGTTGGCGCCCACGGAGTCCCTAGGTGGAAGACAATGGAGAAGTCCTCTACCTGATGAACTGGATTAAAGCACTGGCTCAATCAGGATTGACAGTAATCGGAGTTATGTCGATTTGCATAATGCGGGGAGTGCAACCACTTCAATATCGTGGGAACCCCTTGTGGTGTTTTAACAGGGCGGATGATGCCACCCGCTACGGGCGTAAGGGTCCAGATAATGCTGCCGCTTTAGTGAAAATTTTGTCTGAATTGTTCAAGGGAGAGGAAGAGGAGTTCATCCGCATCAAGCCACGGGATGGATTCTCCATGTACAATCCTCCAAGCTGGGTAAGTTATATCTCTTTACTCCCATTTTTCCCGCATTCTTTGTCGTAAGTATTCACCTTGCTACTTTGCGGCAGGAACTGCGAAAAGCCATAAAGGAGGTCAGCAGCCCTTCTCCACAACCAGAGGACCCTGACCGGTCCCTTGACTCCGGAGTTGAAGAACATCCAGTTATATTCGTGGAGCTGATAGACCAGCAGTTCTATCAGTCAAGCTGCGATGATGCCATGGTGGCCATTACGGCTGAGTATCTCGGACTGCTTCCTGCATCGCACGTAAGAAAACAAAAAAAACCCAACTCCAAAAACTAGGATCCCCTGTTAGACACTTCACCTACCATATACATATGGCGTTTTTACAGGGAAGGCATTCGGGATGCCCTGCCGAACCCGCAGCAACTTGCCAACAAGAGGCACCGAGGCCGGGCAGGCCAAAAAGGAAGGCGGTCAGGATGGAGACGCCGGCGCAAAGGTATAATAGAAACCCCGCTTCGTGGTTGTCGTCTTTCTCGAAATGTAACGACGCCCGTGTTTCTTTAACAGAAAAAACGCGCGCCGGAATATGTCCGGCGATGTTGCTAATCACGCTTCCACCAGTCGGGCGCCAGGACCGGACATAGAGGCGGAAGCCGATATGGGGCGGGCGCCGGATAATCCCCCTACGGAGGATGTGGATAGATTATCCGCTACAAACTCAGAAGTGGAAAGTGCCATGAATCATAGGCGCCGCCGGGGCGTACTCCATGACGCTTGTTTCTCACCAGAGGCATTTGATGCCTTCAATTCTGGAGAGGCATACCTCCGTGCTGCTCAAGATGGTCTAGCCAGAGCCACGGATCAGTATGTAAAGGATGTACGGGTAAGTAAATCTGACGATTTATATGTATCAATAGCCCCTGAGACTTGAAACAGTTAGCAGAACTGATTTAAGGATCATCTTTAATGTCCAGGTTCTTACAGAGAAGAATACTAGGCTGTCACAGGAGCTGGAGGAATGCAAGACCCAACTGCGGGCCGCTGTTGCCGCATTGAAGGAACCGAAAAATTCTCCCACTAGTAACATTTACTTTAAAGAATGATGGTTACCATATAGTGTGCGGCGTGGCTGCAGATCTAACAATAGATGTTGCAGATGAATCCGGAGAAAATCTGGAGGGCCAGCATGTTGTGCGATAGCTAGAGGCTAGCAAACGCGTGCTGACTGAGGTTAGGCGGGAGAAAAACAATCTCCAAGATGCCAATATCAAGCTGAGCGTGGAACTAAAAGATATTCGAGCCCAGCTTGCAGACTCCGAGAAGGAGAATAAGCGGCTTCTGCGCGGCATTTTCAGTAAGTGCTTGAATGAATCCTTTTGAAGGAATTCGGCGAAGAAGCCCACTAATAGTGTTATGTCTGTAGGTATGCTGACGGGTCATCCCACGGAGAAATTGCCCAGGTCTGCGGGTGATCTTCTATCCGAGCTCTCACATCTGCACGAACAAGTTCGGCAGGTGATGCAAGGTGTTGCCCAGGCCTTGTGGCCATTCGTCTCCCTACCAGAAGGCGTTGCAGAGCTTACGGAGAAGCTCAAGGGAGCACGGCGGCGCTTCCGGTTATGGAAGATATCGGCCTGCCGTCAAGGTGCTAGAGAAGCCTGGGCCATGGTGAAGACGCGGTATACCAAGGCTGACCCAAATCACATGGCCGAAGTCGGACCTGTGGGGCCCGACGGAAAATAGATCCCTGTTAGCCTAGTTTATGGGCAAGTAGAATTAGCCGCAAAGTATTCCCAACAGGATTGTAGGCTAGACCGCCTGTTGGATGGTATAGAAGAGGAATTTAGTTAGTCTGCATGATTATGTAATTAAAGTGACATGTATAATGCCTTCTAGCCAGATTGTAGATCATTTGTCTCGGCGGACCTTTTCGCTTCAACCTCGGGACTCGATAGTCCGGAGTGTATCCGAATACCCGCTCAGTTATATAAGAACCGGGGTATGCGTGGATACCAGGCGTAGGGGTCATTAGTGCTTGAACGGACAAGTGCCCAACTAGTTGTGTTATATTACATGGGTAGTAAGAAACATCTTCCAGGGAGAATAGTTCTATTAAGGGTTCCTTTCCCTGGGTATGCATGCCCTAAGGTGCATGTCCGGACTGCGATAAGAAACGCAGGAAAAAACATCTGGGGGCAGATATGGAAAATAAATAAAAATCATCTTTTGTTCACTGACCAAATATTCCCTTAAGAACGCTAGATTTCGGCTTCACCCAGTCTGAGGTACACATCCGGCTGACCCGGCAGTAACAATCGCAGAGGTGCTCCCCTTATTCCCTAGCCAAATTAACGAGAACATAGGGCATAAATACAAGAGCCAGGCAACCCAGCTTGGCCAAAACTTAAGTCATATTGATGCATATAATGGCGAAAAAAGGTACATGCGGAAGTATAACACATGTGCAGGGCATGAGGCCCATATAAATAATTAAGCTTCTGTGAAAGAAGCCCCCGGGTATGATGAGCGCGGCTAGCGCGTCTATAATGTGCAAGCGAGGCACAAGTTGGCCCTTGAAGGCCTAGAGAAAGAATAAAAGAAAGAAAGAAAGAAAAACAAGACAGATAATGTATATGCAAAAAATGGACAAAGGAAGGGGACGAACATAGAGTCCGGCGCTAGGCGTAGAATCTTCGGAGCCTGGCCGCGTTCCATGGGTTTGGCTCGAGTCGATTAGTCGATGCATCCCGCAGTCGGTACGCTCCACCGGTCAGAACTTGGTCAATAATGAAGGGACCTTCCCATTTGGGCTCGAGCTTGTTCTTTTTATTATCCGGCAGGCGTAGAACTAGTTCGCCAACGTTATAAGTTTTGGCCCGTACTTCTCTGCTTTGGTATCTGCGAGCATGTTGCTGATAAAATGCGGAACGGGCTTTTGCTATGTCGCGCTCCTCCTCCAGGGTGTCTAGACTGTCCTGCCGATTGAGCTCGGCTTCCCTTTCTTCATACATGCGCACTCGAGGTGAGTCATGAATTATGTCACAGGGCAAGACTGCCTCTGCGCCGTACACCATAAAGAAGGGTGTATATCCGGTACTACGATTCGGCGTGGTCCGTAGCCCCCAGAGTACGGAGTCGAGCTGCTCTACCCATTGCGTGTTAGACTCCGTTAAGGAACGCACTAATCTGGGTTTAATGCCGCTCATTATAAGACCATTTGCTCGCTCAACTTGGCTGTTGGTTTGTGGGTGATAGACTGAAGCGTAATCGAGCTTGATGCCCATTTTGCTGCACTAGAGTTTTACCTCGTCGGCCGTGAAGTTCGTGCCATTGTCAGTGATGATGCTGTGGGGGACGCCATAACGGTGTACGACCCCGGATATGAAGTCTATCACTGGTCCGGATTCAGCTGTTTTAACAGGTTTGGCCTCTATCCACTTGGTGAATTTATCCACCATGACCAGTAAGTATTTTTTCTTGTGGGTTGCCCCTTTGAGGGGTCCAACCATGTCAAGCCCCCAGACCGCGAAGGGCCACGTAATGGGAATTGTTTGGAGGGCGGTGGGTGGCATGTGGCTTTGATTTGCAAAGAGCTGGCAACCAGCACAACGTTGGACCAAGTCCTGTGCATCTGCCCGGGCCGTTGGCCAATAGAATCCTATACGGAAGGCCTTGCTTACAAGAGCCCGGGCTGCGGCGTGGTGACCG
This sequence comes from Triticum urartu, assembly GCF_056163025.1. Taxonomy (NCBI): domain Eukaryota; kingdom Viridiplantae; phylum Streptophyta; class Magnoliopsida; order Poales; family Poaceae; genus Triticum; species Triticum urartu. The sequence continues at coordinate 631,710,639 of NC_141877.1, read as the reverse complement.
CCGAGTCCGGCATGAATTTCGGCCAAAAGGTTCCGCCCTTCCTCTTCGGAGATGCATCTTTGAAGGACTCCGGTAGTGCTTTTTTTGTATAATTCTCCCTCATGGACCCTATAGGCCTTGGATCGCCACACTATGCAGCGTGCCTCATTTTGGTCCTCCGGAAGTTCCTGTCTAGTTAGGTAGGCCAGGAATGGTTCTGTCCACGGGGCAATGATGGCCATTATTACGTGGGCTGAAGGTGTTATTTCGGTGGCGGAGCCTCCGATTGTGTCAGAGTGTTCGGTATCGGGTATTTTGGCCGGGTCCGGACTATTGTTACCGGTGTTCGCTTCCCATACTATGGATGGCTTGAACAGCCTCTCCAAAAATATGTTGGGGGGGACCGCATCGCGTTTTGCGCCGATGCAGGCGAGGATATTCGCCGCCTGATTGTTTTCCCGAGCCACATGGTGAAATTCGAGCCCCTCGAACCGAGCTGACATTTTTAGGACGGCGTTTCGATAGGCCGCCATTTTCAGATCCTTGGCGTCAAAGTCTCCATTTATTTGGGATATTGCGAGGTTTGAATCCTCACGCATCTCCAGGCGTTGAATGCCCATGGAGACTGCCATCCGAAGACCATGCAACAGAGCTTCGTATTCGGCTGCGTTGTTGGAGTCTGTATACAATATTTGCAGTACGTACTGAAAGGTATCTCCCGTTGGGGACGTCAGGACGACGCCAGCCCCTAGACCAGCCAGCATTTTAGAACCGTCGAAGTGCATGATCCAATTGGAGTATGCGCCGTACTCTTTAGGGAGTTCGGCCTCCATCCATTCGGCGACAAAGTCGGACAATACTTGCGACTTAATGGCTCGCCGAGGTTTGTATGTTATGTCTAACGGGAGGAGCTCAATGGCCCATTTGGAAATCCGGCCCGTAGCGTCGTGGTTGTTTATAATATCATTAAGTGGCACTTCCAAGGCTACTGTAATCGAACACTCTTGAAAGTAGTGTCGCAGCTTCCAGGATGCCATGAATACCGCATAAGCTATCTTTTGATAATGTGGGTATCGTGATTTGCATGGAGTGAGGACAGCAGATACATAGTATACCAGCTTTTGAAGAGGGAATTTATGTCCGTGAACTTCTCGTTCGACGACGAGCACTGCGCTTACAACTTGATGAGTTACCGCAATATACAACAGCATTGGTTCGCCGATGTTCGGCGTGGCCAGGATTGGGTCGGTTGCCAAAATGGCTTTTATTTCTTCCAATTCGGCTGTGGCAGCGTCCGTCCACTCGAAGTGTTCGGTGCACCGAAGGAGGTGATAAAGGGGTAAAGCCTTTTCTACTAAGCGGGAGATAAAGCGGCTTAGAGCCTCCACGCATCCAGTTAACTTCTGGATTTGTTTGAGGTCTGTTGGGGTAGCCAACTGTGACAAAGCTCGGATTTTGGCCGGATTAGCTTCAATACCTCTACTAGAGATAATGAAACCCAGGAGCTTTACGGCTGGTACGCCGAAAACGCATTTTCCGGATTGAGCTTGATGTCGTATATTCGGAGGTTGTCGAATGTGAGCCTCAAGTCGTCTATCAAAGAGTCGACGTGTTTGGTTTTGATGACCACATCGTCTACGTATGCCTCTACTGTTTTGCCGATTTGTTTCTCCAGACATGTCTGAATCATGCGTTGATATGTTGCGCCGGCGTTTTTGAGCCCAAAAGGCATTGTGTTGAAACAGAAGGGACCGTATGGTATGATGAATGCTGTTGCGGCTTGGTCGGACTCCTCCATCTTGATTTGGTGGTAACCGGAGTATGCGTCGAGGAAACACAATGACTCGTGTCCTGTGGTAGCATCAATAATTTGATCGATGTGGGGGAGGGGGAAGGGATCCTTTGGGCAAGCTTTATTGAGGTCCTTGAAATCGACACAAAGGCGCCAGGATTTATCCTTCTTTGGTACCATCACCAGGTTTGCTAGCCATTCCGGGTGTTTTATTTCTCTGATGAATCCGGCCTCCAATAACTTGGCTAGTTCCTCTCCCATGGCCTGTCTCTTAGGTTCAGAGAAACGCCGAAGAGCTTGCTTGACCAGCTTGAATCCCTTTAGGATATTGAGGCTATGCTCGGCCAGCCTGCGTGGGATTCCTGGCATGTCTGAGGGATGCCAGGCGAATATGTCCAAATTCTCGCGCAGGAACTCTCGTAGTGCGGCGTCCACGGCGGGGTTTAACTGTGCCCCGATGGAGGCTGTTTTTATAGGGTCCGTTGGGTGGACTTGGAATTTGACTATTTCATCCGCTGGTTTAAAAGAGGTGGACTTGGATCTCTTGACGAGTATCACGTCGTCCCTGTCCACTATGGAGCGAAGCATGGTTAATTCCTCGGCCGAGAGGGCTTCGGATAATGCCTCGAGGGCCAGTGTGGCTGTTTTGTTTTCGGCGCGGAGTGCTGTGTCTGGATCACTGGAGAGGGTGATGATTCCGTTGGGCCCGGGCATTTTGAGCTTCATGTACCCCTAATGGGGTACGGCTTGGAAGATCGTGAACGCCTCACGTCCTAGAAGGGCGTGGTATCCACTTCTGAACGGGGCCACTTGAAATGTAATTTCTTCGGACCTATAGTTCTCTGGCGTACCGAATCCACATCTAGTGTGATTTTCCCAGCGCATCGTGCCTCCCGACTGGGTATGATTCCCCTGAAGGTTGTGCTACTTTGCTCAATGCAGTTCCAGTCTATTTCCATTTTTTGAAGAGTTTCCTCGTAGATGAGGTTTAATCCGCTACCGCCGTCCATGAGTACTTTGGTGAGTTGAAAGCCATCCATGATTGGACTGAGGACCAGTGCGGCTAGTGCTCGGGCTGTTCGGAATTTAGGTTCGTCACTGGCATTGAAGGTAATAGCCGTGTCACTCCGTGGATTTATTGCTGCTACGTGGCAGATTTCAGCCATGCTGCGGAGTGTTCGCTTGCGCCTATTATTTGACACAAAGGTCTCAAAGATTGTTAACACCGTATTGTTATCCACGGGATGGTGCTCTGTGGCATTTGGGATAAGAAGATCCTCACCACTTTTGACCACCTGCCGGAGTATCCAACATGCTCTAAGGCTGTGCGTTGGTATTGTATCCGCTGCGCTGTGAATTTTGCGGGGTCCATTAAGCCATCCCTCCAATACGGTTCTGTGCCCTGTAGAAGGTTTTTGCTTCTTTGTAATGAACTCGGGTGTCTTATGATAGTGCACCCTTTTACTTCAGACTGGGTGCGTATACGGAGCCGGATTATCCCAAAATTTTGTTTCGGTTTTCCAGGCACTTTCCATCGCGCAGTACTTTCGTACTATGGGCGCCAAGTTGGCGAAGCGTGATATGTCACGGCGACTTATGGTGTTAAGGATTCCCTTGTCAGTGCAGTTATTGCAGAAAAGTGAGAATGCGTCTTCGTCGCGGCAGTCCTTAACCTTGTTCATCACAAGGAGGAATCTGGCCCAATAATGATGTACTGTTTCATGGGGCTCTTGCCTGATGTGGGAAAGATCGTTTATGTATGGGTGGGTGGGTGGATTTGAGTCCGGACCCCTACCCGATCTGAGACCTAGGGGCCAAGGGGTTTCCGATCTTGGAAGTTCGGATTCCGGTATGTTGCCCGATGAGTCTGGCCCGCTACCTGACTCTAGGTTCAAGGATTGGGTGATGTCCTCCCGTAAACGGGTATCCGACTCAGAGAGCTCAGGGATTCAGACATAGTTGGTCTTCAAGATAGAGGGAGGATCGCCGCATTGTTCCTCCACCACCACAACATGATGGGTGACTGGTGGAGAGTTAATCTCCCTTCGATCGGGTTTAAGCCCAATCCGATCATAGTCCGTAGCGACTCCCAAGGCGGTGATGCAATCCAGGAGTTCGTTTAGGGAGGAGAGCTCCATTGGATCCATCTGCTTGGCGAATTCCGAGTCGACGTGGAGGCTGTTTTTGATGACCTGAGAAGTCATCGTCGGTGCAGCGGCCGAACAGGCAGTCATGACGAAACTGCCTAGCCGGAGAGTTTGGCCGACAGCCAGAGCTCCCCCGGTGGTAATGTTGTTTTTAACAACGATATGAGGGATTCTTCCTTACGGCGACGTCACAGAGGAACTCTCAATGAAAGCACCAATGTCGGTGTCAAAACCGGCGGATCTCGGGTAGGGGGTCCCGAACTGTGCGTCTAAGGCGGATGGTAACAGGAGGCAGGGGACACGATGTTTTACCCACGTTCGGGCCCTCTTGATGGAGGTAAAACCCTACATCCTGCTTGATTTATTCTTGATGATATGAGTATTACAAGAGTTGATCTACCACGAGATCGAAGAGGCTAAACCCTAGAAGCTAGCCTATGGTATGATTGTTTGTTGTCCTACGGACTAAAACCCTCCGGTTTATATAGACACCGGAGGGGGCTAGGGTTACACCAGGTCGGTTACAAAGGAGGAGATATACATATCCATATTGCCTAGCTTGCCTTCCATGCCAAGTAGAGTCCCTTCCGGACACGGGACGGAGTCTTCAATCTTGTATCTTCATAGTCCAATAGTCCAGCCAAAGGATATAGTCCGGCTATCCGGAGACCCCCTAATCCAGGACTCCCTCACCCATCTTTTTATCCTCGATGGCACCAATACAATACATGCCTTGATGCCCCTGCTGTCACTGGGAAAGGACACCACAAGATTGAACTCAAAGCTAAGCACTTCTGCCATTGCAAGAAAGATCAATCTAGTAGGCCAAACCAAACTGATAATTCGAAGAGACTTGCAAAGATAAACCAATCATACATAAAACAATTCAGAGAAGATTCAAATATTGTTCATAGATAAACTTGATCATAAACCCACAATTCATCGGATCTCGACAAACACACCGCGAAAGAAGATCACATCAAATAGATCTCCAAGAAGATCGAGGAGAACTTTGTATTGAGATCCAAAGAGAGAGAAGAAGCTATCTAGATAATAACTATGGACCCGAAGGTCTGAAGTAAACTACTCACACATCACCGCAGAGGCAATGGAGTTGATGTAGATGCCCTCCGTGATCAATGCCCCCTCTGGCGGAGCTCCGGAAAAGGCCCCAAGATGGGATCTCTTCGGTACAGAAGGTTGCGGCGGTGGAATTAGGTTTTCGTGGTGCTCCTGGATGTTTCGGGGGTACGTGGATATATATAGGAGGAAGAAGTACGTCGGTGGAGCAACGAGGGGCCCACAAGGGTGGAGGGCATGCCCAGGGGGTAGGCACGCCCCCTGCCTCATGGCCTCCTCGATTGTTTCTTGACGCCCACTCCAAGTCTCCTGGATCATGTTTGTTGAGAAAATCACGTTCCCGAAGGTTTCATTCCGTTTGGAATCCGTTTGATATTCCTTTTCGGCGAAACTCTAAAATAGACAAAAAAACAACAATTTGGGCTGGGCCTCCGGTTAGTAGGTTAGTCCCAAAAATGATATAAAAGTGTAAAATAAAGCCCATTAACATCCAAAATAGATAATATAATAGCATGGAGCAATAAAAAATTATAGATACTGTCGGTGTCAAAACCGGCGGATCTCGGGTAGGGGGGTCCCGAACTGTGCGTCTAAGGCAGATGGTAACAGGAGGCAGGGGACATGATGTTTTACCCAGGTTCGGGCCCTCTTGATGGAGGTAAAACCCTACGTCCTGCTTGATTATTCTTGATAATATGAGTAGTACAAGAGTTGATCTACCACGAGATCAGAGAGGCTAAACCCTAGAAGCTAGCCTATGGTATGATTGTACGTTGTGCTACGGACTTAAACCCTCCGGTTTATATAGACACCGGAGGAGGCTAGGGTTACACAAGGTCTGTTACAAAGGAGGAGAGATGTATATCCGTATTGCCTAGCTTGCCTTCCACGCCAAGTAGAGTCCCATCCGGACACGGGATGAAGTCTTCAATCTCGTATCTTCATAGTCCAACAGTCCGGCTGTCCGGAGACTCCCTAATCCAGGACTCCCTCAGTAGCCCCTGAACCAGGCTTCAATGATGATGAGTCCGGTGCGCGGTGTTGTATTCGGCATTGCAAGGCGGGTTCCTCCTCCGAATACACCACGGAAGAGTTTGAATACAAGGATAGTGTCCGACCCTGCAAAATAAGTTCCATATACCACCGTAGAGAGAATAATATTTCCACAAATCTAATCTGCTGACACGTTTTGGCAGCATGACATCACGCCATGGCCCGGTAATTATTTGAACCGTTTTTCTTTAACCAGCCCCGCACATAACACGAGGCGGTTTCTTGACACGTCTTGTCAAAGCAGAGATCGTGTTCCCCTTATCATGGGATTCTCATCAATACAAACGTGGGTATCCCAACCATGCTTGTTGGTATGACTCCTAGATCTTAGGTAAGTCTCGAACGGCCACGAGGAGGACGCCTGATATTCATCCCCTTTATAAAGGGACAGGGCTTTTTCTTTTTTCCCTCCCGCGCTCAATCGAACCCTTCCCCCGCCTCGAGTTCTAACACCCAAAGCCCAGGTCAGGCGCTTCGGACCTTCAATCATGTCCGGATCCAGCCTTCAAGGCCGGTGGATGCCTTCCTCCGTCATGGAGGAGGACATCAAGAAGTTGAGGGAGGCCGGATATCTGACCGCCAAAATTTCGCATAGGCTGCCCGCCCAAGGGAAGGTCGTTCCTACTGCCGAACCCAACGAGAGTGTTGTGTCCATCTCCCACTTCCTCCGAGGACTAGGCCTCGCTCTCGATCCCTTTGTTAGGGGTCTTATGTTCTATTACGGGCTGGATTTTCACGATCTGGCCCCGGATTCCCTTCTTCACATTTTGTCATTTATTGTTGTTTGTGAGGCCTTCCTCCGCATTACCCCTCACTTCGGCCTGTGGCTTAAGACCTTCAATGTGAAGCCGAAGATGGTCGAGGGGCAGTACGCAGTGTGCGGAGGTGCTCTAATAAGCAAAATTGCTGACGCTCCATGGCCAAAGGGTTCCTTTCCAAAGGTGTCCGGATTGTGGCAACGGGAGTGGTTTTATGTCACAGCTCCCCGAAGTGCCAAGTGGGTAGCTTCCCCCACCTTTCGCTCGGGCCCTCCACCACAACTGATGCCATGGATCAGCAGGGGGCTGAGCTGGGGTCCAGCCAAGAACGTGCTAATACTGCAGAGCCGTATCCGAGATCTCTTCGAGGGAGATTTCAGTCTAGTTATGGTAATGCAAATTATGCTGGTTCGTCGAGTCCAGCCTTGCAAACGCCGGCCCCTCCGCATGTGGGAATTCAACCCGGAAGGACCACGCACTATCCAGAATTTCATCGGCATGACGCACGAGGAAATGTACAAATCGTTCTTCGGACCCCAAATAGAGTGTCCAAACACTACCGAGGACGTGGGCCTGAGCTGCAACTGCCCCGCTGCCCAAGTAAGTAATCCCGTGGCCGAACATACTGTCCTTTTATTTATCATGACATCATTTTGAAGAATCGCTCTTTGACTAGGACTGGATAACAAAGGCGAAGATGATCCGGTGTTCGGCCCCCCTTCCTGAAGGCTTGGACAATCCGGTGTTGGAAAAGATCACTACAAAAAAATACACTTCCGTGATGATACGTGTTTGTCACAGTAGGTCGCTTTTTTTGTCATGCATGTACATCCATGACAAATTTATGACAGAATCAAGATAGTCATACCTGTGCTGTCGTAGAAGTGTTCCATGACATTACCAAAATTATCATCATGGAAGTGTCCACTTCCATGACGATAAATTGCGCGTCACAGAAGTGCTTTCGTCAAGGGTGACCGACACGTGGCATCCACCGTGACGGAACGCCGTTAAGCTATCGGGTCGGGTTTTGGATCCGATAACCCATTAACAGCCCTGACCAATGGGGATTTTCCACATGTAAAATCATCATTGGCTGGAGGAAACACGTGTTGGCTCATCATTGGGACAGATGTCAACCACTCATTGGACGGAAGGCGCCTATGATACGTCGACACGTGGCACGGCCCAACAGAGGCCCATTCCTGTGAAAAGGCCGCCCCGTTTGACTTGGTCAAAAGGTGGTGGGCCGGCCCATGGAAAGCCTGTTAATGGCATGTTCGCATATAGCCCATTTACAGCCCGCTAACCCAAGGCCCGTTACGCCCTATCCGAATTAGGCCCAGTAGCGTCATCTGGGCCATCCAATATGATTCCAGCCCGTTTTCACTTCTGGCCCATGACGTCTTTCAGCCCATATGAGGCCCTATGTAACTCTTGGCCTATTAACGCCCCGTGGTGAAACTGGTCCGTAATGAACAGTGTATCACTTTACACCCATTAACAGCCCGTGGTGAAACTGGCCCGTAATGAACAGTGTATCAATTTATACCCATTAACGGCCCGTTATTCCGTTTGGCCGTTTCCAGCCCATGTTATTTTTCGGCCTTCTCAGAGCCCATTTATTCTTGGGCTCATTTCCAGCATTCGTTTACTTACGGCCCTTTACTGTCATTTTCTGCTTGTGGGCAAAATTCAGCCAATGGTTACAGTCGGCCCGTTTGTGGTCCGTTAATACATTGGGCCGTTTTCATAGCGTCATCAAATACGGCCTATTAATGATGCCCCGTTACGGTCGGCCCATGAATGGACGATTCCAACTCTAGCCCGTTTATGGCCATAATGCGACCTGTTATTGGCCCATGTTTGGCCAATCGATCATACGGCCCGTATAAGGCCCATTGATGATACGGCCCGTAGAAGGCCCATTGTGTCTACGGCCCGTAGAAGGCCTACTGTTTCTACGGCCCGTAGAAGGCCCACTGTTTCTACGGCCCGTAGGAGGCCCAGTGTCACTATAGTAAATATTAGCCCATGGTTATTGTGGCCTAGTTTTAAAAAATAGGTTATTGCAGCCACTAGTTAACTGCAGAAAAAGAACTGCAATGACTACAAGCAAACAAATAAACAAGATAACAAGGAAATAAATAAGCAAGCAACTAACTGTTGGTGTATAAAAAGAGGGGTACACTTTTTGTACCCCTATAACTGTGCACGGGCAGTCTGAGCCACGGGCACCACCACACTGAGCAAGGCAAGGGAGGTGAACCAAGGTAAGGCCGAAGCTCAGGAGAAGCAGAACGACGCCAAGACCAAGACCACAAAGAGCAAAGGGGACGAAGCGGACTCCCCCCTGGCAAGATCATTGCCGGGAGGCGGTTTCAGCAAACCCGGCAAGACCCTTGCTGTCGTGGAATTGTCACGACAGATGTCCTTAGTGTCAGGACTTAGTCGCGAGGCCAATGCATCTATGTGGTAGCTTGAGAGGGGTTGACCGGTACAAGAGACGTGATGTTTTTACCCAGGTTCGGCCCCTCACAGTCGAGGTAAAAGCCTACATCCTGCTTCACTGATATTGATGATGATGATCACGGTTACAAGAGTGCTCTATCTCGAGAGCTATTGTCTAAACCTAACTTGTCCAACTTGTGGAACTTGTGAATCTTGTCCCCCTTCGAGGAGCCCTGCCCCTCCTTATATATGTTGAAGGGGCGGTTTACATGTGGAGTCCTATTAGGATTAGGATTAGTCTATCTCTAATACAAACCGGATACAAGTCCAGGTCTTAACTCTTTGTAAGACAAATATTCCTCATGCCTTTCCTCTTAAACCGGCCCACCATAGTATGAACCGGCCTTCATGAACCGCCCATTGGGCCACCGGGTCTTGTCGCTCCTCTGACCCGCCTGCCGGATTACCAATGAATCATAAACCGCCAGGTCCAAACGGGTCACCAGTGAATCGTCAAGTCTCAGCCGGGCCTCAAGTAAACCGCCAAGTCCGGCCGGGTTATACTTCCGGCCGGTTCACGCCGCGGGGTATATCCCCGACATTAGCCCCCAAGTTTAGCTTGGATTTATCCATGGTAAACTTATGCTGCAAAATAAACACAAGAACAAATTTGACAGGTTATGCTCCGGGTTAAGAATTCTTTGTAAACCAGCACCTGATCACCCTTAAGTCCTTGTTATTTCCTCCTGGGAAGTCCGGGTCAACAGACCAGCTTCATAATCAATTTGCCGACATTGGTTTGTCACAGAAAAATATTGTGAAGAATAACTCCTTTGACTCAGCTCCCAAAGCGCCGGTTTAAGAAATATGGGTCTTGAAATACTTATCTGATATTCATCCGGTTTGAAGATGTAAAACTTGCCGGTTTAATATTACCAAAATGGCCGGTTTATAAATATTGATGGCACCGGGTCATAATTGTTGTCAACACCGGGTTATGTAATTGATCTTCCTGATTTGCTCAAAACTGATAAAATGAAGATATTCCTCCTTTATATGCATAATACCTGTAGCCCCCAAGTCTTAAGAGGGGAACATAGTGATAACTTAAGACTTGCTCCAATAAGTGTTTCAACCTTGAAGAAATCCGGTTTGTTCATCTCAAAACTGAATACTCCATATATGTAGCCCCCAAGTGCCGGGTTGTCATGTTTGTAGCAACCTGGGACTTGTAATTGCTTGATGCTCATAAAAACTTCAACCAGTGTAGCCCCCAAGGGCCGAGTCATTATGCAATAATGAGCAGGGACTTTGTAAATATAATCTTGTAAACTTTGAACAGCAACGTGTAGCCCCCAAGGGCCGGCTCAGTAAGATAATATTGAGCTGGGATTTTGATATATTCTTCAATGAAAATAACATCATATGATGTAACCCCCATCATGGGGCTTGAATTTACGTCCACAAGGTTAAGAGCCTTGTGCTTTACCAACTGAGCAGTGGACCCTTCAATGTAATGGATAAAAAGCTTTGTACCTTAAATTGTTGATAGAGGCAATTGGTAGCCCCCAAGGGCCGGCTCATTACAATGTGATGAGTCGGGTCTTCAATAAGGTGAGCAAAAAATGACTTTGCATTAGCCCCCAAGTGTCATGGTGCATGCTTGCAGCGACATGAGACTTGCATATTTGATATAATCTTCAGTTGAATAATGTAGCCCCCAAGTGCCGGGTCGTGAGCCTGCAGCGACTTGGGACTATTCCTTCAATTGTAAAATAAACCATATCCATTGACAATATAATAGCCATTGCGCTAAAGCGACTTTGAAAACCTCAATAATACATGTTATTAATAACCATAATAAAATCAAGCCATGTTGGCTATTCAAGATAACATAATCCGGTATGAAAACCTTATTCATTCAACATCATAATGGAAATTCAGCCAAGTTTGGCTATTTGAATAATATAACCCAATGATTTATGAGCGCATGATTCCAATTGCGCAATCCAAATATATACTGGCGACTTATAGTCGAAATCCAGACCGTTTTAATAAACACCGGATAATTTATCGTCATACTTTATTCAACCTGTTTCTGCATACAACAAGTTTAAAGTGTCCTGGCGGTTTACCGCCGGACGGGTCATAATGCCTGACATATAACCTGGGTTTATAACCGAGGCTGCACTTAAGAATAATCAAATATGAAATACATCATACCTGTGACATTGAATCACATTGTTGGTTTTACCAACTTTTGTAGTAATAGTGATAACCCCAATCTTGAGTAATGATAACTCCTTTCATATTGTGCTGGTTTATGATAAAACCGTACCGGGTTGTGATAAACACCGGTTTAACCATATATAATACTGGCGACTCGTAGTCAAACCAGACCGGGCTGATAGTCTCCGGATTATAATTTGACCGTGTACTGACAACATGTAAATGACAGTTTGGGCCGGTTTAAAACTTTGTCGGTTTAAAAACGCAACAAAAATAAAAGAAACAGTTATCAAGGAAAATATTGAAGCAAAGGCAATGATAAAACCATTTGCAAAAGGAGGCTTATTTGAGCTGATCAGATGGCGTTACCATGGTCGGACACGACCAAGCTCCCGATAGGTATAGCTATGGTTCGAGTCAGCCAGGTCCCCAAATGAAACCGTGGCATTTATGCCGATCAACAGGCATGGCAATGGTTCGGGTTCGACCAAGCCCCCAAGTGATTCTGTGGCCTTAGGCCGATCAAGAGGCATGACTGGTTCAGACGTGACCAAGTCCCCAAGTGGTCTGGTGGCTCTCGTCTATCAAGAGGTGTTGCATTGGTTCGGACACGACCAAGCCCCCAAGTGATATAACATGATGCTTTTGAAAAGCTAACTCAAGGGGTAAACCGGAGGCCGCTTTAGAATAACTCCGTGTAACCACACACGATGTAAAAGAACAGAGACCCCGCTTTATGAAGCAGAAGCCCCCATGTGATCAATAATATGTCAGGCTAGTAAGGCGCCATACCCATGCTTGAACCGTGCATCATGGCAGCAGGTCCTCTTTGGCAATTTTTAACTTTTTGCAAGAGATAAATTCTTCTTGAACCGGGATCTTGAACCGGATATTGAGAGCTTCAAAGCTTTGTGGGAGACATCTTTCCCTTGAACTGGATTTTAAACCGGAATCTTCATTTTTAGCCGGAAATTTTCTGACGGCCTTTAAACTCGAACTTGCGAGAAGTTAATTCCTTTTTGAACCGGAAATTCTTGAACTGGATTTTCAGAGCTTCAGAGCTTTGTTGGAGAACAAATTTCCCTTGTACCGGATTGTAAACCAGAATCCTTTTCTGATGACCTGAAACTTCTTCATTGAGCCGGGATTTTGTAACTGTCATATACTTTCTAATCCGGAAATCTTCTGATAGCACGATGTGAATCCGGGACCAGGTTATCTTTCCCTCCAACGTATTGGGGTTCTGACTTCATTGAAAAACCGGCAACGTTTGCTAAGTCATATCATTGTAGCCCCCAAGTCTCAAGGTGACTCGAGGAGTTGGCTTGAGATTCTCCATATTTGACCATGATATAAATCGGCATAACTTGTATATCATTGGTGTTGATAGCACGATGTGAATCCACAAAAGGTTGAGGTGACTGCGGCGGGTTGTAAATGATCCCGTATGAGCCATTTCAGCAACTCGGCTAATGGTTCCTTCCAACTGGTGACTTGAAGTTAACCAAACTATAGTGGCGGCGATTTGTGCGCCTGCCCATTGAACCACCCAGTGCAGACGGCGGTTGATAGTATATGATGATTTGCCTCCATTTTGTTCAAAGAAAAACTGGGCTACCCAAGCTGTGACTTGCTCATACTCAATAAACAGCTCATGCAGACAGGTGCGGCCCGGTATGTTGATGTAGACCAGGCCATAAGAGACGGACGACAAGGACGACCGCAACATCAGAGACAGCTCGGACAGATGAGTCGGTCGCGGCATTGTAAGCTGGTGCGGACGGGAAGATCGGCACCGGTGTCGTAAACAGGCTCGGACGGGCGAGTTAATCGCGGGCGCGGTCCCGGCAAGCTGATGTAAACCGGGTGGTAGGACACGGACGAAACGCCAGTGCAGAACGTTGCTAACGCGTGCTCCGTGCCCGTAACATAGCGCCTCATTTGTAATGAACAATTGTCCTGCATAAACAATATTGCAGACCAAGGCAAAGATAAACTGCTCTTTGATAAAAATAATATGTGCTAATAAAATATATTTCATATGGGTATCACCTGATGTGTTTAGGCCGGAAATAACCCGCCATGAAGTTGATGATAACTGTATGAAGCTGAAACTAATCACGGGTGAACCGGCCGCAGTCTGGTAAACCGGTGCGGACGGGTGAGTCGGCCGTGATGTTTGTAAACCGGCGCGGACAATGAGTCGGCCGCATGCGTGGACGGATGTAAACCGAACAGCGGGGGCGGCGATTTGCATGTGTATCCGTCGAGCAACATGGCCTGGAAGAACACCACTGCAAAACTATGCTGGCACGCGCTCCATGTCCGCGGTATAACAATACATTTGCCATAAATAGTTATCCTGCATAAAAACATTGCAGCAAAGATAGATTGTTTTTTGACAAAAAACAATATGTGTTAAAAGTAGACTCGGATGAATATCACCTGATTTATCCGGACGACAAATGATCCGTGCGCAGGCTAGAATTTGATCGGACCAAATATCAGTGTAGATGTGCCATGCATGGCTGTTATTCTGTCTTCCTCTTCCTCTTTCTTTCCAATGATGGACAAGGCAGCTGCTCCTTTTTTTCTTTCTTTAATCAGCCCGAGCAACTTTTGCAACCGATGATAGATCTTGCTGGACGTAGCACATGTTGGTAAAAAGCAAAAGGCTGGACTAGCACTCTGTACTAGCGCAAGTACTAGTGCCTTCACACGTACCAATGGATAATGGAGTAGTAGCTGATGACTTGACTTCGGTTTTCGCACACATCTTTGACTTTGCCTTTTGAACTTGGGCTCAAATCTGACCGGATTAATACTACTAGTAATAGTCATTTCCCCCAGCTGTCTCTGGCATCACGTGCCTCTTGTTTCAGATAGGAAACATTGCTTGTTGCTATTTTGGTTTTGACTATGCAGGACAGACTGCTCCAGCGGCGGATCTATCTCCTGGCGTATCCTTTCCTTTCTTATTTTATTCCGAACTCGGCTGATCTAGCTTGTCCTCTGCCTGGACTTGGTCAATGTATTGATAGTAGAAAAATATATAGGATATTGGAGCCGCAAACTCAGTGATTGGTACGCGTACACAACTCCTGTCGGTTTCGGTCTCTTGCACACGGTATTTCCAACATCGATCTGGCTTCGGATCATTGATGAATTGACGACTTGATGTATCGCTAGATGCCACGCACAACAACCGCCGAGAAAATTTGATCACGTCCCTCCGATTGCATAATGACACGAGGATTAGATTCATGTTGGCCTCATAAATCGGCAGATTACCCGATGACAGCGATGGACAAGTTGTAGCCCTAATTTTCTTGAACCTTAAATCTCACAGATCTAAAATCTGGTTTGATGAACTGAAGTTGATGCACACGCTTCCAAACCGGCTCATCCGGAAAATTGCAAACTTCTCGATCCCTGGAGTGATCCCTCCAAGAACTCAACACCATCGTGCGCAGGCCCCACGGTGGGCGCCAACTGTCGTGGAATTGTCACGGTAGATGTCCTTAATGTCAGGACTTAGTCGCGAGGCCAACACATCTATGTGGTAGCTTGAGAGGGGTTGAGCAGGACGAGAGACGCGATGTTTTTACCCAGGTTCGGCCCCTCACAGTCGAGGTAAAAGCCTACATCCTGCTTCATTGATATTGATGATGATGATCACGGTTACAAGAGTGCTCTATCTCGAGAGCTATTGTCTAAACCTAACTTGTCCAACTTGTGGAACTTGTGAATCTTGTCCCCCTTTGAGGATCCCTGCCCCTCCATATATATGTTGAAGGGGCGGTTTACATGTGGAGTCCTATTAGGATTAGGATTAGTCTATCTCTAATACCAACCGGATACAAGTCCAGGTCTTAACTCTTTGTAAGACAAATATTCCTCATGCCTTTCCTCTTAAACCGGCCCACCATAGTATGAACCAGCCTTCATGAACCGCCCGTTGGGCCACCGGGTCTTGTCGCTCCTCTGACCTGCCTGCCGGATTACCAATGAATCATAAACCGCCAGGTCCAACGGGTCACCAGTGAATCGTCAAGTCTCAGCCGGGCCTCAAGTAAACCGCCAAGTCCGGCCGGGTTATACTTCCGGTCGGTTTACGCCGCGGGGTATATCCCCGACACTTGCCGTGGCAGCTCGCCCCACACCTACGGAGTGAGTCACCCTTGAGTCGACTGCCCCCATGGGGCAAGGATTCGGGAGACATTCCCGTGGTGGCATGCAGATCTTTGTGAAGACATTTCAGATCAGAAACACCCTTCAGAAGATGATGATCCTTGGCGGGATCCCAGCCAAGGAGGACCACAAGGCCCCCGGCAAGAGCCTTGCCGGGGATGACAGCAGGCGCCACGGCAAGACCCTTGCCGGGGCCCCAGCAAGGCCCTTGCCAAGAACACCCGTTGGGCCACCATCAGGCCCATGCCAGTCAAACCTCCACCGCTGTTCGCATGCAGCTGCCGACCCAACCAGCTGGGCAGGCACCTGCGTGGCGGCATGCAGATCTTCGTGGAGACCCACCACTGCGCCACCTCAGCTGCCTGCCTGCCTACATGGCACCACGGGCGCCGCTGGCCAGGGCACATGTCGACGCGAGAGGGAGCGGCGACGGACGAGACAGGGCTCCCCCCCGTCCCCGATAAAGCAAGGACACCTGGGCAAGACGCATTAAATGCGCCTTGTCATGTAATGCGAGGGATAACCTCACATCACTATTCCCCTTTCCACCTCCTGGTGCTACTGTGCCCCCCCCCCTTTCCTATAAAAGGAGGCCCGAGGCGACCAGGAGGAGGATTCGGCTTTTTGGAGCTCCTCACGCACCATAGCTAGCCCAAGAACACAGATATACAATCCACCAAAGCAGGAGTAGGGTTTTACGCATCCCCGCGGCCCGAACCTGGATAAACGAACCGCGTGCTATCTGTTTGATCCGCTCTTCTCATGACCCCGCGCCCCACAACCATAGTAGGGATTCTTGTGATCCCATAGGTGTCGTTCCCACCGACATCTTTGGCGCGCCAGGTAGGGGGCGCAATTGTGAGAATCGGCTTTAGCAGTTAGTCCGACGCTTCTTCATCATCATGGCGCCCAAGAAGAAGACGACGGTGGCGGTTGGCCCGTCGGAAGCCGGACATCCCGTCCCGATGCGGGCGAGCAGCGGATCGGTCGCAGAAAGGACCCAGGGCGCCGTTCGCGAACACCAACACCGTCCCAGCAGCCGGAGTTTGGGAGGCGGCGATGTTCGTGCGCCTGGTAGCGGGCCACACGCTGCCAAATCCAAAGACGGAGCCAGGCCCTCCGCGGGTGGCGCGGGGCCTTCCAAGATCGCTACCGCCCCGCCCGAAGGCGATGCGAGGGCCTCAAAGACTCCCACGCCGGCGCCGACGGCGCGCTCCTCTCAAGCGGCGTGCGACGAACGGCGCAACCATGCTGAAGACCCCGGGCGTCGCCGCGGGAAGAGCCCCGAGCGCCACTCCTGGGAGGTAGAAGACCTGCCCGCTCGCCGAGGCGCTGGTGAAGATGGCATGCGACCGCGGGGTCGTGATAGAGCTCCTTCCAACGTGATCAGAAGTCGAAGCGCGTCGCGATCCGTGCAGGTATCGCTGCCACCAATGCCAGCAGAAGCCCTCCTCGATTTTCCTCCCACTACGGGGAAACTCGACGAATGGAGAGCCACTATCCGAAGCCTTGTTGCGGTGGCCAACAAAGACGAACCGAGTCCGGTGGAGCCCCCGGGTCGATGCTCCGACGGAGTCCCACGCACCAGTGGCAGGAAAGCCGGCGGCGCTGCGACCACGGTGCACTCGCCTCCTCCTCGCCCGGTACCGCGGACGCCAGCCCGTCGCGACGTTGCGGGCGACGAAATCTCCATAGCGTCGTCCGACCCGTGGACCCACTGTGACCAGCGCCATGTCCTTTGAGAACGAGAACATGAAGACGCTCGAACCACTATCGAGCGCCGGCGCGGAGCGAGCCACCAGTCAGACAGGCGAGCAGGGCCTGCTGTGAACCACCCGGCACCGGAGAGCCCTGGAGGCCTACCTTACGAGGTAGGCTGTTCGGCTTTTACCCGTGAGCTGCGGCAGTTCCAGTGGCCCACTCACCGCACCTTCAAACCTGACGTGGGCGAAAAGTACAGCGGCAAGACCCACTCGTCTGAGTTCCTCAGCATCTACACCATTGCGATGCAAGCTGCCGGAGCCCGTGACGATAAGGTGCATGCGAATTACTTCCCATTGGCTCTTAAACCCAATGCCATGTCATGGTTGATGCACTTGCCGGTAGACTCTATTTCCTCCTGGTCGGATTTGTGCCATGAGTTTGTGGGCGCCTTTACTGGAGGCCACCAAGCCCATGGCCAAGCGAGCGACCTGCACGTCATTCCCCAGAAGGGAGGCGAGAGTCTCCGCAAGTATATACAGAGGTTCAGCCGGATACAGTACAATATCCCTGATGTTCACCCTGCCGCCATCATCAGCGCGTTCCATCAGAACGTGCGTAGCCGCAAGATGCGCGAAGAGCTGGCAATGAACAAGGTGAAAGATGTAGAGGAACTCTATGTTCTTGCTGACAGATGTGCCCGGGCTGAAGAGGGAAGGAAGTACCCCGGCAAAGACGCCGGCGTGGAAACCGACTCCTCAGATGAAGATACTGCCGCCCCGGCGAAGAAGGGCTGGCACCGCAGCAGGAAGCGCAAAGGTAAAGCTGTGCTTGCCGTCGTGGGATCTGGTGACACCGGCTCCACCAAGAAAACCAAGGCAGATGACCCCGGCAAGGAAATTGCCAGATGTGTCGCCTGCCGGGCCTTGGCGGTTGCCAAGAAGCCAGGGAACTCCGACAAGCGATACGGCAAGATCCATCGCACCAAAGGCCATGCTCTCCAAGACTGCCGACAGGTTGAGCTCCTCGCTGAGAAGCAGAGGGCTGAATATGAGAGGCGGGACAAGGAGAAGGGCCAAGACGGTGCTGAGGGGTCCGGCAAGAAGCGTGACGGCCAGGCGGGCCATCACGGCAAGGATAAACAACAGGAGAGGCCCGCCCGAGGCCGTGACAAAAAGCCAGAAGACGACGATCACGAAGAGGATGACGAATCCGGCGACCAGGAGTTTCAGAAAGCTACAGAGGCCATGTGCATCGACGGCGGCGCCTCGCTGCATACTTCTCACCACCAGCTTAAACAGTGGGCGCGAGAGATTACAGCGGCAGAGCCGTTGTTTGATGCCCAAAGGCTGCTGAAATGGTCCAGTACACCTATCATTTTGACACTGAGGATCACCCTGATCGCACTACTATGGTCGGGTGCTTGCCGTTGTTGGTTTCACCAACAATACGCAACCTCAAGGTGACAAAGATGGTAGTCGATGGCGGGGCCGGTCTGAACTTGATCTCGCCTGCCGTGATCGAGAAACTGCAGATTCCTGATGGAGACCTCGAGGAGACGGGCACGTTTCAGGGGGTCAACCCGGGAAGAAGCCAACCTAAGGGAAAGGTCATGCTGCCCGTGACTTTTGGAAGCGATCTGAACTACAGGATGGAGAGGATCATGTTTGATGTTGCCAAGATCCCCTTGCCCTACAACAGGATCCTTGGCCGCCCAGCGCTGGCCAAGTTCATGGCGGCGTCACACTACGCCTACAACACCCTGAAGATGCCAGGACCTGTGACGATCATCACCATCCCCTCCGATAAGAAAGATGCGCTGATATGCGCTGACCAACTATACCAGCAAGCAGTTGCAGCAGCTGCCGCCGCTAGGGCACTTGCTCCTGTCGCTGGGACCCCGAGAGGGAAGAAGAAGAAGAAGAAGACCGGTGAGACCTCGAACACCCACTCCGGCAAGCGCACCTCTTCGGAGTGTAGCGCTCCCGTCGAGGACGTGCCAGAGAGCTCCACCGGCGGAAACAAGAAGCCCAGGGCCATACCGCCGGGAACCAAGAAGGTTTCTGTCAATGAGGATGGCACGGGAGGGGCTTTCACCATAAGCTCCACCCTTTACGACAAATAGGAAGACGCGCTCGTCACCTTCTGCGGGCGAATGTCGATGTGTTTGCATGGCAAGCTTCCGACATCCCCGGCGTTCCCAGGGAGGTGATTGAGCACCACCTTGCTGTCTGTCCTCATGCGCGGCCCGTCAAGCAGAAGGTCAGAAAGCAAGCTTTGGAACGACAAGAGTTCATCACAGAGGAGATCCGGAAACTGGAAGCAGCGGGTTTGGTAAGAGGAGTGCTCCATCCAACGTGGTTGGCCAATCCGGTCATAGTGCACAAGGCTAATGGGAAGTGGAGGCTGTGTATTGATTACACAGATATCAATAAGGCTTGTCCTAAGGACCCCTTCCCGTTGCTGTGCATTGACCAGATTGTTGACTCCACAGCTGGGTGTGATCTGTTGTCATTCCCCGATGCCTACTCCGGCTACCACCAGATCTTCATGACAAGAGAAGACGAAGAGAAAACAGCATCCATCACCCCATGTGGTACGTATTGTTTCATGCGGATGCCTTTCGGGCTAAAGAGTGCTGGTTCGACATTTGCAAGGGCGGTCCAGATTGGTTTTGAACCCCAACTCCATAGAAATATGGAAGCATATATGGATGACATAGTGGTCAAAACCAAGGACAGGGAAACCCTCATACCGGATTTGCAAGAAACATTTGCAAACCTGCACAAGATCAATCTCAAGCTGAACCCTGAGAAGTGCGTCTTTGGCGTCCCGTCCAGCAAGCTTCTCGGGTTCTTTGTGTCACAGCGTGGGATAGAGGCCAATCCGGACAAGATCAAAGCTATAGAGCAGATTGAAGCACCCAAGCGAATCAAGGTTGTGCGTCGGCTTGCTGGTTGCATCACCGCCATGGGCAGATTCATTTCCAAGTCTGCCGAGCACGCCCTTCCCTTTTTCAAGATCCTGAAAAAGGCGAGCCCGATGGAGTGGACGCCAGAAGCCGAAGCAGCATTGCAAGATTTGAAGAAGTACCTCTCCTCCGCACCAATACTAGTTGCGCCTAGGCCACAGGAGCCGTTGCTGCTATACCTGGCGGCAACGAACCAGGTGGTCAGCGCCGCACTAGTGGCGCAGAGAGAGGTTGACGACGAGGTAATGGCAGCGACAGAGCCTGACACCACCAATGCAGAGACGACACAGCCAGTTGAAGTGCCGTTGAAGAAGAAAATGATGCACCTCCCGGTCTACTTTGTTAGTTCCCTCCTGCAGGGAGCTAGATCAAGGTACTCCGGCGTGCAGAAGCTGCTCTTCGGCCTTCTTATGGCCTCGAGGAAGCTGCGTCACTACTCCCAGGCACACGAGATCACTGTCGTCACTCGCCTCCCTCTGCAACAGATATTGCACAATCCAGATGCAACGGAAGAATTGTGGAATGGGCATTGGAGCTGTCCAGCTTTGGCCTCAAGTTTGAAAGTACTTCGACGATTCAGAGCCGAGTCCTGGTGGAGTTCATTGCAGAATGGACCGCAACGCCTGATGAAGAAGCCCAAGAGACCGCTCTCCCTGGCAAGGAGGCAAGTTGCAGTTGGATCATGTACTTTGATAGAGCTTTCTCCTTACATGGCACCGGGGCTGGCGTACTGCTTGTCGCGCCCACCGGAGAGCACCTCAAGTACGTGATCCAGATGCACTTCCCCAGGGAGGTGTCAACAAATAATACGGCAGAGTATGAAGGTTGCTTGCCAGTCTTAGGATTGCGGCAGACCTCGGAATCAAGAAGCTCATTGTCAGGGGTGACTCGCAGCTCGTCGTCAAGCAAGTCAACAAGGACTACCAGAGCCCGTTGATGAAGGCCTACGTCGATGAAGTGAGAAAGCTGGAAGAGCGTTTCGACGGTATACAGGCTGAATACGTTCCCCGAGCGGAGAACGATATCGCCGATTACCTGTGAAAACGCGCTGCCCTCAAGCTACCTGTGGAACCAGGTACCTTTGTGCTCCAGCTAACTCAGCCATCTGTTGATCCATCAACAGAGCAGAACAAGAGGAGGAAATCAGGACCCGGCAAGTACTTTCCTGCCGAGCTCCCCAGAGCCGCCGGCAAAGATGTTGCCAGGGACGCTGAGCCCGCCACGGGACGGCTAGCTCCGGCGGAGCATCGAGCTCTTGCCGTCGAGACAGCCGCTCCTATAGTGGAGGAGATGCCTTTAGTCCTCGCCGTCGAGCCCCAGGCTCCAACGTGGGCACAGCATACCGTCCGATTCCTCCAAACAGGGGAACTTCCTGAAGAGCAGGGAGAAGCGGAAAAAGTAGCCCGTCGCTCTACCATGTACCAGTTCGTCGATGATGTCCTGTACAGAAAGAGGCCGAACGGTGTGAAATTGAAGTGTATCCCTCGGGAGGAAGGACTGGAGCTGTTTGTGGAGATACACGGATGCATATGTGGATCCCACATCGGGTCAAGGGCCCTTGCCGGGAAGGCATTTCGGCAAGGTTTCTTCTGGCCCACCGCCCTCCAGGATGCGACGACACTAGTCACCAGGTGTGAAGCGTGTCAGTTCCATTCAAAGAAGCTTCATCAGCCAGCTCAAGCCCTTCAAACCATTCCTCTCTCCTGGCCCTTCTCGGTCTGGGGGCTCGACATACTGGGCCCTTTCCCCCACGCTGTCGGGGGCTTTGAGTACTTGTACGTTGCAATCGACAAGTTCACAAAGTGGCCGGAGGTGGAGGCAGTGAGGAAGGTCACAGCTCAGTCGGCCGTCAAGTTCTTCAAGGGACTAGTGTGCTGTTTTGGTGTACCCAACAGGGTCATCACTGACAACGGCACACAGTTCACAAGTCGCACCTTCATGCAATATATCCAAGACCTTGGCAGCAAAGTCTGTTTCGCTTCCGTTGCTCACCCATGAAGCAATGGTCAAGCTGAGAGGGCAAACGCTGAAGTACTGCGAGGCTTAAGGACCAAGACCTTTGATAGGCTGCACAAGAGTGGAAGGCACTGGATTGATGAGTTGCCAACGGTTCTTTGGTCGATCAGGACGACGCCAAATCGAGCCACCAGCCAGACACCTTTTGCCCTGGTATACGGGGCAGAAGCAGTTCTCCCCACTGAACTCATATACGGGTCACCTCGAGTGCTCGCTTATGATGAGCTTGAGCAAGAGCAACTGCGGCAAGATGACGCAATGTCCTTGAGGAAGATCGTCTTCGGGCGGCTGTGAAAGCAGCACGCTACCAGCAAGCCTTGCGCCGCTACCATAGCCGCAAGGTTCATGCCCGAAGCCTTGAGGAAGGCGACCTTGTCCTTTGGCGCGTTCAATCGGCCAAGAATTCCAACAAGTTGACACCAAAGTGGGAAGGCCCTTATCAGGTAATACGAGTCACCAGGCCCGGCGCAGTCCGCCTGGAGACTGAAGATGCCGTTCCGGTGAGTAACTCCTAGAACATTGAGCATCTTCGCAAGTTTTACCCGTGAGGCGCGGCTTGCCGGGCCCCCCGGCAAGCCACCTTTTGTACAAGCATTGCCGATGATGCATGTAACCCTTTGTACAAAGCCAGGTGCAGACCCTGAGCATAAATAAATGAAGCGCTGGCGCCCTAAGTTATAGCATGCATGCTAGGTCAAGTCTCGTCCTTGGTTAGGGTTGATAGTGCTTAGAGACGACTAACCCCTAGCTTAGAGGTCGAGTGTGCATCTCTTTGTCGTTCTTTCGTCTTCTTTGGTTCGCAGGACTCATAGGTATCCTTGCCGGATCACTTGAGGACGAAAAAGAGAAGAGGGACATACCAGCATCTAGACCCCGCCAAGCCAGTATTGCCGGGGGCTACAAGAGCAAAGATTCACCCACGGCAAACCAGAGTTGCCGGGGGCTACAGCTTCAGATAAGTTCTTCATCCCTTATCATGCATTCCCTTATGGACTGAGGTATGTGAAACCTCGTTTTTTCCTAAAAACTACCGTGCTCCCCTAACTCTAGGCCCTAGGGCTCGTTCCTGGGGCCAGGTTTGGTAGTAGTCGCGGCAGTGAGAGGATGAAACAAGGAGCCTGAACCCACCTCATCCCTGCCTCCGCCAAAGGTGTGAGAAAGGTCGAGCGAAGTGGGGAGACGGCAAGGCCTGTTGCCAGGCAAGCAAATGTTTATCTTAAGGATATCAAGGATTTACTCCTTGTCGTGGGTTCTACCCATAAACAAATGACCCGGCAAGCATCCCTTTTTCATTAAAAACATTCCACTCAGGTACAGTCCATAGGGAATGAAAAACATGAATGATGGGATTACAAGTTTTAAATTCAGCTAAGGCCTGAAGGCTTACAAACTAAAAAGAGATAAGGTGCCCGTAATCCCTTTCTTGTCCCTCTCCTCAGGAGGCAGGTCAAGGAGGCGAAAAGGGCAAAAGGGGCGCCTAGGCAAGCTACGGGTGGCAGAAGACACCAAGAGAACATCTCGGTGACCGTCCGAAGGCTAGATGGTGATGGCGGCACCGGAAGCAGAGCTCGAAGACGAGGCGGCAGGACGTCAGCATGCGTCGAAGGCGTCGGTGCCCGCGTACTCCGACTTGACGGCCTTGCCGCCCGCCCTCTTCCTCTTCCGCAGCCTCCCAACGCCAGCCACCCAAGGAGACGACCCCGAGAAGTTCAGGGAGCCGGCGACACGGATGATGGGGTCGCCGGTGCTGCACGGAGCGGCGCCCGACACCTAATCGGACCCATCATCCTGCCGCCTACTACCCTTGTCGTCGCTGCCGCTCTCCTCCTCGTCACTCCCGCCCGAGGGGGAGTCTTCACTATCAGAAGAGCTCTCCACGCAGCACCTTACACGGGTCCCAAAGCACCCGAAGACCTTGACGGAGAGAAGGCCACCCTCCATCAGCTTAAAATGGAGACTGAGCCCCTCCGTCAAGCGGTGGATATGGGAAAACGTCTTCCATCCCCAATGGAGATACATCACGTGAGGGGCGGGGAAATCGACGCAGGCCCGCGTGCCACTGATCGCGCAGCCCCTCATGTGCAGCCACAATGACTCCGGCGGATCCAGCTCCATCTCCCGCGCGAATGGAGTTGGGAGACGAAGGCGACGGCAAGGCGGCCGGCGTAGCCTGACGAAGAACTCGCAAGGGTCATCCCCGACGTGGCCCTCCATGGGGGGAAGAACTACTGGCGGAGGCGAGGCGCGCCGCCCCGTCCTCCTCTTCCACGAGCGCCTCGGCCTCGCCCACGGCCTCACCCCCTCACCCTTCTCCTCGCGGCTGGCTTTGCCACCGCGGGTGCAGGAGAAGGAGGGACGCATTGTCGAGCGGCGACCCTCGCCGCCACTGTTGAAGGACCGGGATTCCCTCTCTCCATGACGGATGGAAGGGGGGAGCAGAAGCCGAAGGAAGGAGGAGATGAAGGAATGCGGGATGCCATCCCCCCTCCCACTCTTTATAAAGTAACGGGGTGGGGGCTCGACCGCCCCGCTCAGCCAATCAAGATGCGGAAGGCGCAGGGAACTGGGACCGACCCGCCGCCCCAGCCCGCGGCAGCCCGGTTTCCCGCCTCCACCGTTCACCACCCCAAGCGCATGAGAGCCACGTAGCAGGCGTGCAGGACCGAGGCGACAGGTGAGGCAACCTCTCCCCACCCCGTGATCATGGGGAGTGGACGCCTTGAAGACCACGCCTCGGCCCCGTTCAATAAATGGGCCGCGCCTCCACGCCTCCCTCCGTTTATGGGGAAGGCGCAAACCGCCCCGTTTACTACGACGTGACGCATGCATGCAGAGCTCAGGCCCACGCATGCCGCCCACGTCACACACGCCTCCCCACGCGCCGCGCCACGCGCGGGAAGCATGGGAAGCGCAGCGCGTAAAGAGACTTACCGCGGTAAAAACCGCACCGCCTGCCCATGCACCGTTTTTGGGCCTAGCCCAACGACGCGATTGCGCTTACGTGTGGCCCAGGCCTGGGGGCTCCTGTCGGTGTACAAAAAGAGGGTTACACTTTTTGTACCCCTATAACTGTGCACGGGCAGTCTGAGCCACGGGCACCACCACACTGAGCAAGGCAAGGGAGGTGAGCCAAGGTAAGGCCGAAGCTCAGGAGAACCAGAACAACGCCAAGGCCAAGACCACAAAGAGCAAAGGGGACGAAGCGGACTCCCCCCCGGCAAGATCCTTGCCGGGAGGCGGTTTCAGCAAACCCGGCAAGACCCTTGTCATGGCAGCTCGCCCCACACCTACGGAGTGAGTCACCCTTGAGTCCACTGCCCCCATGGGGCAAGGATTCGGGAGACATCCCCGTGGTGGCATGCAGATCTTTGTGAAGACATTCGAGATCAGATACACCCTTCATAAGATGATGATCCTTGGCGGGATCCTAGCCAAGGAGGACCACAAGGTCCCCGGCAAGAGCCTTGCCGGGGATGACAGCAGGCGCCAGGGCCCCAGCAAGGCCCTTGCCAAGAACACCCCTTGGGCCACCATCAGGCCCACGCCAGTCAAACCTCCACCACCGTTCACATGCAGCTACCGACCCAACCAGCTGGGCAGGCACCTGCGTGGCGGCATGCAGATCTTCATGGAGACCCACCACTGCACCACCTCAGCTGCCTGCCTGCCTACATGGCACCACGGGTGCTGCTGGCCAGGGCGCGTGTCGACGCAAGAGGGAGCGGCGACGGACGAGACAGGGCTCTCCCCCGTCCCCGATAAAGCAAGGACACCTGGGCAAGACGCATTAAATGCGCCTTGTCATGTAATGTGAGGGATAACCTCACATCACTGTTCCCCTTTCCACCTCCTGGTGCCACTGTGCCCCCCTTTCCTATAAAAGGAGGCCCGAGGCGACTAGGAGGAGGATTCGGCGTTTTGGAGCTCGTCACGCACCATAGCTAGCCCAAGAACACAGATATACAATCCACCAAAGGAGGAGTAGGGTTTTACGCATACCCGCGGCCCGAACCTGGATAAACGAACTGCATGCTATTTGTTTGATCCGCTCTTCTCACGACCCCGCGCCCCGCAACCGTAGTAGGGATTCTTGTGATCCCATAGGTGTCGTTCCCACCGACACTAACGCTAGGCTATCACGGCTATTGCACATATTACATCCACTAGGCATCAAAGTTCGCCACCAGTGCAAATATAGGGAACAAAGCAGCATATCATATACACTGGCCGTCAAAATTGGCCACCAGTGCAAATAAATGCGGCAGCAAAACAAGAGCATAACTAAAACAACTTCAGAAGAGCTCAAGAAACGTTATCATGGGTATCCACCATGCTGGCAATAGGATTAGCAAGTTGATTAGCTTTGTCCTGTTTGGCGCTAAAATCCTCCAACGCTTGTTGTTGCACCAGAAAGTATGCATCTGAATGCTCTAGGGACTTCCGCAGTCCTTCCGCTTCTTTTCGCAGCACAGCTGATCGATGTCTTTCAGCTTGTAGTTGAGACTCAAGAAACCGGACTGATTCAGACAGTGAGTTTGAATAGCTTGTGCAAGCGATAGTGGCCAGTAACTCCAACACTAAACCAAGACAGGATGTGTCACTATCCTGAACCTTATCTGCATTACTTCCTTTACTGTTTCTTAATAAGGCACTCTTCCCCAATATTCTGTCAGCATTCTAAAAGAAGAAACAAGCAGACACATAACAAGTTTAGCATGTACTAGTATATGAAACTCATTTCGGTGAACCAGTTCATTAGTAAGGTGGACAGGATTAAACTACCAAGTCTTCTATTACCAAGTACTAGTACATAATAAAAGCATCAAACAAACATATATCTATGTCCTATGGTAGCAATGGAATCTTAAATTAGAACAGTTGTTCTTCAGGTTTAGGCACTTGTTCTACATGAACAGAGTACAGTAAGACGCAAGAATATAATACTTAAAAATAGAAAATGAGCTGATAGACCTTGCCACATTCTTGGTTCGGGACCAGTACAGAACAAGGCATTCCCAGTCATCGTCCAGTAAATGTGTCTCAGGAGAACGTAAGGGAATTTGATGAGTTTCTTTGCCGGTGAAGTACGTTTTCTTCAGGTAATTCCGATACTGCCACCAAGCATCCTTGAAGATAGCAGAGGTATTAGCACAGTTTACCTCATCCTAAGTTTCCAAATTGGTCCTTCTCTATAGAGAAAAATGGGAAAATTTGCTGTATTATAACCATCATGGAGGTAGGATGTATGGGACGAAGCAAAGTAATTGCCATGAATAACATTACTTACACATAACTCCTGGAAAAACACCTGCAACTGGCATTTTCCTTCATCTTCAGTATAATATTTCCAAGATGGGAAGATACGCACATACGATTTAACAACATCAAATGCGATAGATGCTAAACTACGACTAGCTGGTTGTGCTTCCTCCACAGGAATAGGCATACTAACTGGTGGAGTTGGGGTTCGCTGTGATAGTACTGGACCTATGGGCACTGGAGCTGCCTTACAAACTGATCTTGTTTGGGAGCTCTGTGGTGGAGATGGTGCTGTGTCAACAGGAACTGGGTTACTATCGGCTGGGGTTGGGGTTAGATTGGGTGAAGCTGGTTCTCTGTCCATCGTAGTAGGGGTACAATCTGCGAGAGTTTGGGTTATGTGTGGTAGGGCTGGTTCTTGTGCATGTACAACCGGGGTGCTATCTCCACCAAGAGGTAGCACTGTTTTATTTGAAGACCGTGTTTTTAGTCCGCTAGATACTGGCATCACCCGCTCCAATTCAAATGGCTAATAAACAGGAAACATAGTTGAATGTACAGACATTGTATGAGAGACAGATGCAATAGATAGTGTGAAAAAAAGAGGGCATGAAATAGTTGACATGTATATTGTTTAACTAAAACGGATAGCATGACATAATTTCACATATATGATGTCTATCTAAACTGGATAGCATAGCATAACATAATTCAAAGATATGATGAATAACTAAACAGGATCGCATGACATAATTCACCTACATGTTATCTAAGTAATCAGGATCGCATCATTTAATTCACATATGTGATTTATATGCTAAACAGAGGGCATTCGATATGATGTCTGAACTAAGAACATGGTGTTGAATATTGTGTATATGATGTCTAAACTATGCAATGCAAGACACTGTACGCATGATATGAGCAGTATAACCGTGCCAAGTTAGAGCATACACCTCAGTGGGGGAATAGGACCGGTCATCTGTCTCTGAATCCATCTCTGAGGAGCTATCGGGACCCAACAACAGATCTGCTTCGACAGGTAGCACTGTCTGCTCTGAAGGCCTTGTTTTCACTCCAGATTTTTCCATCTCCCACCCAAATGGCTGATTCACAGGAAGAGTAGTTTAATGAAACATTGTCGACAAATGGAAATGTAATGAAGAAAAGGATGGGCAAGATATCATTCAAATATATGATGCCCGGTTAAACAGGATGGCATTGCACATTTCACATATATTATGGCTGGCTAAAAGATATGAGACTGCATAATTCCCATATATGATATAGAAACTAAACAGGTGGCATTACAGAACATGTCTAAACTAAGCAGATGACATATATGATGTGAAAAGTAGGCACTGCAAGGCAACATATGCATGATATGACTAACATCATCATGCCAAGGTAAAGCAAACACATTGGGGGGTAAATTGGAGTGGTCAGCGGTGTCCGAATCCGCCTTAGAACAGATATCTTCCTCTGGATTACAATTTGGAGAGGGGTGGGGAGGGTTTGCCATTGAACCCACCATGGAGCGATGTCTGCATGACATTGTATTGCCGTGCAAAACTCTTCTCTTTTTCTCTACATGTTCAGCATGACTATGTACAATATCTGACATGCATACGAAAAACATATGGTGAGATTATGTAAGGAGAGCATGCAGAAATTTAGAGTGATGGTAACAACCAGTGGATCGATGTTTTTCCATTGAACCAAAATAGCCCTAATGGATCGACGTGAATGTATAGTAATAAGTGATGCAACAAGTGTACAACCTCTTTGCCGTAGCCGTGTCTACCTCAGCATCATTGGGTTGGTCGCTGAAGCAGTTGAGGCAGAGGTGGCTGTCGGAGGTGTGGAGGAAGATCTGAGGAATCTGTAGACGGTGTCCAGGGCACTGCTCTGTTGTGACGGATCGTTCTGTCGTTGGAGCAGCTCCGGTGAGCCGTAAGACATCAAGGCTGAAGCAGCACAAGACAGACATCGTGAATCTCAAGTGGGATTCTAATAGCATCTCCAATAGATGATGTAAAATGGATGTAAAATTAAAATCACCAAAAACCACCTGAATACAACAGATGAGGTAAAAACTGTTGACTCTGAACTTAACTGTCGAAACTAAAATTTACTGTGGATCTGAATGCTACTGTCGAAATTGAACGCAATGGTAGCAGAGAGGCACTTGACATGTAGTTTAGGGAGGGCCTGCAGTTCATCTTCAACCTGCACCCCCCTGAGCCGCCAGCCACCACCGGCCGAACCGCCGGCCCCAGCGCCGCCTCGCCGCCCCGAAACAACTCGCCACCGCCGCCCCGGCCAGCCCTCTAGGCCCCCCGCCCCCACCCTGAACCCTAAGATAGATAGTGGGGTACCTCTCCGGCGAGCCCCCCAACCCTTGAAAATCGACTGACCCAAAAGTTGATTCAGTCGACTGAAGTGTGGCTTAATCGGAGCAGAGAAGCAGCACGAGTGAGGGGAAGAGCAGCAGCAGCAGCTGGGCGAGTGAGCGATCGAGCGAGAGCCGGAGCAGCAGCAGCAGATCCGGCTGGTATGGACGCCGCCGCCGAAGGGGCCTCGCACTGGGGGAGAGCCGCCGTGGAGATGTCGCCCGCGGTGCCGGCTTCAAGGTAGCCGCTCCATGGGGTGCGAGATGGAGCACCGTCGGCGCCGGGAGGTCGAGTTAAGGAGAAGGTGCGATGGGATGAGTGTACAACCTCTTTGGTGGCGCCGAGTAGGCCTCGGTTTCGTCCGAGGAGTCGGTGAGGATGTTGCGGTTCCGGTGGAGCAGGTTAAGGCGGCGCTGTGGGGATGGAGCAGCCGCGATAGACGAGGCGATCGTCGGAGCAGCTCCTTGGAGGTGGAGGACGGGGCGGCCGAACCGGCGGGACGGCGAGATGGACGACGGATCCTCATCCGGGGAGGTGGACGAGGGACGTCGAGCTGTTGCGCTGGACGACGTCGTCGGGGAAGAGGCTGCGGCTGGGCAGCAGTGATGTGGCGGACGGAGGAGGGTGGGGTTTCGCGGCTGGAGCGGAGAGGTTATGGCGGCCTGGGATTTTGAATGGCGAAAAGGAGACGATGGGAGGGGGTGAAGCATGACTTAGGAACGTGCATGTCCAAAATGTAGGGTGTGTTACAAAAGTACCCCCACCGATTTGAACTAGCGGCCCTTTCGGCTCAGGGTTATAAGGGGGATTTCGCGTGTTGGGATTTGGCAGCTGGAGGGAGTTTTCGCGCGCGTTGTAATTTCAGGATAGCAAGGCGCGGGTTGTGAAGGCGCCAGTTTTGGGAGCACAATATTTGAATTTTTGGGATATAACAAGACGCGGGTTGAATTTTAGGGACAAGCCTAACGTGTAGTAATATTGTACTTGTACGTACCAAATCAATTCGCACTTCCCTCAACCAAAAAGAAAACGAAAAAAATAAAACTATTCACACCACACAAAGAGAGAGTCTTGCCCCGTTTTACTAGACAAATGCTATTCAAAGCTACTCCCTCCTTCCATCTATATAGGGCCTAATGCGTTTTTCGATGCTAACTTTGACCAAATATTAGAGAAATGATATATGACATGCAACTTACACAAAGCACACCGTTAAATTTGTGTGTGAAAGGTTCTTTCAATGATATAATTTTCACATTATGCATGTTATGTACTATTAATCTTGTTAATAGTAAAAGGCGGTCTTAAAAATCTCATTACGCCCTATATAGATGGAAGGAGGGAGTATGAATCCATGTTATGTCCGATTAGATTTTTTCGCTTGGTGTATAATGCATGTAACCTACTCATACCAACATTTTAGTGCATTCCAAATGTCTATACTACCGCTGCAATTCGAACTAAATTTGAATTCGTTTATCTATTTCAATAAGAATCTACAATCATGATTGTTGCCAACTTCAACCATCATAGTTT